>NC_137269.1:34157349-34757349 GCF_053477335.1 Acartia tonsa | reverse complement strand
ATGTGTACCCTAATTAAGCTATAACCATTAACGGAATTAATTTAAAAAATACTTGGTAATTTCAGCGATTTTTCTTCATTTTGAGGGGCGGAGCTTCGTAGCAAAGACGACCTTTTAATTATTCCTCAAATACTTTTTAAGATTTATTTCGCTTGTTGGCTATAACTTATCCCTGACCCTAATTAAAACATAGAAATAACTTAAATATATATTTGTGGATGATAACTATTTTTCTTAAAATAGGAGCATGATACAACTAATATAAATGTATTTTTTAAGTTTCTTATAAATCAAACAAGGATGACAACATCCATAAGAAGCGAAGCACAAAAAAATCATATACGTATATTTAAAGTCTATTCATTAATTGATTTATTGGAGAAAATAAACAAGAAACCCTGTTTTATTTTGTATAATGATGACGGTCAAAGTAAATTACATAAAAGATGCTCATAACAATTGGAAAAATTATTTTGATACTGATATCCCAAAAAAGTTTTAAAATTGGACCAAAAACACCAAAGATATGGGGAAATATGTAAAACATATAAAAATAGCAAAAACCTGCTAAAAGACAGTCTGACCACCATGCTTGTTTTCTTAAAACGACAGGAAATTTAATTTTTAAATCCTTAACTTAATAAAATTTGGAAAATCGGACTAATCAAAGATATAGAAAAATTTAAAAATAGCCAAAAACCTGCAAAAAGGATGTCTAACCGTCATGGTTGTTTGCTTTAAACAACAGGAAATTTAATTTTGATATGTATAACTGAAAAAAATTTGAAAATCGTACCATAAACACCATTAAGATATGGAGAAAAATGTGAAAAATACAAATATAGCCTAAAACCTGCTGAAAGGCAGTCTGGCTGTCATAGTTGTTTTCTTTAAAGGACAGGAAATTTAATTTTGATATCTATAACTAAAAAAATTTTGGAAATCGGACCATAAATACCAAAGATATGGAGAAAAATGTGAAAAATACAAAAATAGCCTAAAACCTGCTTAAAGGCAGTCTAACCTTCATAGTTGTTTTTTTAAACAACTGTAAATTTAATGTTGATATCTATAACTGAAAAAATTTTGAAAATCGCACCATAAACACTGAAGATATGGAGAAAAATGTGAAAAATACAAAAATAGCCTAAGACCTGCTAAAAAGCGGTCCTATCGCCACCTAGGTTTTACAATTAATTGTGCTCCTCAATGATGGGAACGTTGTCAAAAAAATTTCAGCATTCCACCTTTTACAGACGCTGAGTAAATCCCATTTCCCCCATATCGTTACGGACTGATGGACGGACAAGGTGAATTATAGAGTAGCTTCGCTACTAAAAATTATGAAAATCACAAAGAAAGTACAACTATAATACTTTTTGTATTGTCTCCAGTTTTTTTATTAAAGATTTTCATAAACAGTTCTTTAGAAATATTACTCTAGAAACGTAAAAACTTGGTACAATAGAGATAATCTATTGACATACTCTCTAAATCAGTCAATAGGAGAATAGTGAAAGTACATTCCAGACATGTCATTGGTTGAAATTGTGTTCAGATTTTGAATGGAAAGAGCATTGTTTTCTCATTTCGTTCAAATAATAAGTAGTTGCTTTTTTAAGGTAAAGCTTTTCTTGGGTGAATTATAACGTGAAAAAAATCGTATCATAGTATAATGTAATGAACATGACAAAACCCATAATAATAACTATGAATACTTGAATTCTTTGTGATGAAGTTAGCTTTCTAGAAATTAAATATTCTCAAAAAAAATTTGTCGCTTGTTTAAATTAAATGCAAAAAATAAATAAAGGTGTTTGTCTGCTAGGAAATTCCTTTTTAAGTTTTTGGGGTTAGATGGACCATCTATATATATTATGTCTATTCTTGGTATTAATAAGATTTAACTGTTGGCGCCCCTACCCTCAAGAGACTTACCCCTGCCTGGTTGTTATAGTTAAAACCATACCTTTCTACCGCCTGTATTAGGGGAATTTATTTGTCTGTTTCTATTCTAACAAAAAAAGCCTGAAAACTAAATCTGTACAAATATAAAGCTTCACTAAATTTGGAGATCAAAGTATCCAGTGGGTATTATTCAGCTGCGTATAAGCCTCAGGAAAAGAACCTTTAACAGTTTAAGAAATCAACTGAAAGTCTAAACCTGACTATAGCAACCACTCTTTTAAAAAAAAAAAGTTTTAAAAAGTATCCAAACTTTTTTCAATTTGAGGCTATGTGAATAAACAGAACTTTATACAGAAAAAAATTTCAACTTTTAAATATTATGTTACAAAATTAATCCAGAAACTATCTTATTATTAATCTTTTAAGGCTTAATTATAAAAATGCGGTGTTCATGACATTTAAGAAATCAAGTTTAAATGATACTTTGAACAAATTTATAAAATCTAAAAAATGTTAAGAATTGACTCAAAGACTGATAACCAGAGTTGCTACACTTTCTAAATTATATCTAACTCTAAAGTTTGAAATCGACAGGTTGATTTTAACACGCCTAAATTAGCAGTTAGAACTAGCTGTAACAGACGTCTAAATGCAGAAAAATTTCGCAGATAAGAAAATCAATAACTTTTTATTAAAGATTGTAAATTGTTATAAAACTTGTCTAATAAAAAATATGGATCATGGAAAGAAAACAAAGTAGCTGGTTTCGTCGTATTTTCACAGTAGCTTTTCTAGTTCCTGCCGGGGTCTCTAACTGTGCGGTGCAATCATTAACATTTACCTAACATAAAATAACCTATCAAAAGCAACTGTGAAAATACAACGAAACCTGCCAATTCGTTTTCTTTCCATGATCCAAAGATTTTGTAACCATTTTTTTGCATTCCTTTCTCGGTCTTTATTTCTTTAGAATTTGATTATCTCATAAGAAATAGTTGTCCTTTAGATTGTGGTTTTAGGGACTTTTATCCACATATACACCTTATTTCAGACTATAATGGCGTTGTTAAATATCAGGCTTATGAGAAGCATAATGCTTCCCACAATATTCCTCATCACCATACTAGCCAACACATGGATAAACATTGTAACCTTTGTATTGAGGTTCATCTTGTTTCTGGTGACCTCAGTTTATATTCAAATATTTAGAGAATATTTGATATCCGGACCTGAAACCTCTAAAACAGTTTTACATTACATGGCAAAATCCATAACTTATGTTTATCAGTTGATTAGTGTGAGTTATCTTTTTTACTGTTTCCTGGCATTATTGCCAGATTACATAAAGGATAAACTTATTCAAGAATTTCCCATGGAACTTTGCTCTTTATACTCCCCACTGTTTCACATAATATTGTTATTAATTTATGCTTTATATATTTTGTGTCTTAAAATATTTTGTTTTTATAAACCTTTATACTTTTTGACATTACCACATGAGACACTTGCCAAAATATTGGATGTTGTAGCTAATGTGACAATACTAGCTCTGATTATTGGTGAAATGATTGTGCCTGGACATATTTGCTTTCCATGGGCAGCCTCTACGGTACTGGCCAATGAGGCAAAGATTGATGTAAACATGACATTACAGATATTGTCACTGAACAAAAGTGTCAAGCATGTCATATCCATCAGTTTTTTCCAGCTATTGTTCATAATTCCAGTGATCATCCTGGCATCCTGTTTTATTTCATCTCTGGGCAACAAGATTAAATGCAAAAACAGGCAAAAGTAAATTTATGATCCTTTGTATTTTTTTCGTTTAATTCTTAATCTTTAGGCTTGTATATTTTCAGATTTGATTTTTCTTAATTATTTTTTATTCTTTTTAACTTTAGATTCTAGTTGCTAATATATCAAAAGCTAAGGAATAACAATTTTAAAGTATATCATATTCTTTACTTATTTAAGACAACATTATTTATCAATTCACATATTTATTTGAATATTCAAGATGCATTTTTAAAATCTAGGTATATTTGCAGCACAAATTCTGATAAAAAAAATATATGCAAATTTTGTCTAAGGAAAAGGTAGATTTTAATAACCTAAGATAAAAAAGGCTAAAGCATGGAAAAGTTTTTTATTGTTTTTTTAAAAAGTTTTTATAGAAATATTTTATTCTTTATCCTATTATAAAAAGTAGTAAGTGTTTTTTGTCTGTCCTGAAGGATCTTGCTAACCGCTGAAACGATATTGTTCTCCTTTACAGTGAAGCTTCTTATAGTTCCTGGAAAGGTTTTAAACTATTTTTAAGTAGGATGTCTTCACCTCCATCCCCTCAAAAAATATTTTTTACCCTTTTGAAACTCAAATTTAAAATGGGATGAGATCGACTTTTCCCTCTCCTACCTTAAGTGCCCTTAGAGGCTTCTAGGGGCGTAGCCGCTAGTATTATATATAACATATTATTACAATCTACATAGACTTATATTCTAAAATTTTAAAGTAAAAAGTTCTAAATATCATAATTTCATTAAAAGTTAAAAGTATGAGTGAACACAACAAGAACTTGAAATCTGCAATTTCAATAAAGTTTGTAATAATAGAAAAAATGTATCATTAAAATATTTGAGTCATAAATTTATTTGAAAACTAGGGTTGATATTCTTCCACAACATTCTGTCAACAGGAAACAAAACCATTTAAATTATTTTCAACAACTCAGTTTTATTACTATTATAGGATGAGTTCCATTGGTTTTATTGATAGTGGTAATCCAAAAACTTTAATGTTCAGTAGTTTTTAATTACTAAAATAAAAACTCATTAAAGGTTGATTTCAAGCTTTTTTAAAACTAATGTACAACAAAATTTTATCAAAAATTAGGTCAGGATAACATTCAGTCAAATCAATGAACAAGGAATAATTATGTAGTTCTTAAAACCTCTATCTAACCATTTATCTAAAAACAATTAAAAGTTTTTAAAAAGGATTTCCTTTTCAATTTAAATTTTAATAGTAAGGGGCATGTTTTTACTTTATTGTTGTGTGGTTACTTTTTAAAAGCGAAGCTTTTCTATAATTAGGGTCAGTCCGTCCGTAACGGATAGCTTTTTTCGTTAATTTAGGCATGTTAGAATTGTCCTACTTTGCATGGTGATTCCTTTAGTAGTTAGGTACGATTTAGAAAGCGTAGCAACTCTATAATCATTACCAGAATGTCCGTACGTCCATTTTAAACATGTCGATTTTTTTACTTTTTTTTACAACAAATTGTCATGTGATCCAATCATCCGATTGATCTGTTTTTTGGTATATTAATTCCTGGGACAACAAAGTATAATGTTATAAGCGAAGTAACTCTATAATCAAGTCTTAAAAATGTCCATAAAACAAATTTACTTACAATTTGGGTTCGACTCTTATACATTTATATTCTGATTATTCAGTTTTGACACTATACAAATATTAATGTCCGTTGTCCTACCGTTTCAGTGCTTCGCTTTTATGGACGTTGTCATCCTTGTTTAATTTGAAATCAATGTTTTGGATAGGCCTAATATAGGAAATTCATGACAAGGGGATTTGCTTCTCTAGTTGGTTTTAAAGTTATATAAAATAATTTAAATAATATGTTTAGTTTATGCCCTACCTCAGCCACCCCCAACAATCCAGCCGCAGGAGGAATCCTGTCACATATTAGCAGCTACACCTCCATCCTGTTCATCACCATCAGCATCTGCTACTTGATCATGTACATCCTGGTCTTCAGCTTGTCTCTCATCAACTCCAAGCATGTCATTTTTTTCAACAGTATGGTCTATATCCTTAGCAAGAGCATTTTTGATACCAGTTTGTTATTTGTTATCACTGGGTCAGATAATGCTTTTGACTTTTTGGTTAGAAGACTAAAGATTATTTTTGGTCATTAAAATTTTAATATTTGTGTGTGTTTAGCCTCAGTAAAAGTTGTTATAATAAAAATAAATTTTAATCAAATCTTTTTATTTTTAACAATTTATATTAATTATTATGTGAAAAGTGCAATCTAATTTCCTTAATTGAAATATTATGATACATATTGTTTTATTTTCAAAATAACATTTAAAAATATTACCTATCTACTTAAATATTTTCATTAATGTTATTTAGATTTAATAATTTAATTTTTTATTTAATCTATATGAGTTTTTATATTCCAAGTAATCATTAAATGTTTGTAATGTTTTTGTGTTACTCAAACTTATCTTTTATTTCATATTTATTGATTTTTAGTAACAAAGCTCTTTAAAAATTCACCCCGTATGAAATTGCTCCTCCCCCCTTGCAACGGTTGTTGACAAAGGAGTGCCAAACTAACCCACGCGGTAGGGGCGTGATTTAAATATATATAGTACACATTTATTTAAACTTAATTTAGGGGGTTACATATTATTACAACGTAGTTATAAGACTTAGGAAGCAATAAAATGAGACGTTGGGTATCCCTCTAATTGAACCGATTTTTGATTAGTCAACGGATCTAAATTTGTCTCGGCCAGGATTTAATTAAAAGCCTAAGTCGGCCAAGGATTAGCTGAGTACAATAGTTTTAAACTCAAAAAATTAAAAATAAAGAGCTAAATGAGTGATTGCGTCTTTCTCTTTTTATCGACAGACGCACTTGGATATATTATTTTCATAATGAATGATATGTATTTCCGATTTTAACGTCAGCTTATGTGTAAATTTGGTGAGCTATATTATTGAGTAGCGTTGTTAAGTTAGGATGGAAGAATTTTGTAATGAAAGCAAAAGTGGGGTAGAGGATAAGGGATGGGGTAGAAACCAGTTACAATAAATCCTAAAACTCTTGTCAGTGGATCAAATTCGACTAATGTAACCCCAAAAAAATAAGTAGATTTTTGACAAGTGAAAGAAAATTTGGTTTAATCAAACCAGGTAATTTGTATGTTGGTTTATTTTATGAAAACACGAGCTTTCATTTATACTAATTTTTATACACAAAAGAGGGAGGGGTAAGTTTGTCAAAACATCAGGTAGGGGACAATGTGATGTTTCTTACACTAGTCCCGAAAGTTTCACAATTACATTTTATTATTTGTTAGCTCAACAACTTTAGCCTTTAGGGCGATGTTCCCCGAACAAAAAAATGCCACCTGAAACATAAATTTACTTTTCAAAATAAAATTGGGTGAGTATGGAGAATTTCCTGACTTATATGCTAGATGTGATTTTTCATACGAAAGTAAATGATATAAAAAATTACATTGATTTAATATACAAAATTGATTATTTCATGCCTGTTTTTGTAAACTTTACAAAATAATAAGTAATTATTTGAGAGAAGTGTGGAAATTTCCTTCAGTCTTGCTTATCATAACACCCCCCCCCCCCCCTTCCATAGATTTATCGTAAAAAAAGTTATTATAGGTCAAGGGAAGGGAATACAGAGAAGTTATGGCCCCCAACTGGAATGATCTTACCCTGCGGGTCTATCCTTTACCAGCTAACTTACTATGACATCATGGTTTAAAGCAATATTAATATGAATACTCCTCACCCCAAAGACGTCCAAGGAGGGGAGGGGGGTAAAGTGGGTATTACCCTCCCCATTTAAAATTTACCCCTACTCTGGGGGCACCTCCAACCATTTAGGAGGGGGTATTTACCCCCCCAAACAATTTTGGGGGGGTAAAACCCCCCCCCAAAAAAAAAAAAAATAAAAAATCTCTAACAAAAAAATTTTTTTCGCATTTTTAATACTAAATATTTAATAAAATTTAAATTATCACCCCCAATAATTGGGGGGGGGGGGGAAGTAAACAAAATTTACCCCTGCCAACAGATTTCAGGGGGGGTAATTACCCCCCCCCCCCCAAGCAAATTTTACCCCTGGGGTAAAAATTTTAGAGGGGGGTAAAAAAAATTGCGGCAAGCTTCGCGCGCCATTTAACCCTCCCAAAATCGAATTCCCCCCCCCCCCTTAACAATTTTTTACCCCCCCCCCCAAAAAAAAAAGCTTGGACGCCCCTGCCTCACCCTTATTCCCATTATATTAACATTTTTGTTATTAACTAAGGATTAGAGAGCTGGTGAGGTCCACTGGATGTTTGGGGCAAAATTGCCAACAAAAAAATTAAATATTCTCTTTGGTAATGATCATTTTGTTTTTATATTTTTATTTAAGAATAAGAAGATATGTTAGTTGGCTAAAAATCAATATTTTAACTTTTCATTTAAAGGAAAATTACAATCTAATTAATATTTTACTATTACTTTTTTTAAGGAAGGACAATAAAGAGAATACGATTTAATATTTAAAAGATTTCCTTCAAAATTAATCATTTTTATATACAACTAATGTTGTCCGTCTGTCTGTCAATTAAGATTTAATTGAAATTTTTATGATATTGGCATAGAGGTTTTGGTATTCTATAATTCAATTAAAGATAGATCTCTTATATTTCCAGTGAAGATTCCTATGATAAATGATAATGACCTACTTTTGAATGTTTTCATTCTTAATATTAATTATTTATTTCTTGTATCAATGGATATAGGATATATTGACAGGGGAAAATTTGTCGTCAATTTAGCATGCTCATATGAACCTCATTAATTGCTCAGTTCGTTCTTCCATTAGAAGGGCCAGGGAGGGGATGGGGTTATTTTATCCGAGTGCGAGCATCACTTAATCAGAGTACATGAAAACATCCAAGTAGTAATTTAACCTTTTTTTGTATTTTTA
This sequence comes from Acartia tonsa, assembly GCF_053477335.1. Taxonomy (NCBI): domain Eukaryota; kingdom Metazoa; phylum Arthropoda; class Copepoda; order Calanoida; family Acartiidae; genus Acartia; species Acartia tonsa. Next base: position 34,748,684 of record NC_137269.1, on the reverse strand, counting down.
AAGCTGATATTAAATAAGTCAGATAACTTAAAAAAATTATCAGGTAATAATTATGAAAATATTGCGGATTTTTTATTATAATGAAATACATTCAAACAAGGATGACAACATCCATAAGTAGCGAAGCAAAAAAGTTTGTGGATGGGACTGACCGTCATTGGTGTTTTCTTCAAACGACCGGAAATTAAATTTTGATATCTTTAACTAAAAAAATTTTGAAAATCGGATTATAAACGCCAAAGATATGGGGGAAAATGTAGAAAATAAAATAATAGCCTAAAACCTGCTAAAAAGCTGTCCGACCGCCATTGATGTTTTATAGTTAATTGTGCTCCTTAATGATGGGAATGTTGTCAAAAAAATTCAGCATTCTATCTTTTATAGGAGCTGAGTAAATCCCATTTCCCCCATAGCGTTACGGACTGACGGACGGACGGACTGACTGACGGACAGACAAAGTGAATTATAGAGTAGCTTTGCTACTAAAAAGCATAAAATTAATAAAATGTGGCCACAATTAAGGCTTCCTGTGCTATACAAATCTTTCCTCCCCAATCCATCCTTTCTGTATGTCAAGAGAGAAAGAAAATTTCATTGAAAGGCTACTCTGTGAGTATTTGTGTCTGTACTTTTTTCTGTCTGTATTGCCAAAAATCGTTAAATTTGTAGTTTAATTAAAATGTCTCCCACCCCTCATTTCTCTTGCTTTCTCTCTCTCCCTCTTTCTCTCCTTCTTTCTTTATATTTTCTCTTTCTTTTTCTTTCTTTTATTCTCTTTATCTTACTTTATCACTTTTTCTTTCTTTTTACTCCATCTCATTTCTTTACTTTCTTTCTCGAAAAATATGTTCTCTGCTAATTATAAAGTATTTAACTAATTTACCTATTTCTTAGTATGTTATTTTCTAATATTTAAAGAATCCTCTTAAAAAATTAAGAGAAATTGTTTAACAAACAAATTGTTTAATCCATATTAACTAGTTAATATGATAACATACGTTGTAATGTTCTTAAAATAGTGAATATATTTATAATATATGTTTAGTGTTGTTATTTTATCAACATGGTATACAAAGTAATAATGTCATTATAGCAACATAGGTTTTAGTTAGAGTAACACGTAGCGCGTCCGCTGGTTGTTGGGAAGGTGAATTGAATCTCGGTCTTAACCGCGTCATAACTAAAGACTTTTTAAAAATATTTACTGCTGCTATGCCAATAGCGCGACATTTATAGTAAGGGGGAATGCCTTGGCCCCAAACAGGCACAACTCTGCATAGTCAGAACTTCAAACGAAAGGTAGTGCACTTATAGGGCCAACAATAGGCAATAATGTGCCTTGGGACTTATTTCAAAGGTCTGGCCCTACGTTAGTATCAACCTCCCCCCCCCCTCTAAAATTGGTATAAATCAACGTAGTATCAGTAGTATAGATCATGTACCATATCAACAACTGGTATAAGTAACGCAGCTTCTCTATAACTAGGGTGAGTACAATTTTAATTTCGATGGCTGAATGTGATTTTCTCTGCAGCTATGTAAGATAGGCTTCTGTAATTTCTTGTGAGGATTTACCTAAACCATGAGTCCAGACAGACCTAACTCTAAATTTATGCTTTCACTCGAATATATTTTTGACCACCGAATCCCCCTACATCCTATTTTTACAATTAAAAAAATTTATTTTAGCAGCAGTCTTTTAACATGACCTAAAATGAGCATAAAAATATGGGTTTTAAAAAAATCGTTTCTGCTCCTTCCATTAGATTTGAAAGGCCTAGCTGCTAGTAATAATATATAGATGACCCCTTAATTGGACCTATTAATTACTATATAAGAACAATCCGACCATATTGTTGGTGGGAAAGTGTGCACATTTTGGTACAACATTGTTGAATTTCTAGGTATATAGAGTATTAAAATTTAGCACTGTAATTAAGGAATTTATTTAAGAAACTAAAAATCTTTGTCTGCTAGAAATTCCTTTTTCAAATTGGACATATTTCTATGCCTAGAGAACCATCTAGGTTAATTAATCTATTGTAAATAAGTTTTCTAATTCAGAAAAAAATGGTGATAAATAGGAAGTTACTGCGAGCAGTTATTTTCCCAACAGTTTTCATGATAACAATTCTAGCAAACACATGGATTAATATTATAACATTCATACTCAGAGTTAGTCTTGTTATTTTAAGCTCAGTTTATACCAAATTGTTTCGGGATTATTTGATTAGCGGGCCAGAAACATCTAAGACAGTTATCCACTATATGGCTAGATCTATAACCTATGTGTATCAGCTGATAACTTTTATATACATACTGTTCTGCTTCTTAGGTTGGATTTACTTTTGGGATTCTTTCTTAATAGCTAAGCTAAAATTTTGTGAAAATCCACCTCCGTCCCCCTACCGACCGCCTACGGCCGGAATCTGCAATAGGCCGTCGTCGCCGATTTAAATGTTTTATAAATCTTAACATAAAATTTATATAAAAGTTTTTCTGAACGAAATATTTATGTGTAAAACATGTCTAAATAATAAGGTTCTTGAGAAGTGGTGAAGGGGGCAAACTATGACATTAACTGACCTCTAGTGGAAAATTCGTTTAGCCCTCTAGCTCTAATTGAAACTAAGATAACAACAGGTGGAGGAGGGTCCATGTTTCATTTTTTAAAGAGGTTCTCGAACATTGTTAAGGAATCTCAAAATTTTGGGGTGCGCCTCGCACACTTCCGTCGCCGAGCCCTGTGCACGCCACTGGTTAGGGGGTAGGTTTATTAAGCATTTAAAAAAAAAATATATTGTCTCTCTAAAGTATTGGGCACGTTAAAAATTAATTTCATCTGAAGCATAAAGATGCTTGTAACAATAAAGTATACTCAATATTCTTATTTTAACATGCCCAAACTAACGACGAAAAAAACGAGCAAAAGGAAGCGCTGGAAAGTGTCATGTGTGACGTAATAAAAATACGTCTAAATCCATCTCTTTTTTTGGGGGGGGGGGGGGGTTCCTATCCCACTTTTCCTCTTATCCCTACTTCTTGGACATATTTATATGACACTTTCCAGCGCTTCGAACAAACGGACCGACTAAAAAAACTTCAGAATCCCCAAAGCAAATCCTTGTGTACACAACTAGCTATCCTGCCCTCCTGGCTGAGTGACAAGTTAATCCAAGACTATCCCATCATCATGTGCTCTGTTTATTCTTCCCTATTTCCAACCATATTATTATTGATCTTTGCCATTTGGATATTTTGTTTTAAAATTATGAGTTACTACAAGCCGATGCAGTTTCTTGCCCTACCTCATGAAACTTTAGCCAATATTTTGGATATTATTTCTGTTTTGATTATCATAGCTCTTCCCATAGGCATGGATATTACAATGAGCAAACAGAGAGAACGATTTTGTCCCTAAGTATCGCAGCAATAATAAGCTAACAACATATCAGTAAAGTTTATTAAGAAATTACTGAAGATGTATATTATTTTTTTCCTGAACTTTTTGTATTATTTTGAAGTCTGATACAAAGGCCAAATCATTTCAATCGTCAGGACTAGGCTTTAGTCGATACACTGATTTTTTTAATCAAAGTGCCTATTTAGAACTTAAACCGCCCTCTAATAAAAAATAAGATGGTGATTGTCTTGGTTGTTTGTTTATTACTTTAGGACAGGTTAAGTTATGTTAACATAGGTACTAAGTAGCATGTAGAGTTAGGGCCCCGCAGGTTAAGGCTTGGAAGAAAGAACACCTCGTCCCCCCCCCCCCTATTTCAATTTATTTTTGAAAAATAAGGGAGAATTCTCCCTAATCTAATATTATTGTCACACCCCAGACATAGTATTGGTAGGTACAGATTTAACGTCTTTAATATGACGCAGATTTAAAGGCGACAAGTAGCAGGTACGTTGTCATTTACGCTAATGCTGCAAATTTACAAAATACTTAAACCAATATCTATACCAAAAAAAGGAGAGTTACTGGAAGCCGGTCATCTCTGTTTTCCCAAAGCCTCGTCAGCTGTCCTACATTCAGAGGCCAAAATTGAGGTGAACATGACCATCAAACTAATCAGTCTCAACAGACGGGTGGACCATGTCATTTCTATCAAGTTTTTTCAGGCACAGCTCATTTCAAATGGAAGTAGGATTTTGTCAAATTGTCAGTAAGAGGGTCATTTTTTCGCGTATTTTTCTCGTAATGTTGTGTGTCAAATGCGCTTATTAGGTCAAACTGTTCCTAATTTTGACAAAATGTATATTTATGAAATGGTCAACATTAAGAACAGTTTAGTGAGTGCATTTGACTAAATGCTAACACCAAACTTTACCAAAAATAAGCTAAAAAATTATTATAAGTCTTATTTAATGATTTTTTGACTGGTAGGATTTAGCTTATACAAATTTAAATAAATAAAAAAGTTGCTTTTTTGTGCACAATTATAATACTGATTTGACCAAAGCAATTTTTGGACTGCTGTTGAAAATCTAAATTGCACTAAAACAAAAAGATAAAGGATAAACTAGGATTTTGTTTACTTTTTTAAAACCAGAATTTTCCACTGTTTTTCAATCAATGCAAATTAAGGAAATTTTTTTCTTTGCCATAGCAACATGTAAACAATTGTTGTTATGGTATTAAAAACAATAAAGAAACAAGGATGACAGTATCAATAAGTAGAAAATCTCTTTAATGTGAAAACAGATTAAGAGTATTCGATCAAATCAGGAGTATAAATATATGTATTATATATAAATAAACAAAAATTACAAAACCTCTCTCATTTATTTTAATATTTATAGATTGTTGCATGACTGCCAGACAAAGTGAATTATATACTAAATGATGATTGGTATTCGTTGTCTATTTTGAATAGCAGCTGAGAAAATGTATGACTGACAGATGGACAGACAAAGTGAATTATATAATACCTTTATTACTAAAAATGTTAAGATTGATAATTGGATAATAGAAAGTGCTCTTAATCTCTTTAATATAAGATTTACACTGAAACAATTTGAAAATCACAAGGACTTTAAGATTATTTTTTTAATGCGGTTATGAATATATTTTTCAACAACTTTATAATTAGCTATATCATTGAAAATTATAACCTTTATTTGTAAATAATATAACTCCATAAATTAGAGACCTATAACTATCTGGAATAACCAAACCCCCAAAAATCAGGGAGTAAGGGAGGGGACAATGGGCAATTAATTCAATATAAGAGTTATCAAAGAAAGGGCATGAAATCCAGTTTAATCCAATAAATTTGTAGGAAATTATAAAGGGATTGTTAATTGAATAATAGATTTACATAGCGTCATGTAAAGTAAAATCACAACTTGTTTTTGATGAAATATATTGAGGTTTTTTTGTGTGATTTTTATATTACAAGATTATTGGACCCGGCCAGCTGCTAGCAAGAATATGACTGCCCCTTTTTATTCTGTTTATTTCCCTTGCCTCCCTTCTCCCCGTCTGCTACATTCCAAACTAACACAACGAGTGTTTATTTCCCTTGCCCCCACTTCCCTTATCCCTTCTACCCGTCTGCAATATTCAAAACATACATAACAAGTAGCGGCATTTCATGCGCAAGTACCCAAACTCAGTCAGAAACTGCTAAATTCTTGCACATTCCCATTAAGCCAGTACCCAAAGTCTGAGACTCCTAAAAATTGAATATTCGATCCATTGTCCCCTCCCTTACTCTCTGCCCAAAAATGGTAGAGGGGTTATGGCATAACTTCTTGATCAAATAGCTAAAGTTAATCAATCAATTAATAATCATTACAAATGATATACTTACAAATTTTCTATTCAAAAAGATAAAAATTACTTTTCAAAAAAGCTTTATTTGTTAAGTGCTCCTGCTCCTAGACCTAAATCCATAAAAATTTATCTAACAAACTTACTATTCCATCACACTTTTCCCATGCGCCAAAGCTTACATTATTACATTTCATACAATGAATTTCTATGCCTACTTCCATTTTGAGCTGGGTGTGCCTGCAGGGTATTGTTGTGGTTCCCGTGGTGCTCATAGCATTCTGTTCCATCTACTCATTTCTGGCAAAACTCAAGACTAAAAACAGGCAACAGAAATATTTGTAACTAGCGGCAAAGCCACTATAGAGGCCGCTAAGGGTATTAATGGGAAGGGGGTGATTTGACCCCTCTCCCTCCATTTTCTTTTTAGTGTTAAAAAGAAAAAGTTAATGTTAAATTTTTATGGGTGGTGGTTACCTTCCCCCAAAATAGTTATAAACCTTCCTAGGACCTATGAGAAGCTATGTAAAGGAAAACAATATCGGTTCAGAGGACAGAAAGATCTTTCAGTAGAAACAGACAGACAGACTCACAGATATCCTAAGACAACATATACAGTGTTTTACCTTATATATGTTTTTTTACATAAACTAATTTGTCAAGTGCTTCTTTTAAGTCAAACAAACACAAATATTAGATTTGAAGTTCTCTTAAAAAATCAGTGAAGTTTAGAGGAGAATTTTCTCTTTCGTTTTCTGTATGGTTGACTGTTGATATTTCTTATATTTTTTTGTTATGATAGAAATAATTATCCAAAAATCAGATGAATAGGATCATTATAATATTTGTTGTCAAAAAAGTCAGCATGTTTTAAATGGATGTAGTGTAGACTTTCAGGTAACGATATTAGAAACGCTATACTTCCTAAATTATACCTTATTGCTATAGAAATCATCATGCAAAGTTTGATATCGCTTGGACAATTCAGACATGTTTATATTAACAACAATAGCTATCCGTTCAGGACTGACGGACAAACCTAACTACGGACCGACCCTTATTATAGAAAAGCTTCGTTTCTAAAAATTTCTGTTAAAAATAGGGTCCACACTCAGCATCAACAACAACAACCAACTAGGAACAATATCAAGTAGATAATCCAATAAATATATTACTACAGATGATTAATTCATAAATTTTAAGATAGTTTTGGAACGATTCGACCATATTATTAGTTATTAGTATAGTGTATACATTTTGGTGTGATAGGAAATTTTATTTTCAAATAAACTATTGCTCTATATCTATAGAAGGTTGTCCATAAAGGTCCATTATTACTCTAGCTTTATTTCTTCAAGATCTTCCATAAGTTTGGTTTGTTAACTCTCAGGTAAGCTTTCTTTAGGTAAAGTAATCTCGCACTTCTCCAACTAGCAACTTATTGAGCACGAATACCTCCCCTCCAGAATTTTAGAAAAAAAATGAAAATAATGAGAAGTTAGTTTTAAGTTTAAAATTGATTATCCCCGCAGGGTTAGAGCACTTGTAGAGGCCCCGCAGGAATTAAGCATAGAATAAAATACCTTACCCTATTCTTTTTTTATAATTTGATCAGGGGGTGGGGTTAATTGTTGCGTCCACCATAAACCCTACTACTACTAGAAACCTATAGATATTGTATAAAAACCCAGTACTACAACGTCGGCCATCCCGCAGAATAACTCCATGATAACACATGTCGGCAGCTATACCTCCATTCTCTTTATAACTATCAGGAAATTTCGGATACAAAATTTAGAAAGAAACAAGGCTGACAACATTTATAAGTGACAAATCACAAATAAATTATGGGCATATCAATTTAAGAGTGGATGTTCGGTGTATAGAAACCTAAAAAAATAAATATAAATCTAGATGGTAAAAACATCACGAAATTTAAATCAAGGTAGGGGGAAGTTTTGCATGTGTTTTTGTTATACTTTACGTAGTTTAGGTTGGGTAGCCACCCCCAAAGGGATTAAGCATTAGGGAAAAATACCCTTCCATGTAATTTCTCTAGGGGGGGGGGGGGGGGGGGGGGGTAAAAGTTGAAATGATACTGAAGTATTTTTTTTTAAATTTAAACTTTGGATAGCTCGTGTAACTTTTTATGTTAATACGTTAAATTTTATGCTTATGTAATAATTCCACATAAATTTACTAACGTATCCGTATTGAAAAACCAGTAGCTGCTATATCATGATGTATCTGCTCGTGTTCACCCTCTCACTCGCCAACAAGAAGCACATTGATGTTATAAATTCCATGATTTATGTCCTCAGTAAAAGCATTTTTGATACAAGTTTACTTTTTGTTATTACAGTTTCGGATAACGCTTTTCAATTTATTGCCAGAAAACTGGATTTTTGTTGCTTTAATAATTAATTTTTAAACATATTGTTTTATTTTGTTGTGCAGCTTCTCTAATTCACAGATATATTTGTATGTCACTACCCTTTATGAAAAAAAATAACTCCCTCCACCACATAATTTTATTTGATTTTTCTTCTTAAATCTATGTCAGGGATGTGGAGCACCATATTTTGTTGGAGCCGGAGCTGTTATTTTCCTTAAAAAACGGCTCTGGCTCCGGGTTAGCTAAAAAAGAGATTTTGGCGTTCTCCAGCTCGGTAATATTTCTAAGAGGAAATTACCGAGATTTTTTATCCATCATAATTTGGAAACTCTGTGTGTAAATAAGTCCATTTTTCTCAAAAATTTAACTTTTAAAAACTTCAAAAAGTCATAAATAGACTTTAAATTTTTTTTTGTTGATTTTAGGTTGAAGCCGGAGCAAAATACGGCGCCGTTATTTTCAGCGCCTATAAATCAAACGGCTCCGCATCCCTGATCTCTATTGAAAATGGGGGGGGGGGGGGGTCAACTCCCCCGCCCCCTTTACTTTAAGTGTCCAATGAGGTCTCTACTCGGCTACATGTGGAAGTTTTTATTCTTGATCAATTTCAATATTAGTTAAAAAAAAAATACGGAGACATTTAACCAAAGTAGTATCAAAGTTTTAAAAAAGAAAAAGGTAATTTATATATTTCATTTCACGGGTTTTCACATATTGGAGAGTATGATTAACCCCCTCATTCCGACCTAGATGGGGTTATGTACTCCCCACTCCCAGAAAAAGACTTCAGTAGATAAAAGTTTAAATCTCGGGCAAAAACCGAGTTATAGCTAACGACGTTAAAAACGGTTCCTACTGCTGCTATGTCAGGTGCGCGACTTAAATAGTAAGAGTAGGGGGTATGCCTTACCCCATAAACAGGCGCAACGCTTTACCATTCAGTTAGGACTTATCATGTAAAGGTCGTGCAATCAAATGGTTAGAGTATCGCATGCGGATGATGCTCTGGATTCTCTAGATGATCATTAAAAATCGAAGGAGAAACCCGCCCTTACGAGGTAGGGTAACTAGTTAGACGAGAGAAGATAAAAAAATTCACACCAACTGAAATAAGAACATTATTTAAAGGGGTGCCGTGGCTCAGTGGTAACACACTGAGCTTAGGTGGTTAGAGTTCGAGTTCAATTTTCCGTGTGTTGACTTGAATTTCTCATTCGCAATAATAATCACACAACTTCCCCAGGTTGTGTTAGAAGGGGACTATTGAGTTAGTTTGGATACTCAATATACGTACATAATATCAGTACACCCTTATCCCAAGCTCCTCTGCGAAGAGCGTCATTCATTACGGTGACTTAATTAGGGACACCTGCCATACTCAGCGAGGGTGAGCTAATAATAAGTAGCTCTCATGAGATAGCGGGTCAAGTCGTAATGTGCTTGAACGTGGAGCTTGATAGCCCTAGTGGCTAGACAAAAGTGTTTCAGACTACTCCATGACTACTTAGGCCCAAACCCTAAGAAACTATGGCTAATCAATCAATCAAGAACATTATTTAGTAGCTTTGCAAGTAAAATATTAAAAAACTAAATATCAATAAACGTAAAATAAGAAAATAATATTTTATTTGTAAAAAAATAATAAATGCCTTTTACATAATAGTTACATATTTAAAATAAAGATTAATAAAATGAAGCCGCAGACTAACACTAATTTAATAAAGTCACGGATAAACGGCTTGCCGCATTGTAGCCGTCTATACAGCTTTATAGCCGATTCTAAGGGCTACAGAAACAGAAATTACGATACAGCAATGGCAAAAATTTTTTTCGCGCGTTTATCTAAACTTTGAGCTTTTTGTGCATTAATTGTTAATTGTCGAGATTTTTGAAGTGCATAGATTCAAGGATAAGACAATGTACGATAAATTGATATATACCATTACCCAATGATGATCCAGAAAATTAGCCCTTATGAAGATTATTTGTTGATAAGTTTAGCACTACCTGTTTGGAATCAAATAATGAAAAATCATAAGTACCCAAAGTTTTTGAGCGATCGTAGTTAAAAACCTTGGGTACGATTGTAGTTTACAGTCAAATGTCCCCTCCCTCCCTGACAGGGTTGGTTACATTGTTGCAGTCGAAAACTTTGCAGCACAAAATTTACTGGTGTTAAACTGTGGCTTAAAATCATTTTCCATATAAGGGGGGGGGCGGGGGGGTTTAATGCAACCATCTCGTAATCAGTGATTAAATGGCACTTAGAATTCGAATTTCGATCTGAAATTTTGCAAGAATAATCCTTGGTAGGTCTATTTTCCCTAAATCGAACAAAAAGTTGGAAAAGTAACGGTTAACGGCTGGCGGCTCAGCCGTTTTGCCAATTTTTGCCAATCTTAAGAGCATATTAGTCACGAAACCTATCTCCACATAATACTTTTTGTCGCTCAAAAACCTAATCAAACGGTTCTAGCCGGTAGCTGTTGGTACTAGAAATTTTAAAAAGTTGATTCCTCCGTAATTAATGATGAATTTGCCCTGAAAATAGGCAAAAAACGACTAAACGGCTAAGCCGCCAGTCGTTACTTTTCCAACTTTTTGTTCGATTTAGGGAAAATAGACCTACCAAGGATTACTCATGAAAAATTTCAGATCGAAATTCGAATTCTTAGTGCCATTTAATCATTGATTACGAGATGGTTGCATTAACCCCCCCCCCCCCTCCCCTTCCCTTTACTAAACAGGAATAAGTCAATGGAAGATAAATTAAATATCCCATCTCCCTTTTAGGTTATTCAAACAAAATTGGCTACTTTATTTAAAGAGAAGGAGGATCTACTCATAAAAATGTGTTTAGAACATTTAGAAAAATTCTAGATGGATAAAAAATTATTATAAGTACCTATTATTGTCATAACTTTTCCCCATTCATTGACATCAAATATTATGTGTGCCCCTTAATAAATGCTGCATATGGTATTCGAAATATCAATTTATCTTCTATTTACCTATCCCTAAAGAAGGCGTCGTAACTTTTATTTTTATAGCTAGTCGGTGTTTTTAGTAAGTAGTAGATGTAAAATTTTCCATAGAATTCAGATATGCAATCGTTTTTTTTTTGTAGACCTCTTATTTTTAAAGTAATTTAAGTTTTTTTTTTATAAAAAATTAAGTAGGGTTTTAAGGTACTAAAACGCAACAAAAAAAGAAGAAAATTGCCATTATGAACAAAAATAGTAAGATCTTTAATTTGACACTTTACTTTTTTAATTCTGTTGAGTAATTATTGAAAAAATCTATTTTTTGAACCCACGAGAATAAAAACTTTCAACTTAAATATATCATTACAGAGGCATAAGAAATAGGCGTAATATATACTTTTAGAAACACCGACTAGCTATAAAAATAAAAGTTAAGACACCTTCTTTACAAAAAAAAATCAAGGTGGTATATCTAAGTTAGATATTAACTAATCAAGGTTGTGAAACCAGGAACCATCTATTTCTAGCCTTCGCTGCAGCCTCACGTACAACACGCTTGTGGTCCTATTATATAACAAGATTAGTTTTTGTGAAACCTTATGCCTTTTGGAAATAAAAAAAAGTTAGGTATGTGCTGTCCTTATGTGTACAGTCATACAAAAACCTTTGAACTTAAGAAAGATTTGGTAAAAGAATAATATTTGTATTTAGACAGTCTCAAATACATCCTACTACTTTGGCAAATGGCCATTCGATTATTATTGAATAATACTTTTTATCGAAAAAATGAAAATCCAATGAAAGATATGGGGTTTTAGGTATTTGGAGACCATTGTTTTAGAGGTCCCTTGGCCCACAAAAACGAAAAAAACATTAAAAAAATTATTAGTGAATGGAGTAACTATAGTATTTCTTTATAAAACTCTTTTATACCTGTATAGCTGGTTGTAGGTCATGAGTGACAGAGGAGCTAAGAGCTATAGTATCAGGACTAGTGATCATAACTGTATAGCTGGATGTAGGTCATGAGTGACAGAGGAGCTAAGAGCTATAGTATCAGGACTAGTGATCATACCTGTATAGCTGGTTGTAGGTCATGAGTGACAGAGGAGCTAAGAGCTATAGTATCAGGACTAGCGATCATACCTGTATAGCTGGTTGTAGATCATGAGTGACAGAGGAGCTAAGAGCTATAGTATCAGGACTAGTGATCATACCTGTATAGCTGGTTGTAGGTCATGAGTAACAGAGGAGCTAAGAGCTATAGTATCAGGACTAGTGATCATACCTGTATAGCTGGTTGTAGGTCATGAGTAACAGAGGAACTAAGAGCTATAGTATCAGGACTAGTGATCATACCTGTATAGCTGGTTGTAGGTCATGAGTGACAGAGGAGCTAAGAGCTATAGTATCAGGACTAGTGATCATACCTGTATAGCTGGTTGTAGGTCATGAGTGACAGAAGAACTAAGAGCTATAGTATCAGGACTAGTGATCATACCTGTATAGCTGGTTGTAGGTCATGAGTGACAGAGGAACTAAGAGCTATAGTATCAGAACTAGTGATCATACCTGTATAGCTGGTTGCAGGTCATGAGTGACAGAGGAACTAAGAGCTATAGTATCAGGACTAGTGATCATTCCTGTATAGCTGGTTGTAGGTCATGAGTAACAGAGGAACTAAGAGCTATAGTATCAGGACTAGTGATCATACCTGTATAGCTGGTTGCAGGTCATGAGTGACAGAGGAACTAAGAGCTATAGTATCAGGACTAGTGATCATACCTGTATAGCTGGTTGTAGGTCATGAGTAACAGAGGAGCTAAGAGCTATAGTATCAGGACTAGTAATCATCCCTGTATGTATAGCTGGTTGTAGGTCATGAGTGACAGAGGAGCTAAGAGCTATAGTATCAGGACTAGTGATCATTCCTGTATAGCTGGTTGTAGGTCATGAGTGACAGAGGAACTAAGAGCTATAGTATCAGGACTAGTGATCATACCTGTATAGCTGGTTGTAGGTCATGAGTAACAGAGGAGCTAAGAGCTATAGTATCACGACTAGTAATCATCCCTGTATGTATAGCTGGTTGTAGGTCATGAGTGACAGAGGAGCTAAGAGCTATAGTATCAGGACTAGTGATCATACCTGTATAGCTGGTTGTAGGTCATGAGTAACAGAGGAACTAAGAGCTATAGTATCAGGACTAGTGATCACTGATCATACCTGTATAGCTGGTTGCAGGTCATGAGTGACAGAGGAGCTAAGAGCTATAGTATCAGGACTAGTGATCATACCTGTATAGCTGGTTGTAGGTCATGAGTAACAGAGGATCTAAGAGCTATAGTATCAGGACTAGTAATCATCCCTGTATGTATAGCTGGTTGTAGGTCATGAGTGACAGAGGAGCTAAGAGCTATAGTATCAGGACTAGTGATCATACCTGTATAGCTGGTTGTAGGTCATGAGTAACAGAGGAACTAAGAGCTATAGTATCAGGACTAGTGATCACTGATCATACCTGTATAGCTGGTTGCAGGTCATGAGTGACAGAGGAGCTAAGAGCTATAGTATCAGGACTAGTGATCATACCTGTATAGCTGGTTGTAGGTCATGAGTAACAGAGGATCTAAGAGCTATAGTATCAGGACTAGTAATCATCCCTGTATGTATAGCTGGATGCAGGTCATGAGTGACAGAGGAGCTAAGAGCTATAGTATCAGGACTAGTGATCATTCCTGTATAGCTGGTTGTAGGTCATGAGTGACAGAGGAGCTAAGAGCTATAGTATCAGGACTAGTAATCATCCCTGTATGTATAGCTGGATGCAGGTCATGAGTGACAGAGGAGCTAAGAGCTATAGTATCAGGACTAGTGATCATACCTGTATAGCTGGTTGTAGGTCATGAGTGACAGAGGAGCTAAGAGCTATAGTATCAGGACTAGTGATCATACCAATGTACTTCAAACAAACTGACAAAGTACAATACTATTATTCTTCTTCTTAAGAAAAGTGATAATATTAAATACTAGTGGGAGGTTAGGACTAGGAGGGAATAAAAAACTGAATAAGTCCGCCTTACTTGCTTTTCGTTGGATAGGATAAGTTGTAGTACAAACTAAATAGGAATTGAAGAGGTGTATGGTTGCCTTTTAGCGCCAAAATATGTACACTATAATATGGCTAGATTGTTCTTACCCAATATTGTAATTTGATATTCATCTAAACTTTCTATTCGGCGGCGCTACAAATGATCTAATGCTACAAAATGGTATGTACTTATCCCAAGGGTGTGCCTAATACGTTTCTTGATATCCCCAGAGGAAGTAAAGTGGGATGTGAACTTTATAGTTTTTAAAGACGCTATTAGGGTTTAGGGGTAAATGGGGTGAATAATAATTACTTATAACTATTATATTTGTGAAAATATATTTTGAATAGAATAATATTCCTAAAGATTTTATTCTGAGATTTAATGGTGTTGGTTTTCTTGTCAGCAGAAGGCATCCATCAACTAGAAATAATAATTTTTGTTTAGAAAACTAATGACTTTCAGAAGAAAAAAACCTGGGATCATGTAAGGAAGACGAAGTTCTTCCGAAAACTGGCAGATATTACCTTCCTAACATTTAACCTGATAGGGGCTAAATATAAGCTATAGAAAAAAAACCTAGGATCATGTAAGGAAGACGAAGTTCTTCCGAAAACTGGCAGATATTACCTTCCTAACATTTAACCTCATAGGGGCTAAATATAAGCTATAGAAAAAAAACCTAGGATCATGTAAGGAAGACGAAGTTCTTCCGAAAACTGGCAGATATTACCTTCCTAACACTTAACCTCATAGGGGCTAAATATAAGCTATAGAAAAAAAACCTAGGATCATGTAAGACAGACGAAGTTCTTCCGAAAACTGGCAGAAATTACCTTCCTAACATTTAACCTCTTAGGGGCTATGTTTAAGCTATAATTGATGTCTAATACTATATCTAATATCTATGATTTCCATAGAAGCGTCAATGCATGCTTTACAAATAACTCGACACAACCTAGGGTCTATTTTCGATATTTGAAGTACTTTCGTTCGTTTAATGTCAAATTTTCAGACTATTTCATCGTACAAATGGCAAAGTACTCCTACAAAGTACATGAAATATAATAGATAGACCCTAGGTTGTGTCGAGTTATTTGTAAAGCATTCCATGACGCTTCTATAGGCACCTTAGGCATACCTAACCCATCTGAGATCAAATCTTATCAAGGTTATGTCCGTCCTTTTACTTCGTCTTCTTTAGATGAACCAAAAACTTATATGGTGGTGAATGTGTAGGTTTCTTACAAAGTGCCTGGTGGTGCATTGAACCCTACCAGATTAGTGTTAGGCATAGCTAAACCAATATTTTCAATTTATCTAAAAAATAAGGGTGGGAATGGGTTTTGTGCTCGCTGGTCACTTACAGGAAAAGCACCAAAATAAGAAAATTATTTTAAAAAATGTAATAACTATTTACATATGCCGCCAGTCAAATATTGAAACATTCTTTAATAATATTTTATTAGTAGCGTAGCTACTATACAACTAGGATTTTCCATACGTCTGTCTGATAGCAATCTTTCTCAGCATACCTATGTTTAAGTTTGATAAGTTAATTATTTCAAAATTAATTATGAACATCTAAAAATAAAAAATAATAAATATATTTGTTAGAATGAAAATAGAGTTAAATATATGTTTTTGTTAAGTTTCCTATTCTAACTGTATAACAATTTACTCTTCTTATCATGTTTATCTCCTTGCTATGTACATAATAATCATTAAATACTTTATTTGATTATTTACAGTATTTGGGTAATTTCTTTATAATTAGAAGAACGGGTATAGTCCCTTTCGTAACATCACCTTATGGGGCGATTCTACGTATTTTTCACAGTAGCTTTTCTCCTATTTCTAGCCCCTGCAGGGGGCTCTAACCCTGCGGGGCCAATTATCTAACCCCATGGGGCAATCACCTAACCCAATAAAACCTAACCTAACCTAAAATAACCTATAGAAGCCATTTTAAAAATACGACGAATCGCCCCTTATAGGGCGATGTTAGGAAAGGGACTATTCCCAGAAGAGCTATTAAAATAAATTAATATGTAAAATATTAATAATATTTAATATTGCAAATAATGAAATTATAAATAATAAATTTTATACAGACAATAATGATCCTTACAATAAAGGAACAGGATCTTTGTGTGTCTGTGTGTGTATGTGTGTATTGATTTTTACAGGGTAGCCTCAAGGTCCTGGGGAGATTTACAACTATTTTGGGGGAAGGTACCACCTCCCACCCTCCCGAGAAAATCGCCATGAAAAAAAAAAATCACCCGCTCCCCAAATTTTTAAAACACTTTTTATCGACTCCCCCCCCCCCCCCCCATTCAAGAGCCCCATAAGGCTTCTAGAGGCTAGTACTTAAATAAACAAGGACAATTACGTCCATTAATTGCTGTTTAAAACATTTTGCTAGAAATAAAAGAGGAGTAATAATCATAATTTTATTTAAAAATGTAAACTGTAGTGCACTTTAAACTCATCAAAGTAGTTTTCCTGGTATGAATTGTAGCTTGTAAGAGCTTGGCTGCTTTACACGATATTTTAACGTCAGGTACAACAGCCAAAAAAGGCAAAGATATTATGCAGTTTGCATAATTTTGTCTGGAAGTCTTACCTTTTGATTATAGTTATTTGAGGTTGTAATGTTAGCAAAACGTACTATTATTAACGTCTCGAGTTATGACACGATGTGGTCCTAACTAAACACAATCCCCAACTTCTACAGAAAGCAGACACGTTGCCGTACGAGTTATTTTACTGGTTAAAAACTGTTACCTATTTCTCTGATGTAGGAGTTGATTAGAGAAGGTTGCGTGATGAGAATATTGCTCAGAGATATCAGGGCAGATTCTGTTCAATATTTTTACAAATTTAAAGTCAAGCAATTTAAATTAATAAATAAAATGGTGCCTGTCCGTCCGTTAATCCAGGAATCTTAAGGGATAAGACAATGGAAGATTAATTGATGTGCATACCAAATAACAATAAACAGAATAACTTATTGGTTAAAATATTATGACTCTACTAGCCTGGAACCAACCAATCACAGTTTAATAATTTTTTGTGCCAATTAAGATACCAATTCAATTTACATTCCATTGTCCCTACCTTATCTCCATTCATGAATTGAAGTAAGGTGAGAGGTACCATTCTTAAATAATTCTTGAAAAATACTGAGGGGGGGGGGGGATACATCATTATCTTAATCTTGGAAAGGGGGAGAGGGAGAGTGTCCAACCAACCCGCCCGCAGATTACAATAGATTTTCAGAAAGATGTGAAAAAAAGTTTCATGTAATTACAACTTTAGATAAATAAGGCATTAAAAACACAAACAATAAAAAAAAGGACAATAATTTTAACAAAATTAGTTCTACTAAAATTGGCTTTTATTTCAATTGTAAATAAACAAAACTAATCCTATCATCCATCTATTGGCGTAAATAAAAACCTCTTTTAATTTACTTTGACCATAATTGTATAACCTTGTGCGGCCTCCAGCTTTAGTCCTCTGACCAGCAGCGGTAGCAGGCTGGACAGCTTACCTTCCAACAGTGGTTTAGGTACCTGATAACAATGAGTACGGTGGTCATAAGAAACAGCACAACAATGATTTGATAATATCGCATCATATTATTAACAGCTTTCCGCGGATATAAAAATGTACAATTATAAGATCAAAACCAGATATCTTTAGCTGTGAAAATGCCAAAGGCTCAAGCTAAAAGAACCGGGTTTAATCTTAAGATTGTACATTGTTATATTCGTGGAATACTAGATATAAACTGCGAACCAAAAAAAATAGGCAAATCTGAATTTGCAGAATAGCAGCTTTAATATTCATTTAGGATGATTTCACTGTAAATATAAAATGTAGATGCAGCTTTTGGTTACAAGTTTCCACCGTAAATTTTTTATTAATCAGCACCAATGAAGCACAAGATCTCAAAAACACCATCATGGTTAAAAACTGGTGAACCAAAAAGATATGCAAATCCAAAACAAATCAATGGAAAAACGATTTTTTTTGCACTTTTCTCCTGTTTTAAAGATTGATTCTGATAAATTAACAATTTTTTAAGGGATTTATGCATTAATTATTATGAAATATAGTATAAGGTAGAAATTAATGAAGAAACAGCACAACAATGATTTGATAATATCGCATCATATTATTAACAGCTTTCCGCGGATATAAAAATGTACAATTATAAGATCAAAACCAGATATCTTTAGCTGTGAAAATGCCAAAGGCTCAAGCTAAAAGAACCGGGTTTAATCTTAAGATTGTACATTGTTATATTCGTGGAATACTAGATATAAACTGCGAACCAAAAAAAATAGGCAAATCTGAATTTGCAGAATAGCAGCTTTAATATTCATTTAGGATGATTTCACTGTAAATATAAAATGTAGATGCAGCTTTTGGTTACAAGTTTCCACCGTAAATTTTTTATTAATCAGCACCAATGAAGCACAAGATCTCAAAAACACCATCATGGTTAAAAACTGGTGAACCAAAAAGATATGCAAATCCAAAACAAATCAATGGAAAAACGATTTTTTTTGCACTTTTCTCCTGTTTTAAAGATTGATTCTGATAAATTAACAATTTTTTAAGGGATTTATGCATTAATTATTATGAAATATAGTATAAGGTAGAAATTAATGATTTTTAAAATAAGAAATATTAGAAAAAAAATAAATTCGACCCCTATCACTTTAGAGGTCAGCTGCTGGCCTTCAGTTTAATGGATGTAATACACGTTAAAGTTAAAAATTAACCTGAAAAGTATACAAAAATGCTTTTTAATGTGTTAAAAGAAACATTTTAAAATCTTGATTTTGAGGATGATGACCTTTCAGATGCTCCTATTGGTGATGATTGTGAGCCAAATGTTACCTAAGTACATGCCCATTACAACAACTTGTCTAACAACCTATGTACCATTTTTTGTAGCCATAGCAATCTCCAATGGAGCCTGCCGACAAGAAATAAAAAACATCTTCTAAAAATGACAGTATTTACCTTATGAATTGGAGTAATTAAAATTGCATTTTTGTTCTTTTTTAATACTGATTGACTGGAGGCTGCTATAAATACAAAAAATGAACCATAGTTCAATATATAAGTTGTCATCATGGTCATGCACTTTGATAACATTTGGCTCACCAACACTACCCGTAGGAGCATCTTAAAGGCCATCATCATCAAAATCAAGATTTTAAAATGAATTTTTTTAACACATTAAAAATCATTTTTGTATAATTTTGGGAGTAATTTTTATCATTAACACGTATTTAGCTTCATCCATAAGACTGGAGGTCAGCAGCTGTCCTCTAAAGAGATAGGGGTCGAATTTCTTTTTTTCTAGTATTTCTTATTTTAAAAATCATTAATTTCTACCTTCTACTACATTTCATAATAATTAATGCATAAATCCCTTAAAAAATTGTCAATGTATCAGTATTGATATATTAGTATATCCAAAATTTTGGAGCAAATCAATAAGATAATGTGGCCTTAAAATTTTAGGTTTCAGTGTCAAAAAAAAGTCTAATGTCCCTTTTCTACCTAGACATAATCAGACTTAAAAGACTGACAAACATAAGGTTATAGAGTAGCTGCTCTACTAAATAATGGATAGAAGGCTTACCTGTGGTAGTAAGGTTAACAGGGCTGACAGATGATTAATTTTGTCCTGTTTGCTGGCCTCGCTGGATAAGATAGGATACACTATTGACCAAACTCGTTGCCTGTAGATAATTTCAAATTATGAGTTTGAATCAAATCTATTATACAATATTATTGATTGTCAGACTGTTTGTGTGAACAACGGTTGGCAATCCGTATCCGAATCCGGGATCCAGAATCCGCCAAATTTTTAGCCAATTTTGGAATCCGAATCCGGAATCGTTTTTTAATAGCGGATTCGGATTCTTGGTGGGTTAAAATTAGCGTCTTGAATTTTTTCTTTCAACTCCGCCTTTTTGAAGGCAAAGATTATCATCATTATATATAATATCTTTTAAAATTTGGTTCTATTCTCGGAAGTGAATTATAGAGAACACCAAGAACATTGATTTTTAAGACATATGTAGCACTTAAATTTTTTAATTTAAAAAATGCCTTTAAAAATATTGCTAGAATACGGAATCCAAATCCGGAATCCGCCAAAAATAAGAATCCGGAATCCGCGGGAATCCGTCTTTTTTTTAGACGGATTCTTGTAAGAATCCGAATCCGAATCCAGTCCAAAAATTTGACGGATTGCCATCCCAAGTGTGAACCAGCTACACTATCTTTGGATTTGAGTAACTGACGATTTACCGAAAGCTTCTCTTTTTAATACCTTTATTATCCTAATGGGAAAAGTCTCATTTAAATACATATGGTGGCAATATCTAAATAATAAGTTGCTGACTATACCTGAATAGGAAGCTTGTAACACTATGCTGCCAAGTTGCTGATTTACACAAGTTCTCAAACTTCATAGCTACTGCACAACCTGATAAAAAATCAGCATTTGTAACCACACAAATTTAAAATGAATGAGAAGTAAATTCAACTGGTCGCTAAAGATATAAAACGTTTCTTTCATTGAAATGCTCAAAAACTTTTGGTACATCAATTTATAGTCAATTAACTTATCACTTCATATTTTTTCCTAAAGCACAAAAGTAACTCAGCCAAACAGGTTTGGGAAAAATCTTGTAAATTCAATTTCCACTTTTCTTGAATAAAAACAATAGAATACCTAGTCACTTTTGAAATGATAAAAAGAAGACTTACCATAGTTTTTATCGTCTAAAAGCTCGATCATCTTGTGAATCCACGCCTTTATCATAGAATATTAAGCATCATTTTATGATCAGTCTAACCAGGGCAGAACAAGCCAAAGGATCATTAATTTTAATAATATTTGTGGTACTATCACACAAAGTACATGTTGAGCACTGAAGGCAGTACCTTACCCTGCAGAGGACCTAAATATTGCAGAACCCCAACCCTGCGGATTAATTTTTCCTCCAGCATTATATATGGTAGAAACTGGTGCTATGACAGGAGTGTGACATTATAAATATAATTTTATTGGTCCACAATAAAGTACAATAAAGACAAATGCTGTGCAATGAAAGGGTTTGTTATCTACGGATGAGATAGAAAGAGATTTTGTGAAAACACATAATTCCTGACTATTGGATGACTTAATTATTGTATTCCTGAGAAGTAGAATGACCAGCAAGTACCAGAGCATGAGCTATGTCACACACACCTTCTCCGGGTATACCTGTCTGAACAAGAAATAAAATAAAATAACAGGTAAAATATAACAGGTGATTTCCCTCTAAGTGCCTAGTCGAGCACAAAATAAAATTACATCCCTGATATTGAAAATAACTTAAAATAAGAGAAGGTGTAGTGTTTTGTTTGTCTTTTTGATAAATTAAGTCAGGTAGGGTTTCATTATATTGGGTTCTATGGAAGGTAGCCTGGTCGGGTTGGGGCACCACATGTAAAGACCTCGCCGAGTTAGAGGGCCATGCTGGGTTAAAGCATAGTAAATAAAATAACCCCAATTATATCAAAAATAAAGGGAGAGGGGTCGAGGGCGATTTCAGTGCTAGATAAGCTGATACATTTTGAGGGGTTGAAAACCCAGGCATTTTAGTAATTGCATCTAAATTGAGGTCAGTCAAACATTCCCCACCTAATTATAGAGATCTGCGCCACGGAAAATATTACCTTATGGCTTTGAAACCGATTAATATCACGTAGATTAGAACCGGTTCTCAGCCACAATTAAAATCATGTATTTTCCCCCTAGGGGCTAACAAAACCGGTTTGAATTTTCATTTTAATACCCACGGAAAGCTATCTATATACGATGAGATAATCAACTATACCTGATCAATTTGATCTGCAAGTTGAGGAAGCTTGTTAACAATGCTGGCTTTAGCTCTCCATAATCCTGGCGAGGAAAAAATCTGAAAGTTAATAAGTTCAAATAATATTGTCGAAAAATTTCGTCTCCCGCATTATTGAAATCAGTGGTGTGTAGTAGAAGGTTTCAAGACTCTGAAATTATTGATCACATACAGGTTGGTACAAGGGACCAGGATTCTGAGAAACAATTATAAGTGAAAATTTCCCCACAACCCACATCCTTCTTTTCCACACTTTTTGCCAACTTTCCTTTGGTTACAAATTAAAACAAGTTTGACGCCAACATTACGCCAAAACTAAATCCAATATTTTAGCTATTTAAAATGGAATTAATTTACAGGTAGAAACGTTTGGACAATCAACTTAATGAACCAACCAGGCAAAATTCAATAAAAGTTCCAAAAATAAAACTCCTGTTTACCTGTTTTATAACATCTGGAATAAGTTTGAGACTGTCTACAGATAAACTTGAAATCAGCGCGTTCATCTCACTCTCAGAACCTTCACATTTTCATATTTAATATTAATTATAAAATCGTGCTACTCATTTTCAAATCTTCTATATCAGTAGGTACATTTATAACATATTGTAATTTTAAGTAGAATACATCAATTGTGGCAATGTTATAAGAACAGAACTGATAACATCTAAACTCGTTTGGATCTTAGAAAACTTTTTTTTAGCAGGAATTGCCATGGATTAGACTTACAGCTAATTTTTAAATCTAAAAAAGGTTGATTTCATCGATGCTTACAGGCAGCTCATCTTCTTCTTAATTTGTACCAGGTACCAACCAAAGGCAGAACTTTAAAATATATTATTGGAAGGAAGATTAATTTTTTTTAAAAATATTAAATATTCCTGGATTTAGATTGTTGTTTATTCTTTCAACAAGGTTCAGTTCATCCAAAGTTTCTTTATCCTTTTAACAATAATAGGATAATCATTTATAGGGAATAAGTGTGTGTATGTGTGTGTGTGTGTGCGTGAATTTAACTATAGAAGGATGGTACACTTTTGTATAGCAACTAAAGCTAGATGTTGAAGCACAGTATGACTTGGCACACTGACTCATGGGAGCTTCTTTATGTTGCCCTACCCTTGATAAGTAGATTATTGGTAGGTGTTAAAGAATATAGAATGATGGTCTCCACAAAGGAGCTTGGTATAAGGAATTATCTGATATCATGTACGTGACTACTTAGTATTCAAACTACTTCCCTTAGTGCACAACCAGTTGGAACTTTTAACTCACATACTTTTTATTTAGTAGCAAAGCTACTGTTTATTCACTTTGTCTGTCAGTCAGTCCGTAACGCTATGGGGGAAATGGGACTTTCTCGGCTGCTTTTGAAGACAAACAGTTATGAAATTTTCCATGATTTTTTGCTTCGCTACTTATGAATGTTTTCAATCTTGTTTTGATACAAATTAAATTTAGAATTGTAAAAATTCCTGAACACTTTCCTACAGCTTCAAAAAAAATATTGTAAAGGTTTCGTAATTTAGGGGGAAACACAAAATAGTAATGACGACCTTTATATCTGTCCCAAATATAATAACTCAGATTTATTGGCTATACCTTATTCATGCTTTCCTACCTTTATTAAGCTGCCAAGAATCTCTATACACGAACAGAAATCAGTTTTTGCTTTTTCATCTACTCCCTCCAGTTGAGTCGGCCTGATAATAAAATATTTCTAAGTAGTTGTATGTATGTTTGACTATTTGTGTAGTTCTTAAATTCCTATAAACGGCCGAAAATTCATAGAATTTCTTTATTGTCAACAATACAAAAACAAGGATGACAACATCCATAAAAGCGAAGCACTGAAACGGTAGGACAAACGGACATTAACACTTGTATTGTGTCTGAACTGAATAATCAGAATATAAAAGTATAAGAGTCGAAGCAAAATTGTAAGTAAATTTGTTAAAATACTGCTTAATATAGGATAATATTTATGGACATACTTACATTTTTAGGACTGTATTATAGAGTTGCTTCGCTTTTAATATTGTTCTTTGTTGTCCCAGGAATCAATATACCAAAAATCAGATCAAACGGATAATTAAATCACATAAAAATTTGTTGTTAAAAAAGTAGAAAAATCAACAAGTTTAAAATGGACGTACGGACATTCTGGTAGTGATTATAGAGTTGCTACGGTTTCTAAATCTTACTTAACTACTACAGGAAGCATCATGCAAAGTTTGAAATCGATAGGACAATTCTAACATGCCTAAATTAACGAATAAAAGCTATCTATCTCGGACGGACGGACGGACGGACCGACCCTAATTATAGAAAAGCTTCGCTTTTAAAAATTGTATAAAATAATAAAGTAAAGACCACTATCTAACTACAACCTATGGCCATGATTTTATGGGATTGTACAATGTATGTATTCCAACACTTTTATATTTATCACTTCCTCAATAGTGACAAAAAATGTCAAATAAAGTTACAAAACCTACATACAAACAATCAGTCATCTATAATACAAAGTAGAACGATGTCTGTCTGTTTGTTTGTTTGTAGCGAAGGATCTCGCTAAACGCTGAACCGATCGGGTTCTCCTTTACAGGGTAGCTTCTCATAGGTCCCGAGAAGGTTTATAACTTTTTTTCTTTGGGGGTGGGACACCCCCACCCCCCCCCCCAAAAATGAAAAATCCCCCCCCAAAAAATTTTTATTTTATTTTTTTACCTAAAATTAAAAATGAAGGGGGGGGGGCACCCCCCCCCCCAAAAAAAAAAATAATTTGCCCCCCATACATAGCGTAGCCACTAGTATATCAATATAGCACCAGAGAGAATCATATTTTCTGCATCAACGTTTCACACTGACGGTGGTTAATAGGTACGGAGTAGCTTTGCCTCTAAAATTACCTGTTTTGCCAGGCTAGAAAATTATTGATTACTTCAGCAGCTTTTGTGGAGAGTAACTCTCTGGTTGGTCATTCATATTTTCAGGTTTTAAATACAATTTCTAGCGGTTTTCCTTTAAAAAAAAAAAGCCTGGTCGATCACAGAAACCCCCTCCCCGCATGTTTCAAACAAATAAAAATAAGATGGATGCGTATTAAAAAATCAAAATTTATGCAATGATAGTTATCTGTTGCATCGTATTACGGACAGCTATCCGCGGATATTAAAATGAAGAATTAAAACCAGTTTTGTTAGCCATAGACGTCCAAGGGGGGGGGGTAATGGGGCGATTACCCCCCCCCCCCCAATTTTTTTTTCATTTTACCCCCCCCCCCCCATTTAAAATTTACCCCTACCCTGTGGGTGCCGTAGGCACCCCCAACCATTTAGGAGGGGGTATTTACTATTTACCCCCCCCAAAATAAAAAATCCCTAATAAAAAAACTAAATTCCCCCCCCCCCCCCCAACAGACTTCAGGCCCAAGCAAATTTTACCCCCGTGGTAAAAATTTTGGGGGGGGTAAAAAAAATTACGGCGCGCTTCGCGCGCCATTTCCCCCCCCCCTTAACATTTTTTACCCCCCCCCCCCAAAAAAAAATAGCTTGGACGTCTATGTTGTTAGCCCCAAGGATCAGCTCTTTTAGGCTAACAAAACTGGTATTATTTTTTTGATTTTTTTAATATTCGTAGAAAAAAGTCTGTAATACGATGGCTTATGTACAGTATGACTGAGAACCGGTTCTAATCCAGCGGATATCAATCGGTTTCGAAGCCATACTGGATATAAAAATATGATGTCCCTGTCGGTTGTCTGAGGGTCAAACTTGGCAAGATTGTGGAACAAATTATTTACTGCAGGACAGGAGTAGACATCCAACTAAACAAATTTTTTAATTAAAAAACAACAAAAACGGCCAATACGCGAGACGGCGCAATTTTAAGACGTTATATTTTATATCATGCTTAATTGCATAGTCATGAATGAATTTCTATCTGACTTTAAGCTATAATTACAATTTGAACATTTAGATAGACAGAGGGAAGGCTACTAAGCTATATAGAACACGCTTTGCATATTAAAAATATTTTAAAATAAACAGTATGTATCAAACATATCCTAAGTTTAGTTGAGTATCCACAAATATTTCACTTTATAGTTGAATATCTACATAGATAGAAAACAAGAGGGGGAAGGGCGAGGGGGATGTCTGAGCTTTAAAGAACACTTTTTGCGTATTAGCTTAAAATTTTACAAATAAACAAATATTTTACACAAGTGAAATTGAATATCCATGTGGATACTGAACTCAATTTGATGCTCTTATTCTCACCTGTGCAGATACGGGGACAAGGAACACACTCAAGAGACTTCCAACCTGAAAAAAAATCCTATTATATAAAATAGTAAGTTTTTTTTTTGTAAATTAACCGCTGAACCACCTTTACAATGAAGCTCCTCATAGGTCCTAGGCAGGAATAAGGTATAACCAACAAGGGAATTAAATCTAAAATGATATTTGGGGGGCAAATGGAGAGGTCGTCAATTTTACGATGTGTTGCCCCCCAACGATAGCTGAAAAACACGTAAAGGTTTCATGATTTTTTTCCGAATTAATTTCGTTATTGGTATGAGCTGGGTACTAGGAAGGTTTGTAACTGTTTTGGGGAAGGGTACAACCGTCCCCCACTCAGGAGAAATTGACCCCTAAAATTTCTATTTAGTTTTTCTTCTTTAAACTAAAATTGCAAATGGGGGAGGATGTCGACCACCGAACTCAAGTGCCCCAAGAAATAATAATAGAAACCAAGATCTACGCAACGACTTTACATCTATTTACATTGTTAAGATTGAATTGTATAAATGTTGATTTATCTTTGATTGTATATTTATATTATTTGTGTACCAATATAATTATAGATATTTCCAAGAACTGAATGTAAGAAAACTAGAATGATTTTTATGTCAGATAGAATCAAACCTCTGGACAAATAAGTAAAACTTTTAATCCAATTATATAAAGCTTTTTTTGTCTGTAGCAAAGGATCTTGCTAACCGCTTAAACGATATGGTTCTCCTTTACAGTGAAGTTTTTTACAGTTCCTAAGATGGTTTTAGGCTATTTTTTTTTATGAATAAGTCTTGGTATGGTTTTTTTCTGCCCTTCTGTATTCCTTCGAAAATTGATTCCCTGGATGCTAGGGGCGCAGCCGCTAGTCTTTTTTTTATCAATTATTAAAGTTATCCTTTGAGATTTCGCCAATAACCGATTGAGTTCTCCATTAATGGGAAGCTTTGCCTAGGTCCTGGGATGGTATCACTGCCCTCCCTGTAGGCGAAAGGATGACAATTTAGAAATTGATCAAAGTTAGAATGTAAACACAGAGCATTACATGCAAAAGGACCAACATACACATAGTTCACCAGGACAATTGTAAAGAAGTTTCGCATTATAAAAAAAGTAAAAATACTTTCTCACAATAGACATGTTTATTAATATTTAGTCTATACTCGTTAGTATCATATTTTTTATGACCATCGAGGCTTCTATATAATTACAACTATCTGTATGTTGTTGGTCAGAATTTTTTTTTAAACAACTCAAATTTCTCAGATTCTTTTTTAATAAAGAAGGCTTTTTTGTGTCTAACCAAGCTGCTAATAAAGATAGAAAGAAGATATTTTATATATAATACTATTTCCTTAACCCACATTTTTCATTTTAATTAATTTGTAATCTTGTCATCCTTGTTTATTGCATAACAATCATATCTGAAAAAATTTACTTGAGATATTTCAGATAATTGGTTAATAACTCACAGTAGAATAGTAACATAAAAAGTTATAGCTATGAGTAAGCATTCAATGGCTATAGAATATACATGGATATTATGACAAGGGTAAAGTTGTCATCAATTTAGGTTGCTAACATGAAACTCATTTAAGGTCACTTCAATCATACGATAGGAGGAATAGGATGGGGTAAAGGGGGTAGATGTGGGGTATCGTCATTTAGCCCCCTGATAGTTTCACTTAAGTAATAATATATCCATTAAGCATTCACTTGCTTTGCTTTGCATATTGCCTTGAGGGGGCTTCCCGCAGAGGAGCGGCGTGTGGTACCATACAAACTTATTTTATCTTCTAAACAAGGTTGACAACATCCATAAGTTACATAGTTGAATAGCAGATGTATTATAACCATACATAAAAGTTTAGACAGATAATCACATAACCATAACTTGCCTATCTTTTGAAGCATGTTATATAGACCAACAGACAAAGTAAATTATATTCTGAATGCTTATTGGTAAAGCGAATTTTCACTTTGAATTTCAGCTGTCTTTTATGAAAAGCAGCTGAGAAATTTCAATTTTTCCAATTCATTTTATTACAGACAGACGAACGGACATTACTAATGATAGAGTAACTTCCCTACAAATATGATGGGTAAATTTTTCTAGGCTAAACCTCTGGTGTCGAGTCAACTTGTCATAACACCTAAAACCTAACTTTGTTTAAAAGTAAATTCCTATAAATAATGTGAAACGAGCCGTTTAGGATATATTAGTGAACTTTATTTGTGAAATAACACAGTGTATGCATACTTTTACGAGTACATTACATACAAGAAAGTTGTGTTTCTTTTATAAACCTAAATATGGTCAGTATATTGTTTACCTTTTTGGTGTAAAGAATGACTTAGTTTCTGCCAATAACCGCTACTCTTTAATAAAGGTTGTTTGTAAGAGTACATGGCACATTTAAAAACAATATAAATACACCTGGATATTTTTTTTTTTGAAAAATGTATACCTAAACCTCCGCCAAAAAATGCCCATAATTGATGCTATATATCTCAACTAGCGGCTACGCTCCTAGAGGCCTCTAGGAGTACTTGAGGAGTCGAATTTGATAACCCAATTTCTTATTTCAGATTTAAAAGAAAAAGTAAAAAAAAATTTTTAGGGCGGAGGGGGGTAATTTCTTTTTTGGGGGGTGGTAGTTTTTTTTCTAGGGGCGATTTCTCTTGGGAGGGTAGTGGTACCCTCCCCCAAAATAGTTATAAACCTTCCTGGAACCTATGAGAAGCTACCCTGTTAAGGAGAGCCTGATAGGTTCATCGGTTAACGAGATCCTTCGGTACACACAAACAGACATCCTGTTACTTTATTATAAGGATTATTTTGGAGGAGCATTAGGGTAAATTTAACCCCCACACATGGCATACTTACCCCAAAATTGTGGTATTTTACCAGGGACAAAGAATAATGCATCTTGAAAAAAAAAGTATTTTAAGATATCTTTGTCCAGCCCGAAAAAGAGTTGCTATTATGTTTTCCGATATTCTGAAGTTCTAATAAATCAACCTTAAACCAAATCATTACAAATTAGATTTATTCAATTTTTGTACACTGTCGAGTGTAGAAAATTAGAATTCACAAGAAAAAACTCTATATTCTAAATATTACACACATTATCCTTTGTATAAAAACTGTGAAATTTCTGGTTTCAAGTTTAGTTACATTTAATGTATTGAAAAAATAGCATGACACTCGGCAGAGATAAATACATTGAATAAATTTCAAAGATAAGTTACATGAAAGATGTTTATTGAATTTTGATAATAAATTAGGGATCTAGTGTAGTTAACAGTAAAAGATTCCTGGTAATTATCTTCAAAAATCTATGAGCTTAAAAGGCTGCTAGCTGCCTAACAGCTGAACGTAAAAGTCTTGCCCGCACACCGTGTTAGGCGGCATAAGAAGGCATAGAAATAATCTTGAAGCACAGGGAAAGCTTCATTGAAAAAAAAACGAATCAATAAATTTTTACACACATCTATGTTCACTGCCAGATAACTTCGCATTATTATGTAATGAATATTCCAGAGTATGTGTGGGGCTTTCTTTTGTCAGTTAAACAACATTATTTGAGTATAATCTATGTGGTCAACCATTGGTCATTAGCAGCCTTTAAAACTCATAGATTTTAATTTGCACATATTATTTTTGTGTCCTTTAAATAAATTAAATAAAGAATATTAAAACAAGGATGACAACATCCATAAAAGCGAAGCACTGAAACGGTAGGACAAACGGACACTAACACTTGTATAGTGTCAGAACTGAATAATCAGAATATAAATGTATAAATGTCGAAGCAAAATTGTAAGTAAAATTGTTGAAAAACTTCTTGATACAGAATAGTGTTTATGGACATACTTACATTTTTAGGACTTGATTATAGAGTTGCTTCGCTTATAATATTGTACTTTGTTGTTCCAGGAATCAGTATACCAAAAATCAGATCAATCGGATTATTAGATCACATAAAAATTTGTTGTTAAAAAAGTAAAAAAATCAACATGTTTAAAATGGACGTACAGACATTCTGGTAATGATTATAGAGTTGCTACGCTTTCTAAATCGTACCTAACTACTACAGTAATCACCATGCAAAGTTTGAAATCAATAGGACAACATGCCTAAATTAGCGAAAAAAGCTATCCGTTACGGACGGACGGACGGACGTACGGACGGACCGACCCTAATTATAGAAAAGCTTCGCTTTTAAAAATTTATATTACTTTAAGAATTTTAATTGTCAAATTTAAATCATTGAAGTTAATATTTATCAAATAATTGAATTGGTATAAATCTAAATTTGTAGAAAAACTTGAGGTCTAATCTTTCTCTGTATAAAATATATCTCCTAAAGAATTTGAGAGCTGAAAATATGGTATATAATAAAATATTAATTCCTTTATATTTCAGTAAGTGAAAATTTAAGCAACATAAATTCAAGTTTAATTATTATCATTTTAATTATATTTGTAATCTATAATACAAAGTAGAATGATGTCTGTCTGTTTGTTCGTAACGAAGGATCTCCTTAATAGGGTAGCTTCTCATAAGACCATAACTATTTTGGGGGAGAGTACCTATACCATCCCAAGATAAATCACTCCTTGAAAAAAATTCCCCCCCTCCCCCGCCCCCCAAAGAATGTTAGACTAAAATTTAAAAATGGGGTTGGGGGAGGTTCCCCCCCCTTTCCCCCAGAATTTTTTTTTTATACTTTTTTTTAAATGTAAATAAAAAAAAGGATTTTGGGATTAAACTCCCCCCTCCTTAAGAGGCCTCTATGGGGCGAAGCCACTAGTTTATAAAAAATTGCCAACTATGAAGACATTCTTTTCAAGCTAGAAATCATTATAATATAGATAGCTTGAGACGCA
The DNA here is from genome assembly GCF_053477335.1 of Acartia tonsa. NCBI lineage: Eukaryota > Metazoa > Arthropoda > Copepoda > Calanoida > Acartiidae > Acartia > Acartia tonsa. The sequence goes on along the minus strand of NC_137269.1, from coordinate 34,717,297 downwards.
CAAAAGAAGCGTGTTGGGGTCATGAGACTGGGGGGGGGGGGGGGGGTGGGGGCTGCAGACTGGACACTCCCCAACTGCAATAAACAACCAAATCTGGAATTAACCCAACCCAAATATTAAATTACTTCTACGCTCATAAGTCATATACACAAACTAAAGATAAATTAGTATTAAGAAACTAAACCAATAATTTTAAGATTTTCAAAATTTAACAATCACATTTACTAAAGGGTTAGCTTAAATGTGGGCTAAACTCTCTGATTTTATAGTTATGGATATAAAGTTAATGTTAAAGTTATTAACAATTGTGATCTCAGTTCTTGCTAAAATAGTAGTAATATTTTAATTAAAAATACAAAATTTTCAGAACATAATGCAACTTCACTCAAAGCTGCTGCGTAGTACTCTACTACCATTAATTTTTATAATTACAATAGTTGCTAACACTTGGATAAACATTTTAACATTTACATTAAGAGTTATGCTCCTAATATTTAGTGCATATTACATCCAAATATTCAGAGAATATTTAATTTCTGGACCCGAGTCATCAAAGACAGTTATCCATTACATGGCTAAATCGATCACATTTGTGTATCAGTCTATAAGTGTTAGTTATGTTATTTATTGCTTTCTGGCATTGTTACCATTAGACTTAAAGGACAAGTTAATACAAGAATTTCCAATTGAACTGTGCTCACTAGTTTCTCCTTTATTCCTCATTACATTATTATTAATGTATGCTGTGTATATATTTTTGTTAAAGCTACTTTGTTATTATAAACCATTGTATTTTTTGACATTACCACATGAAACACTAGCCAAAATATTGGATGTTGTAGCTAATGTGATAATCATATTTCTTATCATTGGTGAAATATTAGAACCAGGACATATTTGCTTCCCATGGGCAGCCTCCACGGTGCTGGCTAATGAAGCCCAGCTAGAATTGAACATGACTGTCCAACTGTTGGAACAAGAGAAGAGTGTGAAACACGAAATAACAATCAGATTTTTCCAACTCCTTTTTCTGATTCCGATTGTGACAGTTACTGTGTGCATCGTAACCTCGCTGGTGAACAGGCTGAAGTGCAACAGGGAGGGGTAAATTTAAGATTGATAACAACCACTATAAAATAAATTTCAATTTTAAGTTTTGCCTTACACAAATACCTATCTTTGATCTTGTAAGTGAACTCTTTATTTTTTTCTATTGAATTTCTAACAATCTAGCTTATGTACAAGAAATAGTAAATAACTAAATCCAATTTATGCCCATAAATTTAGAGTTAATATTCTGCCTCAACATACACAGAACAGGAATCAATGTCAATATAATTAAATATTTAAAGTTTCAAGTTATTTTCATTGTTATTTATATAGTTCTAACAGATGTTTTGAGTTCATGACCCATGAACACCAACCGACAGACATGTATTAAGCCTTTCTAAAAACTTCATGCCCTTAGCTGTCCATTGCCGTTCCTAGCATTTATGGCTGGTTCTGGATCTTTGAAATAGGGGTATTGTGTTTGATTACATAATTCAGAACAAAAACAGCCACTAAACATTACTTCCAAATTTTATACAATTCAGGGAAAATAGACCTACTAAGAACTACTTATGTTAAATTTTACAACAAAATCCGATTCCAATCTTAAGTAATCCCATGTAATTTTCATAAAATCAGAAATTTCTTTAAGTTTTGCTTATTATTCTCAAACAAATACATGACATTTACTTATTGTTCAGTCTGAATACATCCTGTCAAGACCAGAATCCACCCCACACCGGTGCTCTGATGTGCCACATTGGAAGCTACACATCCATCCTGTTCATCACCATCAGCCTCTGCTACTTGATCATGTACATCCTCATATTTTGCTTATCACTTGCCACCAATTGGCATGTTGTAACATTTAACAGGATGGTGTATATATTAAGCAAAAGTATTTATGATACAAGTCTACTGTTTGTTATCACTGGTTCAGATAATGCTTTTGACTTTTTTGTTAAGAAACTAAAAAATTGTTATTTTTCTTAGTATATAATGAAGAAATGTAAAGGAAGAAAGAAAAAACTTTGATTTTTGTACTTTTTTTTATTATAAAAAAAACATTGCAAGATGTAAACTTGGCACAGTGATAAGTGTTGTTAAAGTAGCATAAATAGGTGCTTTCCTTCAAAACAACTCTTGACCATAGAAAATGTACCCCCCCCCCATTTTTTATCAAATCAAGGGGGGGGGGGGGGGTATGAATAGTTTTTCTTGAAAGGAAAAGAATAATTAACGGAAAAGTATTGATCAAAAGGTTGATTTATCAATAATACTTAGTTTTCTCAATGCCTAACCCCTGGAGGGGCACCTTACCCGACAGGGCTAGCCTTTACCCAAAATAATACAACCTAAACTAGGGTGACACCATCACTTTTAAGAAATAACGACCCTTTCCCCCCTCCCCGCCTTTATTTATCTATAAAATAAGGGAAAGGGGTTTCTGCGGTCACTAGAAACTTTGAAGGAAAGTGTCCATGAAAAAGTTGTATACGTGAACAGATAATGTAAATTTATATTTAGAAACTCTTATGTTATTTGATACAAAAAAAATATATAATTTAACTTTTCATAATATTTAAAAAAATTTTTATAACAAATATTAATTATATGTAATTTTTAGATTTATGAATGGTTAAGTTACAATAGCCCATAGGTACTATATATCAAAGGACAATCCTTATAATAAAGTAACAGGATCTTTGTATATCTTTCTGTCTGTACCAAATGATCTCGCTAATCACTGAACCGATATGGCTCTCCTTAACAGGGTAGCTGTCATAGGTCCTTTAAAGGTTTATAACTAGTTTTTGGGGAGGGTACCACCACCCTCCAAAGAGAATTCGCCATGGAAAAAAATCCAACACACCCCCCCCCCTACAAAAAAAGAACCTTTTTATTTCAAAATCTAAAAAAATAATTTATCGTTCCTAGCCTTAGAAATAACTAGGTAAAAAAATAACCATTTTTAGTTTTTCTTCTTCTGAGAATTAGCCAACTTTTAGAGTTTTTTCAAACGGAAAAAGTTTCTGATTCTATTCCTCAAGGTCTTTTTATTGTGTTCCATGAAGCCATAGTTCAATAATTTTTTTACTCCCATTCAAAAATAGCTATGCAATTGTACAATTGTATGTGTGGTAGCCAGAGGTTTATCATACTTATAAAAATCTTATAAACATAATACTTATTATGTGCAATTTCTGATTTGGTCTCATAAAATGTCCAAAATCAACCCACTCTAGTATTTTTATTGTTTATTCTTGCTTTTCCCAAAGAAAAGAAATTAACTTTAGATATTTTAAACTAAAATTAGCATACATAGTGACTGTACACTTACAGTTGAGTATTTAGAATTAAAAATACCAGAATTTAAATTATTCCTTGATATTTTTTCTCTCTCTTTTAAAAGAACAAAAAGTTCAAACATGAATAAATGATTATTATAGATTTCAGAATATTGCCGACAGACCGACGGACCAAGTGAATTATATATACTGGATGCCTATGGTACACCGACAAACGTCCTACTACGACAAACGTCCTAATGCGACAAACATCCTAATCCGACAAACCTCCTAAACGACAAACGTCCTAAGCGACAAACCACCTAAACGACAAACCTCCTAATGCGACATCTTTTAAGTAAAACCCCCTAAAAACTTTTCAAGTGATATCACATTTATTAAGTGTGAGGTAAGGGTCGATATTTTTAATGCAAGGTTGTATCGGGTTCGAAACCATGCCGTTGGGTAGCCAACACAGACTTTGGGACAACTGTCGGACGGATTTTTAAATTTCACCCTGTGGACAATGTTATTAAAGAAAGAAATTTCGGTTATGAATTTCGTCCCTGTGTGTTTTATCGCCATATTGGATTTTATTGTTCAACCTTTTTTAACAGCAGTGGTGGATTTTGTCCTAAAATTTTGGAAGATTTTTTTTTATTTTTTAACTTTTGAAAAATTTTAGAACGTTTTTCTTAAGAAATGTCGCATTAGGATGTTTGTCCCTTTAGGTGGTTTGTCGCATTAGGGGTATGTCGCTTAGGAGGTTTGTCGCATTAGGATGTATGTCGCATTATGAGGTTTAGGACGTTTGTCGCATTAGGACGTTTGTCCCTTTTGGAGATTTGTCGGTGTACCGATGCCTATTGGTAAGGAATTCTTCTAAAAAAAAATAGCAGTCTATATTAAATAGTAGTTGAGTAGTTCACTTACCCCCTTGGCATTATGGACTGACAAACAACGTATTATAGAATAGTAACTTTTCTGCTTATAAATGTTGTCATCTTTGTTTTGTTTAACTAGTTTAACCTGTAAATGTGCCAAGGCACTAAGACCATTGTCTCCAGCAGTTAGGAGTTTCGGAAGTATATCTTTTTCCACCAACTTTTCATCCCAACTGAAAGTATAAAATTCAAGATTGAATTTTACCACAAGGTGTAATCTATAATAAAAAGTAGCTTGATGTCTGTCCGTCCGTCTGAAGCTTAAGATCTCGGTAACCACTGAACCGATCGAATTCTACTCTTCAGGGAATATACCTACTGGTCCTGTGGTGGTTTTAGGCTATTTTCTTGGGGGGTGGGACACCCCCAACCCCCCAAAAAACCAAAAAAATCCCCCCCAATTTTTTTTTTTTTTTGTAGGAGATATCCTTATTTTAGATACCTATTCTTATTTTTTTTTTTTTACGAATTTCACCTTAACTTTTTTTTATCATCTCTTGGGGCAAAGCCCCTAGATGCTAGGGGCGAAGCCGCTAGTGTATCTATAACCTACTTTATTTATAAAAACAGGTATAGGTATATAAAATTGTTGATCACAAAAAAACCCTTATTCTTAAATTAAGATGAAAATAATGGAGAGGGTAATTTTCGTTTGTTGGTTTGTTACTTTAGGTCAGGTTATGGTAAGGTTATATAGGGTATGGGAAGCACCAAAGGTAAAGTCCCCGATGTGTTGGCTTAGGTGATAAAGGACAAACAAATGAAGAGACTAATTGAATTCCTTTTATATTGGTAGAAAAAGTTAGCCACAATATGCCTTTTTTTCAAAAAGCATTATAAATATTACGAGAAATCGTCAAAAGTGTTAAAAATTCTGTTAAGTAGTGAAAATTATTACCCATGAAAGGTTAAGTTATACATTAAAGGATATATTCCTAAAAGCGAAGCTTTTTTTACATTTAAGGTCGGTCCGAACGTCTGTTCGTTAGGGATAGCTTTCATCCTTAATTTTGTCATGTTAGAATTGTCCCATCGATTTCAGACTTGGTATAATGTTTATTCCCTAACAGTAAGGTACAATTTAAAAAGCGTTAAAACTCTATAATCATTACTAGAAAGCCAGTATATCTAAAAAGATATTTTTTACTTTCTTGATAAAAATTTTAAATGATATAATAATCCCATATAATTATTGATTCCTGTAAATATTAGGTAGAATGTAATAAGCAAAACATCTCTATAATCATAATTAATATAAGTATGTAGGTCAGTATTAGGCATGCGTCCTGTTTTTAAGTAATTTTAGTATCTATAATACAAAGTAGAATGATATCCGTCCGTCTGTCTGTCCCTAAAGATCTCGGTAACCACTGAACCGATCGGATTCTACTCTTCAGGGAATATACCTACTGCTCATGTGGTGGTTTTAGGCTATTTTCTTATGGGGTGGGACACCCCCCCCAAAAAAAACAAAAAATCCCCCCCGCCATTTTTCTTTTTAATTTTTAAAATAGTGGTGGAGTGGGGGATCTCCAGGTAATAAAAGATGTAATTATACCTCTTGGGGCAAAGCCCCTAGAGGCTAGGGGCGAAGCCGCTAGTAGATTTATATAGAAATAATTAGTGTCGTTTCTTTATACATCTCTATGTTAGTATGTCTGACTGTAATATTTTGTTGAACTTCGCTTTTATGGATTTTGTAATCATTGTTAAATACAAAAACGTTTTTAACATTTTTAAAATTTCATTTAAAGTTTATGTACTTTTAACAAGGACGATAACTAGGTATTAATGGTGATGAAGCTACTTAAAAATTGTGGAACTAATAAAAAACTCGTATTACCTAGTTAGAGAAAGTATGGCCTCTCCTTGATTCACTCCACAATTTATAGATGATATCAAATGGTCACAGAGCTCAGTCCTTAAATGGTAGTTAATATTATTTCACGAAGCCGCGTTCAATTGACTAATACAGGGATATAAAGGGATAAGACTTCGGCCGATAAATTAATGTACATCCCCAATGATCATTTCATTTAGGGGGAGGGGGGGAATAATCACCCCTTTACTCCCCATTGGACGTCCTTGCCAATGATGATAAACAAAATTACCCAGTCTCTAGAATACAATTGGTGGTTGAAAAGTTAAGACACTCGACTTAATGAACCAACCAATCAAAATTCATTAAAAGTCCTTAAAGTTGTCAAGTAAAAAAAAGAAAACGTTATTATGAAACATTGGGGACTAGTGTAGTAAATAGCCCATTATCCCCTCTCTCTCTGGACTATATGTTTTATCCTTATACTAAAGTAACAGGATGTCTATGCGTTTGTGTGTCTGTACCGTAGGATCTCGCTAACCGCTTAACCGATCGGGTTCTCCTTAACAGGGTAGCTTCTCATAGGTCCTGGGAAGGTTTATTTTTATTTTGGGGGAGGGCAACACTATCCTTCAAAGAGAAATCGCCCCTAGAAAAAAATCCCCAATCTGAAAATTTAATTTTTTTTATTTTTTTAACTAAAATTAAAAATGGGGGGGGGGTGCATCCCCATTCAGAATTTTTTTTTTACTTTTTGTTTTAAAATCTAAAATAATAAATTCAATTGGGTTATAAAATTCGACTCTCCTTAAGTGCCCCTAGAGGCCTCTAGGGGCGTAGCCGCTAGTACTCAATACAAAAGAAATTTAAATAGATTTATATCTCATCTTTTCCCCAAAATTAAACACGTTAGAATTGAACAGAAAATTGCCTATTGTTTGATGTCTTATTCTTATAACAAAATTCCAAATAATTTTAAGGGGTGATATATTGCTGCGCATTTGATGTTAAATAAATGTATATTCTTGTTTATCAAAACATTTCATTAGAAAGTGCAAGTTTTCTTAAAACTTTGAATAAACAATTTTTGAAACAAAAAGTTTCTTTTTTTTCATTAACGCAATTCAAGAAAAGAAGCAAAACCCCAAGGTAGAGATAGATATATATATATATATATTACCTGTGTTTATTGCTAAGAATGCCAGCAGCTGCCGCCAGACCTGCCAGCTCTCCAGAATCCAGGTATAAGGTGACCAGCTTGTCAAAATTTACATTCGAATCTCTTATTACCAAACCTTTGTAAAAAGAATTCCTTAAACAATACGTTCAAATCTATGTGATATTTTGAATCTAAATGGACTTAATGGTTAAATATCAGAGATCTTTAAGGATAAGACGATAAATTGGCGTACATCTCCAATACTGATGTTCAAAATTATCCATTATAAATTAATGGTTAAAAAATTTGGACACTACTAGTTTAAAATCAACCTATCAAAATTCTATAAAAAAAAATACCTAAAGTTTTAAAGCCATCAAATAAGATAACGTGGTAATAAAATTTGGATGTAAAAAGTAGCGGCAGATGAACAGACCCAAGTTATAAAGCAGCTAAGCTGCTAACCGAAACCTGTATGGGCTACAGCCACTAGAAGACTTTTTGTAGAGGCCAACAATTGTTTCTTGGCCTCGGCCCCAGCCTCAGACCAAGTGGATAATATTTGTTCAAGAAACTTTGATAAGATATCTTCGCTCTGACATTTTCCACTAGCTAAAATAAATAAGTTTTAAGCAGATGTAACAAACAATTGAATAAATTCAAAACAAATATTTAGTAATTGCAGCTTAGTATATACTAAATAATATAGCCCCCCAAATACAGCTTATTTAAACATTATTAAGCAAGTCATAAATGAACATGTAATATAAAAACAGGATAAAAACTCTTGAAAATAGTTAGTTAGTGTTTTTGGAGTATAGCTAATTATTTAAGGAATCATCGCAATGAAACAAAAAAAACTTACCAGCGACGCTGCTCAATATCTGTATGCTCACGTGCTGCAGTTTTGTTCCAACAGCTAGATTAAATACGATGTTTAATTATGCCCTTAAATTAACATTTGTCTGTCTTTATGTCAGATATATTTTTTTAGTACTGTTACTATTTTTTTTATGTAGGTAAAGTTTTTATAATAAAAAAACATTTTCAATTTTGAAGGAAAAGGTTTTTAAATATGCAATACGCATATTTTATGATAGATCATATTTCCGTTCGAATTTGTATATATTTTGGTGTTTTCTCTTAAAATATGACTATCACAACTACTCCTCTCCTCATTTTTAAAATAAATTGAAAATAAGAAGGGGATATTTTAAATCTCTATGCCTCGCCACTGCGGTGCGGGTGGCCTATAGCTGCTGTTCCCTTTTCATTCTTAGCTACCCGATATAACCTAACCTAATCCTAAAGTAATTACCTACTAATCTAATGCAAAAAAAAACACCTTTTTTTTAATTTATAAAAATGGGGTTGTGGGTTCTGTGCTCGAAAAGGCACTTTGAGGGAAGATGCCAATTTATTCTCTATTTATTTTTTATTTAAATTTAAATTTTAGTGAACTGGAGATACAGGGACGGGACAACTTTTTTACAGTCTTATTCCCTCCAGTATTTACCAGCTACAAAAGGTAGTTTTTATATATATTAAGCTTACCCATTTCGTTTCTTACAGACGGACATTTCGAATTATTGAGTAGCTTCGCTACTCTTTTATATGAAGGTTTTGTACAAGAATAATTTAAATCTCGTATTAATTCCTTTGAGATGTGGATTAAGATCTCTATGCAGCCAGCTGAGAAACAGGATCCAACCCTGGTCCTCTCCAGGTACTGTCATACCAACACTTTCGGTCCCAAAATAGCAACTGGATAGAGAGATAAATAGATAAGTTAGATAGATATTTACATAAGTCTTAGTTATAACTAGAAACATGCTATAAATCAAATGTTATCCTAAAGTCTAAACTACATTACTTATCGTTTATTTATACTCACATAGGCACAACTCAATACCATGCACAGTTAGGACTTCCAATTTGGTTGTAAAGTGTGTTACCTTTTTTTATGTTTTATTATTATTTGGCCACAACTTGGTCAAAAATGCTCACAAATCAGACCTTTTTTGACCGAAGATACTCAAATGGTTCCTTTACAAGCCCAATCAATCAGTTTAAAGATATCTTTATATTTCAAGGAAAATTGATGAAAATACTAAAAAACAGCAAATTTGGGTGTTACCTTTTATATGCACAGATACCATAAAATCAACAGAAAAAATACTTATTTTACTTTTCTGTCATTTTTAAAGTATTATTCTGTTAAATTGGCTATTCTTGAAGGGATTTATGCATTGATTATACTGAAACATAATATTGGGCAGAAATTAATGTATTTCAAAGAAAGAAAATTTTGAAAATAAGAAATTCGACCTCTATCACTTTAGAGGACAGCTGCCAACCTCCAGTTGACAGGATATAGTTAAATACTTGTTAGCAATAATAATTAGCCTAAAAAGTAAAACGAAAAGTTTTTTAATATGGCAAAAAAAATGATAATCTAAATCTTAATTTTGGGGATGATGATCTTAAAGACGCTCTTGCTGTTGGTGATGATGACCCAGATGGTATCCAAATACATGAGCATTATGACAACTTATCTATTAAACTATGGTCCGATTTTTGTATTTGTAGCATTCTCCAATCAAGAGAAATCTCAAAACATACAATCATGGTTTTTAAATTCTCCAATTCATAAGGTAAATATAGTAGTTTTTAAAAGATGGTTATATTTCTTGTTACAACTTTTAATTGGAGGCTGCTACAAATACAAAAATTGGACCATAGTTCAATAGATGAGTTGCCATAACGCTCATGTACTTGGATACCATCTGGGTCATCATCACCACCAGTAAGAGCGTCCTTTAGATCATCATCCCCAAAATTAAGATTTAGATTATCATTTTTTTTGCCATATTAAAAAACTTTTTGTTTTACTTTTAAAGCTAATTATTATTGCTAACAAGTATTTAACTATATCCTGTCAACTGGAGGTTGGCAGCTGTCCTCTGAAGTGATAGAGGTCGAATTTCTTAATTTCAAAATTTTCTTTCTTTGAAATACATTAATTTCTGCCCAATATTATGTTTCAGTATAATCAATGCATAAATCCCTTCAAGAATAGCCAATTTAACAGAATCATACTTTAAAAATGACAGAAAAGTAAAATAAGTATTTTTTCTGTTGATTTTATGGTATCTGTGCATATAAAAGGTAACACCCAAATTTGCCGTTTTTCAGTATTTTCATCAATTTTCCTTGAAATATAAAGATATCTTAAAACTGATTGATTGGGCTTGTAAAGGAACCATTTGAGTATCTTTAGTCGAAAAAGGTCTGATTTGCGAGCACTTTTTACCAAGTTGTGGCCAAATAATGATAAAACATAAAAAAAAGGTAACACACTTTAATTAGGATGTTTGGCAAAATAAATATTGACTTCATAGCAAAATTTAGATCAGAAATACAACAAAATAAGACCTAATTGGTGTAGGCATTTAAATTAACATAACAGACAATTTAAATAAAAGGAAATATGGCAAAAATATCAAAAATCTTCTCTCTTTTGCATATTTTAGTTTTCGCTTCTTCTGTTAATTTTATACAAATTACTTGACAAAGTGAAAGGGCGTATGCTTAGCTAACAAGTAAGACTCGAAAAGCAGCTGAGCTGCTTTCATTCTAACAAGAACGAATAATTATTTGATATGTATTAAAGTAGCGCAGCCATAAACGCATTGTGATATTAGTTACAAAGGGAACATTTAATTTACAACCTTTGTTTAAATCTTTATACTAGAGCCTTTTAAATAGATTAAAACAGACTGGAACCTTTATTTAATCGGTTCAGTGGAAAACGAATTTTTTTTCGGAAAGATAAAAAACTTTTTTTTGTGTAAGATAAAGATCAGTAGGAAAGGGCTTATGGAAAAAGCTTGGTTGCAAAGGAGGTGCGCTACTAAAATTTGTTTTACCTTAGTTCTGATAGTAGTTTAAATATCTTGATTTGAATGGTTTCTGAGACCCTAAGTCTTATTCCAAGTAATTCTGTTTTCAACCCACTCCAAACCAGTTCAAGCAACTTCTAAAAAACAAGAATAATTTTGTACCGAAAAGAGATTAGCAAATTACTATATGATATCAGAAGGATACAAATACAAATACAAGAGTAGTTTCGTAAAATAAAGAGGACTATCCATGAACCAGAGCAAGTGATTCTAAGCATCTTCCAGCATTGACCCATAGTATTTTTTTAATGAATATATTAGGTTTATGTTTAATATTTGCTTTATCGACTAAAAAGTTAGGTTTCACCATGGTTTTATATGAAAAAAACTTTGAAATGTAAATCAATTTTTAAAGCAATATCACCAAATGCTTTGTTGAGTTCAAAGAACAAAATAAAATAACACTGCAGAAAAGCATCAAATGTTGTAAATTGCAAAAGTACATTAATCAAACTATATACAAGTTACCAACCCTTTTTCTAAATATACATTTTTAATCACAATAATATACTTTTGTGTCAAAGCTTTTAAACAACAGTTTGAACTCATCAAAACATTCGATGATATTGCTCCAAACAATGCTTAACAACAATGCTGGAAGATGCTTAGAATCACTTGCTCTTGTTCGTGGATAGTCCTCTTTCGTTCTAAAACACTTAATAATATTTTACTGATATTAAAGATACTCTAAACAAAATATCAAATACATTTGCTATGAAAGAGAGAGGTAGGAGCGAAGATGACTAATACCTATCCAATGCCAAAAATAAATAGAACTTAATTTTTACATAGAGCACTACTAACATTATTGGATGATATTTTTTATCTTAATATTTTTAGAAAACATTGATATACATTGAATAAAAACTTTGAAAAAATTGATAAAATTCAAAGATTTTCGTTTTTTTAACATATGAAAAACAATGAAATCTCAAAACTTTCAAAACAAGGATGACAACATCCATAAAAGCGAAGCGCTGAAACGGTAGGACAAACGGACATTAACACTTGTATAGTGTCAGAACTGAATAATCAGAATACAAATGTATATATGAAAGTCGATGCAAAATTGTAAGTAAATTTGTTGAAAAACTGCTTGATACAGAATAATGTTTATGGACATACTTACATTTTTAGGACTTAATTATAGAGTTGCTTCGCTTATAATATTGTACTTTATTGTCCCAGGAATCAGTATACAAAAAATCAGATCAATCGGATAATTAGATCATATAAAACTTTGTTGTTAAAAAAGTAAAAAATCAACATGTTTAAAATAGACGTACGGACATTTTGGTAATGATTATAGAGTTGCTACGCTTTCTAAATCGTACCTAACTACTGCAGGAATCACGATGCAAAGTTTGAAATCGATAGGACAATTCTAACATGCCTAAATTAACTAAAAAAGCAATCCATTACGGACGGACCGACCCTAATTATAGAAAAGCTTTGCTTTTAATAAAAAACCATTGAAAACCTATTCCTCATCGCTAAAACTTTCTAGTGCGTGTTTTTATAGTGGTGAAAACATTACCTTATTATGCCATCTAACCTCAATTTAATACCTGAACACCATTTTCTTTTTTCCATGTTTATGACCTTACTTATAATTTTCTTAGGTTGATACCATAGTATAAAGTTTGTATTTGTTTAGAACGAAATATTATTTCTACAGAAACTCTCAAGCGATTAGAATTGAGAAGGCTTGAATAGAGCGAAATATATTTTCTACTGAAGAAGTTTCTTCTTGTTTGTGTAGTATAGCTCTATGCCGCCGCGTTTTTTGAGACTTTAAAAATTTAGTAACAATAATAAAAATATTATAGCATTTTTTTAAAAAGAAAAGCTTCGCTGTAATGGATCATTCCCATCAAAAATCCTAATAAATACCAAATAAAATTAATCCTCTAATTAAAAAAAATTTAAATCGCGATTTTATATATTTTTGTACACTTGTTGAATTAAACAAGTGAGTTATGTTGTGAAAAAAAAACTAATCCCACACTTAATTTCAATTTTAGGGGGTCTCTGTGCACAAAAAGGTACTTTAAGGGAAATTTCTAGTTGTGTTCGTAATCAGTCTGCCTTTTCAGAGAGATACATAATAGTTCTGGGCCAAGTTACAGGAAATTTTTGCAGATAGATCAACCCTCCCCCTCCTAATCCATAACTCACCCCTACCTTGCCTAATCCTATCCTAACAGAAAACAAACAACAAAACATTTCGGTTGAAGGGCAGGGATGGCAAAATAAAAACCACGTGGTTTTAATCAAGTGGTTTAAACCAAAAAAAAAAGCTAAAAAAACCAAGGTGGGATGGTTTAAATGGTTTTTTTAATACAAAGGCCTATGATCTATCTTTCCAGTTATATCCTTATAATAAAGTAACAGGATGTTTGTATGTGTGTTTGTGTGTTTGTATGTTTGTACCAAAGGATCTCGCTAACCGCTGAACCGGTTGGGTTCTCCTTAACAGGGTAGCTTCTCATAGGTCCCGGGAAGGTTTATAACTATTTTCTTTGGGGGTGGGACACCCCCAACCCCCCTCAGAAAATTTTTTTTTAAAAACTTTTTAACTAAATTTAAAAATGAGGGGGGGGGGCAAGCCTCCCCCCCAAAAAAAAAATTTTTTTTTTACTTTTTCTTACAAAATATAAAATAAAAAATTCAATTATTAAATTCGACTCTCTCCTCCTCAAGTGCCCCTAGAGGCCTCTAGGGGCCTAGCCGCTAGTCTTTTTATAATGTAAAAAATACAGTCAAAAACATAAATACCTAATTCAAAATTCTTTTAATAGTTTAAATCTTTATACTAAAGGGGTAGTTTCACGAAATGCATTTGAACTTAATTTAGTGAACCGCATATTTTTTCTTAGTTAATGGGGTAAACTACGTTTAAATAGCATATATTTGAAATAAATTCAATTTTCTACCACGTAGTTTTTAAAATATCAAGACCTGAAAATTGTCTTTTTGTGATATATGCAATTTAAATAGACGATTTTCAAGTCTTGGTATTTCAAAAACTATGTGGTAGAAAATTGAAATTTTTTCAAATATATGCCATATAAATGTAGTTTAACCATTTAACCAGGATAAAATATGCGGTTCACTAAATTAAGTTCAAATGCATTTCGTGAAACTACCCCTTTATACTAAATTAGAATACTTTAATTTGGATATTATTAAAAAAAAACCAAAAAAAATATTTAAAAAAACCAAAAAAACCTGGTTTTTATTAATAAAAACCGGTTTAAACCAAAAAAACCACACTGGTTTGATCTTTTTTAAAAAAAACCTGGTTTTTTTCCATCTCTGTTGAAGGGCACTTGCCGCATTTAAAATATACTTACCGCATTATCCGCCAGCCACACAGCTTTAGAACCCTGGATTGTGCTACAGTTGGATATAAGCTGTCTCAAGGTGTCAACGCTGTCTTCCTAAAACACAAAAACATTTATCAGATTTTCCTATAAATTTAAGAAAAGAAACAGCATGTTTGTCTGCCAATCCATATGTGTGTAATTTTTTTGGAACTAAACAAAAATTAATTTTAAATTTTGTTCATAATCAAATTGAACTTTATTGTCTGCTAGTACTTGTGTTGATAAAGAAAGTTTAGTCTGCTTCGAGAATATTTTTTGCGGTATTCAATGCGCTCCTAACTGAAGTCTTTAAATAAAATTTTAATTTTAGATCCATTTACTCATCCCTATATCACTGCATTAAGGGGACTCGCTACCGCTGATACATTAACTAGGAAAATTAAATCAATCTACCCTAATCCCAATATAAGATAAAAAATAGGGTGTGGGAGGGAGGATTAATTAAACCATTAATTGTAGCCCATCTCTGTAAAAAAAAACTTACCTTAGCGGACTCTAGATCTGAGTCTAATTTCTCCATGAATAGTGAGACACTGTACTCCGCTAGGGATGGGTGGGATATAGCACCTCTCAACCCCAGAATAAGATCATCCTGCAAAACAAAAACAATGTATGCTGTAGCGTATGATATCACCTAGCTCATATTTTGGGAGGTGGTGTGGGTTCGAATCTAAGCCCAAACCGTGGCACAACTATTACATTAAAAGTAGATAAGTCATATGCGCAATATTAATAGTAAGATAATGGGAATGCCAGGCCTCCAGCCCCTCGGGGCTAACAAAACTAGTTTTAATCTTAAATTTTTCATTTTAATATCCGCAGAAAGCTGTCTGTAATACGATGCGATAAATAACTAGTATATGCCCTGGTTTTTTTAGGCCACAAATTTTAAATTCTTCAAATTTTCTTACAAGTAGATGAATTTACAATTAAATGAATTTATTTCAAGCTTTACCTTTGTTACAAATGCAGCGACGCCCTTGGGTGGAGTGAAATCTAAAAACAAAATTGTTTTTAAAAAATATTTCAAAATTCTCATTTAATAGGTACTTTTTTATGACAGCCGTCCTCTGAAAAAATACAAAAAATTAATTTTACACTTATTACAGGAACTTGGTGTGGTGGGGGTTAAATTAAATTCAATGCCCCCATTTTTCATTTCAACTAAAGAAAAGTTTTAAATAAAAAGTAAAATCACTTAAAAATTATTTGGAGCCCCCCCCCTCCAAAAAAAAGAAGATAGTTATAAATCTATCCATATATGAGAAGCTAAATTATTACCTAAGGAGAACCATATCGGTTCAAGGGTTAGCGAAATCCTTTAGTACAGAGATCCTGTTATTTTTATATAAGGATATAGTGTCGTTTATTTATATTTTTTATGAAAGGGGGGGGGGGGGGTTAGCCCTACTAAGACATACAAATGCATTTAGAATGCTAAAAAAAACAAGGAGAATGTGACTAATTTTTCGTAACAGCAGACCAACCAACCAACCGTTTATGTATAGAGAATGTTAATATGAAAATTACCTATTGGAAAATAAACCGCAAGACTTTCAAAAATATCCTCACGTACATGATCAACATTCAACGTCTAAAACAAGAACAGTTAGGAAGTAGCGCAGCAATTAAAGCATGCATTGGGGGTGGTATTTGGCTGTAAATCATACTGGTACTCAATCTTTCATTCATTGACTTAAAAACTTTGAGTACTTTTATTAAATCTTTATTGGTTGATTCAAACTAGCAGTGTCAAATATTTTCCATCAATTGTAATCTACAGAAATAATAACTTAATTTGTTTTTCTTCTTGGGGTTAGTATAAAAACAAAATATGACAGATAATTTAAAAATACAACGCATATTTGAAGAGAAGCGTTCACTACTAGAATGATGTTAAGAATAAGGGCAATGCAGTGGCCCAAGACAGGCGTAACTAATTACCATGCACGGTTTATACTTCCAGACAAAGGTCATTGCATCAAAAAGTATGTTTGAAGCAAATTGGATGGTAGGGCCTATGGACCTACTGTACACAGGTATAGCTTAACATTGTAATCAAACATCCCGAGATGATGTATTAATAAGGTAAACTAGAAACCTGAAGAAGATAGGCAGTACACTGGAAGATAAGAGACAAGTTTCGCGGGTCTTTTTCCCCCTCTCCAGCCTAAAAATTAATAGGATTAGTTTATGTGAAAACAGATGTTTTTGAAATGAAAAAAAGTGTACTGTCCCAACAGACATACAAACCAAATAGAGACCATTATTTTCAGGTCCCCAGAGCCATACAATTGATGTCAAAAATTATTTAGCACCAAAAAAAGGGTCAACCAAACATTTGAAAAATCTTAAAAATTCAAAATCAAAACACAAAGTTACTTGCCAACAGTCTTACTATAGACATCAGAATAGCCGTTTACTAGCACTAGAAGTACATGGTTACTGGAGCATCCTCCTGACTTTTAATGGCAAGTAAATGACAGGAAATGTTACTTTTATATGTAGTATATAAAGTACATTATACATTTTTTACTTTGATTTAGGAAAAGACCTTTTGACAAACTTTGTATTTTGCCGATTTCCCGCAGTTGGCTAACAAATATTGTAATAACATGCTTTAAAACCTGCAATAAGGCAGTCTGACCGTCATGGTTGTTTCTTTAAACGACGGGAAATTTAATTTTGATATCTATTGATGAAAAAAATTTGAAAATCGGACCATAAACACCAAAGATATGGAGAAAAATATAAAAATAGCCTAAAACCTGCTAAAAAGCGGTCAGACCGCCATTGATGTTTTATAGTTAATTGTGCTCCTTCATGATGGGAATGTTGTCAAAAAGTTTCAGCATTCTATTTTTCATAGGAGCTGAGTAAACCCCATTTCCCCCATAGCGTTACGGACGGACGGACTGACGGACAAAGCGAATTATAGAGTAGCTTCGCTACTAAAACAGAGTTACAAAATTTTTTAAAATTAACCTGTAGAAAGCCAACAAGGAATTGTGTTTCCATCTGCTTAACATAATCAAATCTAAACAATTAATTAAGAAATGTAAATAAAAGAAGAAAAAACTTTTTCCTATTAATTTCAAGTTGAGTAAAAGACCTTACTTCCTATCTTTTTTTCCTCGAATTTTAGATTTATGATTAAACGGTCATGATTACTGATTAGGATAGAAAATAATCTTTCAGTAGGTATGTAGCTTACATGTGAAATAATTTTTAAAAAAGAAACCGCAAAAAATCCGCAGATGGTCAGCTAGTGGGGATTTTGCCTTTTCTGACCATATGGAATTTAATATTTGAGAGAAAAAAATTAATCTTTTTGTTACAATTTTAACATAAGTGGTTGATCCTAATAAAATAACCGCAAAAATAAAATTATTTTTGTACAGTTTTTTTTAAATAAATATTATCAAATTAGACTATTAAAAAAAAGATAATCTAAACTTTAAATACTTACCTATTATAAAGGAGATAGGATAACATATTAAATACAATTGATCTATCCCTGACAACCTGCTGTTGGACCATTAACTCGCGAAACATTCTAAAATAGTGAAATTATTATTTGTCACTGTCAATAAATGTTTATGTATACATTTTTGGCTTTCAAGTTTTATACCTATATCTGCACAATGTTTAACCCTCGCTAAAAAACTTTCTTACCTGTCCAATAACATTTCTACGTTCTCCTTTGTTAAGTTGGCACATTTACTTAGATACAGTAACCCTCTAAATAATATAAATTGATTAAAAAAGAACTCAGGATGTAAATAATAGATATAGAATACGTAAATATTGTGAGAGATATTCGCATACCTTGACAAAATGTTTCACCCAGCTGGCTAATATAACAACACCCCCCACCAATTACTTTATCATATTCCCTCCCCTGACAATTATGGACCTTATTGACCAATTTCTGAGGACTACATTAGCAACATAAATTGACGAAAAAAAATCCCCTGCCACGTATTCTGTAGCCATTTAGGCTGTCATGCCTTTGCCTAATCCACCTATACGCCGCAAAAAAATTTATATTTATGAATTTTCAGCTGGATGTCTAAATCAGTCTCTAATAAGCCAATCTGTAGGGTTTAAATGTCAAATTATCTACGCAAAAAAAAATGCAATATTCCTTCAGGCATCCAAGAAAACAATCCGTTCCTACAACCAAGCTTAATTGTAAAATATATTGCAGTAATAGTTTTCATGAAAATTATGACTTTCTGGAACGACTATAAATTATTTTCTCGCATGGCTTTAAAACTGATTAATATCCGAGCTGTATGGTTCTGACAATTTATGATGAAAATTCATGTACCTATTGTTCTTATCATAGACAATATACTAGTAATAAGATAAAATTAATACCAGATTTGTTGGCATACGAGTATATTTACCTGAGAGATGAGGATATGGCACTATGATGATCTCGTAATCTGTCTGTATAGAAATTATATTTCCTGAGAGATGAGGGTATGGCACTATGATGATCTAGTAATCTGTCTGTATAGAAATTATATTTCCTGAGAGATGAGGGTATGGCACTATGATGATCTAGTAATCTGTCTGTATAGAAATTATATTTACCTGAGAGATGAGGGTATGGCACTATGATGATCTAGTAATCTGTCTGTATAGAAATTATATTTCCTGAGAGATGAGGGTATGGCACTATGATGATCTAGTAATCTGTCTGTATAGAAATTATATTTCCTGAGAGATGAGGGTATGGCACTATGATGATCTAGTAATCTGTCTGCATAGAAATTATATTTACCTGAGAGATGAGGGTATGGCACTATGATGATCTAGTAATCTGTCTGTATAGAAATTATATTTTCCTGAGAGATGAGGGTATGGCACTATGATGATCTAGTAATCTGTCTGTATAGAAATTATATTTCCTGAGAGATGAGGGTATGGCACTATGATGATCTCGTAATCTGTCTGTATAGAAATTATATTTACCTGAGAGATGAGGGTATGGCACTATGATGATCTAGTAATCTGTCTGTATAGAAATTATATTTACCTGAGAGATGAGGGTATGGCACTATGATGATCTAGTAATCTGTCTGTATAGAAATTATATTTCCTGAGAGATGAGGGTATGGCACTATGATGATCTAGTAATCTGTCTGTATAGAAATTATATTTCCTGAGAGATGAGGGTATGGCACTATGATGATCTCGTAATCTGTCTGCATAGAAATTATATTTCCTGAGAGATGAGGGTATGGCACTATGATGATCTAGTAATCTGTCTGTATAGAAATTATATTTACCTGAGAGATGAGGGTATGGCACTATGATGATCTAGTAATCTGTCTGTATAGAAATTATATTTTCCTGAGAGATGAGGGTATGGCACTATGATGATCTAGTAATCTGTCTGTATAGAAATTATATTTCCTGAGAGATGAGGGTATGGCACTATGATGATCTCGTAATCTGTCTGTATAGAAATTATATTTACCTGAGAGATGAGGGTATGGCACTATGATGATCTAGTAATCTGTCTGTATAGAAATTATATTTACCTGAGAGATGAGGGTATGGCACTATGATGATCTAGTAATCTGTCTGTATAGAAATTATATTTACCTGAGAGATGAGGGTATGGCACTATGATGATCTAGTAATCTATCTGTATAGAAATTATATTTACCTGAGAGATGAGGGTATGGCACTATGATGATCTCGTAATCTGTCTGTATAGAAATTAACCAACAGGCTCACTTCCTAAAGGGATAAGAAAATGAACAGGGGGGGGGGGTTCTGACACATTTGCGTAAACCTGGTAAGCTCCAGGCCTCCAGGTGGTCTCTGTACAGGTAAAAATGAAAAAAAAATTTTTTAAGAGTTAGAGGTCAACTCACAAAACAAAATATGCATTTTTAAAAATGTTATTCACATATTTGAAGAAAAAACATGCATATTTTGTTTCATAAGCTGACCACTAACTCTTAAAATTTATATTTTTTATTTTTACCTGTACAGTGACCACCTGGAGGTCTGGAGCTCCGGAACCTGGAGGCCTATCCAAAAAATCTTAAAACTTGGGAAAATTCAAATTAAGAATGATTTTATCTTTTATATACCTATCATAAAAATTAAATGTTGATATAACATGACCTTAAGTTGTATTTTTCTACTTAAATCTTTTTTTAGGAAGCCGTATTTTTCTATAAGCGATGACACTTGGCAGGGTTGAGGTACCCTCCCTCTAAATAAATACCTTTTGTGGAACTTTAAGAAGCTTCATTGTAAAAGAGAACCATATGTATGATTTAGTGGTTGGCGAGATCTTTTGCAACAAACTGACATACACACACACGCACAAACATTATCTTTGTACAAGGATGAAAACTTACATCATTTTGTAGGAAAGTATTGTGCAGAAGTTCGATTGTTGACGTCAATAAGTTCAAGCCACCACAGCGCACCTTAAAATAAAGAGTAAGGTTTATTATGTGTGAGGACAGGCCCAAGATTATTACATGAGGTTTATTATGTGTGAGGACAGGTCCAAGATAATTACCTGAGGTTTATTATTTGTGAGTACAGGTCCAAGTTTATTACCTGAGGATTATTATGTGTGAGGACAGGTCCAAGATTATTACTTGAGGATTATTATGTGTTAGAACAGGTCCAAGTTTATTACCCGAGGGTTATTATGTGTGAGGAGAGGTCCAAGTTTATTAGGTACCTGAGGATTATTATGTGTGAGGACAGGTCCAAGATTATAACCTTAGGTTTATTATGTGTTAGAACAGGTCCAAGATTATTACCTGAGGTTTGTTATGTGTGAGGACATATCCAAGATTATTACATGAGGTTTATTATGTGTGAGAACAGATCCAAGATTATTACCTAAGGATTATTATGTGTTAGAACAGGTTAAAAATTATTACCTGAGGTTCATTATTTGTTAGAACAGATCTAAGATTATTACCTGAGGATTATTATGTGTGAGGACAGGTCCAATATTATTACCTGAGGTTCATTATGTGTTAGAACAGGTCCAACATTATTACCTGAGGATTATTATGTGTGAGGACAGGTCCAAGATTATTACCTAAAGGTTTGTTATGTGTGAGGACAGATCCAAGATTATTACATGAGGTTTGTTATGTGTGAGGACAGATCCAAGATTATTACATGAGGTTTATTATGTGTGAGGTTAGGTCCAAGATTATTACATGAGGTTTGTTATGTGTGAGGACAGATCCAAGATTATAACATGAGGTTTATTATGTGTGAAGACAGGTCCAAGTTTATTACCTGAGGATTATTATGTGTAAGGTTAGGTCCAAGATTATTACCTGAGGTTCATTATGTGTTAGAACAGGTCCAAGATTATTACCTGAGGTTTGTTATGTGTGAGGACAGATCCAAGATACTCTGAATAATCATATTTATTCTTTAATTAAAGCTTAGTTTATCTTGAAATGTTCAATTAACACCTATCTTCAAAAACATCAAAAGTTTTTAAAAACACATTAATAAACTAAAAGGCCTAAAAAAATTTATCTATCAAATTTATTTGATATGATACTTTTTCAAAGTCTAAAATTTCAGGTTTTATTTGTGTTTTTTAAACTTCAATACATGTTCATAAATTTTTGTAAAGATACCTTTTAACATACTATAATTTTTTTCATGCATTTTATAGAATATTAAAAATAAATAGCAGGTATCTATGTAAATATGCTATTCGTGGCTTTGCACATAGCCACTAGGGATTTGATTAAGTAGATTAAAAAAAGCCTTAATCCAGGTATATCCTAACATCCTTGTAAAACATAAACCTGGTAATTTTCATTGACATAAAAGTACCTATGCAGGTAAAAAAAATGAATAACTGTGCTGTTCGTTTCATAATTTTTAGAGAGGTAAAGTATTAGTTAATTAGGGTGGTAGGTTTGCCAACAGTAGATGTGCAATTCAACGCTCTATCTTAAGAAAAAAAATAAACTGGTAGAGGGGGGAGTAATTCCTATCCCAAAGCCAAAATACTAGGTAGCTTTTTTTAAAAAAAGGTTCTTTATAAACTTTGTATGTAAATGTACACAAAATATCAATAGATACATGGTAAAAGTCACGTTCAAAGCTTAATAAAATTGAATCAAGTAAAAAAGACATTTTAGTGGCAGAAAATCAATGATAAGTCCGCCTCTGGGTTGAAACAAATACATTTATTATATTAAATGTTAACAGAAAGAAAATATCTATAATTTTAATGTATGTGCAAGTTTGACAAGAATAATTTTATCCATGAGAAGTAGTCAATATCGAAAAAGAACATTGAAGTGTAATATTTATTTCTCTCAGTCAATGTCCTACATTATTTAGTGACAGGATTGTGTCGGACATATGAACATAATCCTTTATATAAAAGTTACAGGATCTGTGTCTGTCTATCTGTGTGCACCAAAGGATCTCTGTAACCACTGATCCGTAATGGTTCTCCTTATCAAAGGTCATGGGCAGGTTTATAACTATTTTGGGAGATATCATCCCTAGAATAAAGGACTTCACACAATATTTTTTTAAAACTTTTTCTTTTTTAAACTAAGATTGAAAACAGGGGTGTGTTGACTTTACCCCACCCCCTTCAACTTAAGTGACCCTAGAGGCCTCTCGGTTCGTTACTGCTAGTTTAATTATAAAGTAACTACGCTACTAAAATCTTGGTGCTCCTCACTTTGAGCCAAAAAACTGGTTTTTAAAAAGCAAAATTTAAAAATTCTAGTCATATAAAACAATTTCAAAGATTTAATGTCATTATTAGTATCTAGATATGGTTTATGGATCCCATGGATATCTAATAACAATTCCCCCATAGATTGATAATTCGTTACAGACAATTTAAAGATCTTCAGTTCAAGAAACATTTATAACAAAGAAAAGAAAATCTTCTGATGAGATGTGATGAGTTAAATTAGAAGCTTTAGAAATTCAATCTTGTTAATAAAAATTATCTTAAATAATTGCATTATTAAATGTAGGCTCTTGTATAAGAACACCTTTTTTTATATACTTATGTAAGTTTCTTTATTGAACTTCAGTTGTAAACCAACTCTATGATAAAATGGTCAAGATTACAGATCCTAAAGGAAATTGGCAACTTAAATTATACATTTTCGAAATCATAAAATCATGTCGTGAATATCTTGAAAATATTTCATTTAAAAACAGGAGGTTTAATTGTTTTAGATAATAGATTTTTAAAATTTGATAGGTAAACCAAAAAACAACCAATAGATCAGCTTTGCTTCTTAAAATCTAAGTTCAATCATACTTTGCCAAAAAAAAAAAAATATAGGAATTTTAAAGCCAGCGCTAACTCTGGTTTTATTTATTCTTTTTGGTGGTCTTTGCATTATGGAGTTCACTAAATACAAATCTTCTATCGTAAGTACTTATCAGGGAGGGAATGGACAACAAATAGTATACTATACTATTACCCTAAGTTTTATCAAAACACTGTGGTATTGCTAGGTTAAAACTTTGGGTACTTTTGTTAAATCAAAATTTCTTCTATAAACTTGCAGTGTTCAAACTTTTCAACCAATAACTTACAACTACAGAAGAGGAATTTAATTGTTAATGTATTATCCATTAATACCCCTGGTTTCTATTGGTGTACCTTCACCTAGCTCCGCATATTATCATAGGCACAATATATTCGCAAAAAGACACCGGAAGAACATATTTACTGTTCATACGGTTAGATAGTCAGTATCACTCACCCCCTCCCCATATTTTTTTTTTACATCAAAGCTACTCAATAATTAACATTGTCTGTCCTCTTTCTGAACATAACGCTGTAGGGAAAATGCGATTTTCTTTGCTGTTTTTTTTTTTAAAAGATCTCTAAACAAATTAACATTCAGTATATGCTTTTCTTGGTCCGTCGGTCTACCGGTCATGATTCAAAAGACATAAATAAAAAACCTTTGTCCGTTTGTCTTATTGTCTTTGTGCTTTGCTACTTATGGATGTTGCCATTATACTTTTTCCTTATTAAATTGTAATTTTAGGCATGGGAATCTACGTACAGAGCTCTAAACATGAAAAAGGACCTGGAGCATTCTTATCCAGGTACACGGGGGTTTCAAATTAACTTTTACTGATTGGGTTCTTTACTATAAGTCAGCTTCAAATTTGTGATGGTTCTATGCTATTTGATTTTTGGATTTAAGTCTTGGTTTACAGTCTTGGTTTACAGTCTTGGTTTACAGTCTTTTTTCTACCCCCTTCTGCCCCTTTAAATATAGAGCCCCTAAATGCTAGAGAAGCGACAACTAGTAAATACAAAAACAAAAGAAGCCCCTCCCCCTTATCTATAGAGCAAAGCTACCATACCAGGGTATCATTATAATATGTTAAGTGATAACAGCATGCAGATTGGACCCAATGAGACAAGCCTCAAGTAAATCACCAAGTCTCTTCAATACAACACAATTTGATCTGCTTACAAGAGGTACAAACGTTAGGGGGAGAGGGGATAAACATTGAGCTTAACAAAACTTTAGATATTAATTAATATGAAACTTTTTTGTATTTAGCTTAAGATTTCGATAACCGAATGAGTTCTCCATTTCAGGGAAGCTTCACATAGGTCCCTGGGTGGTTTTTAGCTAGATTTAAGTACCTTCCAATGCATAACAGAGCGCTTAGATACTAGGGGCACAGCCTCTAGTTTATTAAACAGAGTTAGAACTTCCCTGTAGAATTAGAACCTTATGAATTAGATAACTTTATAGATATAAAAGAAATATTTGTTGACAATCCGGAACAAAATTATGATATTTCAAGAGGAAAATTTGGTAAATGTGCATCTTTTAAAAGGTATGGGTTTTATGTTAAAAAATAAAACAACATGGCATTGTCCAACCCGCCAAAAAATCAATTTATATACTTTTTTTCTTTTTAAAACTAAAATTGGCCACTAGTATCTAATAAAATTTAATACTAATATTTTTCTATCATAATTAGAAAAAATGGAACAAACGCGAGTCTTTTCTTTGATGGTTTCAAAATAAAGGTTTTTATTTTTTTTTCATGCCCAACCTATTCTACAAAGCTAAACATCTATCCATCATAAAATAACTCTGGACTACTAAATGAAACAAAAGACTTACAATTTGTATACAGTCAGCTACAAAAAGATTGGCCAGAAAAATGTTTTGATTAAGTTTAAATATTGGATATATAATGATATATTTATAAGACCTTATTAAAAATATTTTTAAAATTTTTTTAAAACAATAAACCAACTGAAAAATATGCACAAAGAAAAGTTTAAGGGGGTCACCTCTTTCTTCCCAAAAAAGCTTAAAATCTCACTTTGAACCTAACATTCAAATTTGTCTACTGTTCTAAAATATGGTCAGCTTGTATGGACTTTAATGACTATGTTGTTATTTGTTAAGGAAACTGCATCCTTGTTTGTTGGAATGGAACATCAGAATATTCTAATTCAGTTTGGAGTTGTGATGCCGATTGAAACAGTAAGTAAACAAGGTTCACAACATCCATAAAAGTGAAGCTAGACAAAATAAAAGCGCCGCTGTTAATATTAAACAAGGATGTCAACTTCCATAAATAGCAAAGCACAAAAATCACAGATGGACAAAAGGTCATAAAAGAAGGAAATATAAAGAGAGAGAATGGGGTAAATATAAGAAAATAAGTAGGTCAGGGGTTCCTTCACAAAAAATACGTAACCAATCATAAAAAATCATAGTATTCATTCATAGTTACGGACTGAAAGACAGATGAAAAAGTCAATTATACTAAATTACTTGCAAAGCTACATGTTTAATGGAGGTTTCCCTCATTCAAGTTTACCTTATTCTTGATAAAATCATATAAAATGTTCAAAATCAATACGGCGATTTTAACATGGCTAAATTACCAAAATCTATCAGAGCTATGCTTTTATAATTGCAGGGCTTGACAGCCATGCGTCAGCAGCGACTAATCTTCAAAATTAAACCTGTTGGGTGAAAACCTTTTTGAAAAGAGTGATTGCTTTATTGGAGTTGGGGTTAGACTGATTTTAACAAAAGTAAAGGCTGATTTCCCTTAGGCTTACAGACGGCTGACGTGCGGCTACAGAGGCCTTGATAATTTTTATCACCGTCGTAGAGATTAAATTGAAATGAATAATTTTAGAAGCCCAACGGTCTCGACATGACGAATCAGCATTGGTGCACATTCCAACTTAAAGAATGGGACAATACTGAAACTGAGGTAAAAATAATACAATGTATGTCTGTCTGTATGTCCACTCATCTTTTACAAATCCAATAAAAAAAAATCATACTATATCTTCTTAACTGACAAAGAAAACCATTTATGTTGCTAACCTTTTGCATCAAATGATTTGTGAGTAAATAGCAATATTTTTTCATTCATGTAATACATGTTGCCAAGATTTTCTAGCTCTATGTGCTATGAAAAGAGTTACTTGATTTACAAGATGTAAAAAATAATCCCACCTGTCATCATATTTTTCATATCTTTTTTTTTTAAGGCAAATTGTAAAGTATGGGAATCTGATTCTATGTATTTTAAATGTATTGGTGATGAGCTGCGTCAGGTACATATAAAAAATATTTGGACACAGTGGAGTGCAGAGCATTTTTTATTTCTTTTATATATTTTGATTTAATACATATGTGTGATTGGAGTTTAAGATTAATGTACTAGCTCAGTTTATAGTTTAGTTAAAAGTTTTCAAGATTAAAGCAAAACCATTTTTTAATGCTAAAATACTTAGGCAACCTAAAATTCCAACATTTTACTTTAGGAATTATTTCGCAGTCAAGACCCAAGTTGTCACTTGCCTATTGAGATGTCTCTCCTTGAATTCAGCCTTAAGAGGTGCGTAATTTTTCTCAAACTAGCGGCTACGCCCCTAGAGGCCTCTAGGGGCACTTGAGAAGGGGGAAGTTGAATAAATAAACATCTTTTAAAATTTAGATTAAAAAATCAGCTTTAAAAGTTTTCTTTTTTAGGGGCGAATTATCTTTGGAGGGTGGTGGCACCCTCCCCAAAAATAGTTATAAACCTTCCCGGGCCCTATAAGAAGCTATCCCGTTAAGGAGAACCCGATCGGTTCAGCAGTTAGCGAGATCCTTCGGTACAGACAAAAAAAAGCTTATTACTTTATATATTAGGATAAATTGAAAATAAGAAGGGGAGCAGGGAGGGGATTAAATTATTTACCGTATGATTAACCCCTGTGGGGTGCCCTACCCAATATAACCTAATCTAGTTTAAGGTAATAAGGGGGGGGGGGGGTTGGATCTAACACTTTTGCGTAAACAGGGAGCATAGGCTTTGTCTTAGGAGTGAGAGGATAGGTTATAAAAGAAAAAAGTTTACTTTTGGGGTGTATTTTTCTTATATTTAAAAAAAATTTGGATTTGGCCTCCAGGTTCAGGTTCTGTAGGCTTCTAGGTCGTCTTTGGACAGGTACAAATGAAAAATTTTTTTTTTTAAAGAGTTAGAGTTCAATTTATAAAAAAAATATGCATCTTTTATCTTCAAATGTTAATATCATTCAAAAGGATGCATATTTTGTTTTTTAATTTGACTTCTAACTCTTCAAAAAATTTTTTTTCATTTTTACCTGTCCAGAGACAACATGGCGGCCTGCAGCACCTGAACCTGGAGGCCAATCCAAATTTTTAAAAATATAATAAAAATACACCCCAAAAGTAAACTTTTCACTTTAATAACCTATCCTCTCACTCCTAAGACAAAGCCTATGCTCCCTGTTTACGCGAAAGTGTCAGATCCGAACCCCCCCACCTTTAAATCGAGACAACCCGGCCCCCCCTGTTTTAAAATTATTAAAAAGATCAGAGGGGGGGGGGGGTGAGGTTCTGTGCACTACTAAACACTTTAAGGAAACCCCCCATGATTATATCATTCTGTTGAATGAAGTGTTCATTCTTTAAATTTTTCATAAGGGGTGGCAAAGCCATAGGAAATTTTTTTTAATCACATTAAATATATAAAAAGCAATTCTCTTAAAAAGGTAAGGCTAATATAAAATATTTGCGCAAAAATTGCTTAAGTCACATCTTGGCTTAAAGCGATTAATCTATTTGTCTGATATCTGGAATAAAGAACAAAAATATCTGAACCTAAGAAATTAATTCAACTTCTTGCACCAAATAATCACAATATCTAGTAAATACAATAATTTAGAGCAAGAGAATGCCAAAATGAAATAGAGGGTTCTGAAAGGTCGAAATTCATTAAGGTAAAAATAATCTCATAAATATAGAGATATAAAGACATTATATAGACAGGGAGGGAACATTGGGCTGTTTATTTCACTAGACCCCAAAGTTTTATAATAACTTTGGGGTCTTTTATTGAATTTTGATTGGTTGATTCATTAAGTTGAGTGTCTAATCATTTCATTCACTAATCAAAATCTACAGAAGGGGTAATTTTGTGAATCATCATCGGGGATGTACATCAATTTATCAGCCTTTGTCATATCCATTAACATTCTTGCATTATATAAAACTTTATATTTTCAGAATCTAACAAAAAATTTCATTGATAAGAAGACAAGTGAGTGCCCTAAGAGATGTATTTACAAGCTTTGGAGTTTCAAGTAAAAACTTTTATTTTCGTGGGTATTGTAAATAAAAGAGGATTAAAAAGACACTAGGTACATTTCACAAGTATAACAAGAAATACTGAACATTACTGATTTATTGAATTTTTTAAAAAATCATCTTTTTGGTCAAAAACTATTGAGATTTTGCAAAGCATTTTGCAAAAATTAATTGCTAATAAAAAGATAAATTGCCGTAATTTAAGATTTGGATTTCTATTGTGCTTCGTATCACGCGCTTTTGAGAAGATTTATTACCTATATATAAATAGAAAGTTTCTAAATGTACTAGATAATTTAATCCTTTCACATTAATCCTGTCTGCCCCTGACTAAAATCTAAATACTTATAACAACTTCTTGGATCCTCCACTAAATAAAACTACATTTAAGCTGTGTCCTGGATATGTTTCCTGATAACACAACTGATAAAAGGATCCTGGGAGAAATCAGAGATTCTGTCACCTCTAAGAAGGTATATTTCTGAGTTAGGTTAATATTTCAATTAAAAGAAATATAAGTGGAAGGGGGGGGGGGGACTTTTGGTCCAACTGGTCGAAAAAATATCGAACAAAAAATTTCACATGTTTGCATATGAATTGGTAGTTTTAATAATTGGAAATTCTTAACTTCAATAATTTTCTATCCAAAAGCAAATATGTATATCTTAGAGTTATTATCAAGTGGGAGAACTTGAAATGCTGAGCTTTGTTGGAGGATTCCTAGGTCTACTAATTGGATGGTCCATTCTAGGTAGAATTATCTTAATAATTCAATCTTCTTTAACCAAATATTTATAATGTGCCTTTAAAAAAAACAGACAGCTGTTTCCAGGTATGCTGGATATTTGTCCCAATAGATGTTTAATTCCACTCCCCATCCCCCTTATAAGTTTTTTTCTACATCAATATTAAATATTTTAGGTATATTGCTGGACTGTTTCCATTTGTGCTCAGACAGAATGGCTCCACGATGTAAAAAACAATTCAAATGATTGAAAATAAATAAATGATGAAATAAAACATCTTTTTTTTTATAAGAAATGTAACTGTATATACATAGATTTTTTGTGAATGTTCTCTATTATAATCCTTTTTTACCAAATATTTCTAAAATATCAAAGCAGATTTAAGAAAAGGGTAGAAAAATACAAATATTACAATAAAAGTGCAAATCATTAAACACAACCCTAAAAACAAAATGAATTCAACATGAAAGGAGAGAAAGTTTTAGTTCCTGTACAAGTAAATATGAATTTAAACATGATTATGCTGTAATTTATCAATTCAAATTACAAATTTTATTCTGTCATCTAATACTATATCACTCTTGTTTGCTTTAAACTTTGAATTTTATGTAAGAAAGAAAAAATAGTTTGTTTATAATAAGGTAGCTTAGGTATATAAGTATAAAACTTAAATGAAAAAAAATCAAAAAATCTTGTAAAACAAAAATCATTTTTTTTATATTTAACAATCATCTACGTGTAGGAGGTCCTAAGCTATATTGGCTGACAGTACATAGTATATTTTTAGGGTGTTATTTTTCAATAGATTATAAGTATAGCCTTAGCACTTTATAACTATCCTCCTCTCCTGTCTAATTAAAGTTTATGAATAAAAGAAAAGCAAGCAATGTAAAAATAATTAAAAAGGAAATATGATGATTTGTAATTTTCATAATTTCTATTTACAAGTAAAATCATTACATTTCAAAATTATAATTTTCATTTATATACTGTGTCAAGAATTTTTTTTGTCATTCTTTCCACATGTCTTCAAAGGGTGATACAAAGGTAGGCATGAATGTGTTATTTGTGAATGTTCAGTATCTTTATTTAATTTACTATTAATTTTCAGTTAAAGAAACCTTCTTCTGGTTCAACAATGAAGAGTAGTAGACATATCATAGGCATTATTGGCAATTTAATAAGAAATGGTTTCTCGTATTCATTCGAATCCGGTGGATAGGAACCGGTTCTCATTAATACAAAAAAACTATGTCTAGCATCGTATTATATCTAGCTTTCTACGAATATAGAAATGTGTACAATCATAAGATTAAAACCAGTTTTTTTAGCCGGTGCCTTCGGCACCTCGGGGCTAAAAAAACTAGTTTTAATCTCATAATTGTACTTTCTATATCCGCGGAAAGCCGTTTATAATACGATGCGAGAAATAACTATTATCACACTAATAGTGTATCAGACACAGCAATTCGTCCAACTTAATTGATTGATTTTCTATATTTGTTACGCCAACAACAAAATATCACAAATCATGGAAAAGAACTATCACTTCAATTGCATAACATTTGCCAATTTGCTAATCATAGATATGATAAAACCAGCGCTTACTCTATTGTTCATAATTCTATTTGGAATTCTGGTTGCTATTGAGTTCTTTCATAAGTATAAGAAAACAATAGTAAGTATTCAAATCCTTAATATAAATCAAACAAGGATGACAACATCCATAAAAGCGAAGCACTGAAACGGTAGGACAAACGGACATTAACACTTGTATAGTGTCAGAACTGAATAATCATAATATAAATGTATAAGGGTCAAAGCAAAATTTTAAGTAAATTTATTGAAAAAAACTGATACATACTTACATTTCTAGGACTTGATTATAAAGTTGCTTCGCTTATTACATTATACTTTGTTGTCCCAGGAATCAATATACCAAAAATCAGATCAATCAGATGATTAGTTCACATAAAAATTTGTTGTAAAAAAAGTAAAAAAATCAACATGTTTAAAATGAACGTACGGACATTTTGGTAATGATTATAGAGTTGCTACGCTTTTTAAATCGTACCTAACTACTAAAGGAATCACCATGCAAAATTTGAAATCGATAGGACAATTCTAACATGCCTAAATTAATGAAAAAAGCTATCCGTTACGGACGGACGGACCGACCCTAATTATAGAAAAGCTTTGCTTTTAAAAATCTATTTTAATTGATCTCCAAAGTTATCTGGATAAAATAAGCTCTAAAAAATATTTTTTTTTGTATTTGAAATATTACTAAAATCAAGGTACACATTTAGGGTTGGGAAGATGCTTACAGAAAACTGGATATAGCTAAAGATCTTGGGGAATCATATCCAGGAAAATTAGATTTTATTTTCATCAACTAAAGTATTACATATTACATACCTACCTAATTATAAAATATTAATTAAATTTAGTAATTAGAAATTAATTTAAAATATCGAAAGTGACAATAAATAGGTATTAATATACAGAAAATTTAAAATGTTTTTAATAATTCTTAATAATTTCTCAATATTTGAAAATCATTGAAACCTATAGAAGAAAGCCAATTTAGCTAATGAAAATAAATAAATATGTATAAATATATGTAGTTGTAACTGCTTGCTTATTGGATCCCTTCAAACAGTCATCAAATAGAACAAGACTTTATAACACAACACAATTTCATTTGTATTCTAGAGGTGAGTTCATTTATCAAACTATTTTAAATGCACTAAACTATTAAGTAAGAAATATTAGCTAAGGGAATTAATATATTTGAGTCTAAGCCCCAAAACCATAACATAACTAATGTTATGTCAAATGCAATTTCAGAAAATGTATCCACTTTAAGTCAAGTAGATATCAGGACATACCATATAATAATTACTGGAAAATCTGTATTAATGCTAATAAAAAAAATATTAGTGGCTTGGACCCATTCCTACAGGGGCTCCTTAACAAGAGCAATTAGGGGTCCCCATCCCACACATATATTTTCTTTGTTCTTTAGGGTAATGGTTTATTTTTTCTCAGGCCATATCTCATATCAAAAACAATTTGTTATATCTATAAACTTTTCTGTCTTAAGATAACACAATGAATTTAAACAAAAACTAACACCTTCATGTTCTTAGAACTACAAAACTACATTACCAAAAAATACAGAAATTAAATTCTCTCTCTAAAATTAAAGTATTAAAATATTTAGACATATTTGATGTACTGGTTGAAGATTCTTTCAAGGACCAGATTATTGAAATTTCAAGAGGCAAATATGGAGAATGTGCTTCTTTTAAAAGGCAAATTAACAAGAGGTATTATATTAATATATTTAAAAAGAGAAGGCATTTTTTATTAAGTCTGTTAAAATTACACTTGTGAATTTAACCACTTTTTTAAAAGAATTTTTTATACAAAATATCTAATATTTGCTGCCAAAAACAATAAGCATATACTTTATAAGGGGGGGGGAAGTTTGTACACTTATAGGAAATGAAATTCAGTATCAAAGTTTGGGAGGGACGTGTGGGCTTGTTTTTAAAGTTATCAACCTAATTCTTTTTGTAAAATCTCTTATATGACTGGATGTACACGGAAAACTTTGAAAATTGAATTTTGGTACTTTCCTTCAAGGGGCCAGTGGTGCAAAAGACCCCCCAAAACACTAAAAATATGAGTTCTGAGCTTATTTTTAGAGATATCAACCTAATTTTTTAAATGTAAACTTTTTAAAAATAACTGAACTTAGTAACCATTACACATTTCATTTTGGGACTTTCCTTCTAGGGGCTTGTGGAGCAAGAGACCCCCCAAAACTAAGAAAAGGAGTTCTGAGCTTATTTTTGAAGATATCAACCTGATTTTTTTCAAAGAAAACTTTTTAAAAATAACTGAACTAAGTAACTACTACACATTTCATTTTGGGACTTTCCTTGTTGGGGCTTGTGGAGCAAGAAACCCCCCAAAACTAAGAACAGGAGTTCTGAGCTTATTTTTGAAGATATCAACCTGATTTTTTTCAATGAAAACTTTTTAAAAGTAACTGAACTTAGTAACCATTACACATTTCATTTTGGGACTTTCCTTCTAGAGTCTTGTGGAGCAAGAGATCCCCCAAAACTAAGAATAGGAGTTCTGGGCTTATTTTGAAGATATCAACCTGATTTTTTTAAAGAAAACTTTTTAAAAATAACTGAACTAAGTAACCATTACACATTTCATTTTTAGACTTTCCTTCTAAGGGCATTGTGGAGCAAATGACCCCCCAAAACTAAAAATAGAAGTTCTGAGCTTATTTTTGAAGATATCAACCTGATTTTTTTAAAGAAAACTTTTTAAAAATAACTGATCTAAGTGACCATAACACATTTCGTTTTTGGACTTTCCTTCTAACGGCTTGTGGAGCAAAAGACCCCGCAAAACTAAAAATAGGAGTTCTGAGCTTATTTTTAAAGATATCATCCTGAATTTTTTAAAAGAAAACTTTTTAAAAATAACTGATCTAAGTGACCAGAACACATTTCATTTTGGGACTTTCCTTCTAAGGGCTTGTGGAGCAAAAGACCCCCCAAAACTAAAAATAGGAGTTTTAAGCTTATTTCTAAAGATATCAACCTGATTTTTTAAAGGAACTTTTTTAAA
Organism: Acartia tonsa; assembly: GCF_053477335.1. Taxonomy (NCBI): domain Eukaryota; kingdom Metazoa; phylum Arthropoda; class Copepoda; order Calanoida; family Acartiidae; genus Acartia; species Acartia tonsa. Next base: position 34,682,612 of record NC_137269.1, on the reverse strand, counting down.
ATAACCGAACTAAGTAACCTTTACAGATTTAATTTTGGGACTTTCTTTCTAGGGGCTAGTAAAGCAAAAGACCCCTGAAAACCATAAATATTAGTTCTGAGCTTATTTTTAAAGATATTAGGTAAGCTGATTTATTAAGGAAAACTTTTTTCATTTAACTGAACTACGTAGCCACAACAGATTTGCTAAAAATCAGGTTGATATCTTTAAAAATAAGCTCAGAACTCATATTTTTAGTGTTTAGGGGGATCTTTTGCTCCACAAGCTGCTAGGAGGAAAGTCCCAAAATGAAATGTGTAATGGTTACTTAGTACGGTTCTGTCTAAAAAAGTATTCTTAAAAAAATCAGGTTGACTAAGTAACCATTACACATTTCATTTTGGGTCTTTCCTACTGGGAGCTGGTTGGGCAAAAGACCTCCAAAACACTGAAAATATGAGTTCTGAGCTTATTTTTAAAGATATCAATAATGTAGTGGTAATCAAGAGTGTGTAATGGTTACTTAGTTCAGTTATTTTAAAAAGTTTTCTTATAAAAAATCAGGTTGATATCTTTAAAAAAAACTCAGAACTAATATTTTTAGTTTTGGGAAGTCTTTTGCTCCACAAGCCTCTGGAAGGAGCGTCCCAAAATTAAATGTGTAACAGTTAGGTACTTAGTTCAATTACATTAAAAAAGTTTTCTTTGGAAAAATAAGGTTGATATCTATAAAAAAAAAAGCTCAGAACTCATATTTTCAGTGTTTTGGGGGGTCTCTTGCTCCACAATCCCCTAAAAAGAAAGTTCTAAAATGAAATGTGTTATGGTCACTTAGATCAGTTATTTTATATAAGTTTTCTATAAAAAAATTAGGTTGATATCTTCAAAAATAAGCTCAGAACTCCTGTTCTTAGTTTTGGGGGGTCTCTTGCTCCACAAGCCCCTAGAAGAAAAGTCCCAAAATGAAATGTGTAATGGTTACTTAGGTAGTTCAGTTATTTTAAAAAAGTTTTCTTTAAAAAAATCAGGTTGATATCTTCAAAAATAAGCTCAGAACTCCTGTTCTTAGTTTTGGGGGGTCTCTTGCTCCACAAGCCCCTAGAAGGAAAGTCCCAAAATGAAATGTGTAATAGTTACTTAGTTCAGTTATTTTAAAAAAGTTTTCTTTGCAAATAAAAATCAGGTTGATATCTTCAAAAATAAGCTCAGAACTCCTTTTCTTAGTTTTTGGGGGTCTCTTGCTCCACAAGCTCCTAGAAGGAAAGTCCCAAAATGAAATGTGTAATGGTTACTAAGTTCAGTTATTTTTAAAAAGTTTTCTTTGAAAAAAATTAGATTGATATCTCTAAAAATAAGCTCAGAACTCCTTTTCTTAGTTTTGGGGGGTCTCTTGCTCCACAAGCCCCAACAAGGAAAGTCCCAAAATGAAATGTGTAGTAGTTACTTAGTTCAGTTATTTTTAAAAAGTTTTCTTTGAAAAAAATCAGGTTGATATCTTTAAAAATAAGCTCAGAACTCCTTTTCTTAGTTTTGGGGGGTCTCTTGCTCCACAAGCCCCTAGAAGGAAAGTCCCAAAATGAAATGTGTAATGGTTACTAAGTTCAGTTATTTTTTAAAAGTTTACATTTAAAAAATTAGGTTGATATCTCTAAAAATAAGCTCAGAACTCATATTTTTAGTGTTTTGGGGGGTCTTTTGCTCCACTGGCCCCTTGAAGGAAAGTACCAAAATTCAATTTTCAAAGTTTTCCGTGTACATCCAGTCATATAAGAGATTTTACAAAAAGAATTAGGTTGATAACTTTAAAAACAAGCCCACACGTCCCTCCCAAACTTTGATACTGAATTTCATTTCCTATAAGTGTACAAACTTCCCCCCCCCTTAATTCCTTCATATTTGGCATACTTGTTGAAATATCCACCCTCCCCAATTTTTTACTTATTATTTAAATAATCATAATTGTAATAATTTAATAACATATTTAAGGAATCTTAATGTGAAGCCTGATCTCATGGTGGAAGGTTTTAAGCTTAAGGTTTAATTAACTTATCATGATTTTGAATATATTTCCTATTAGAAAAAATGTTTTAGGGTAAGGCTTTCTTGATGGTTGATATTGAATACCAAGATATACTTATTCAAATGGAAGTTGTCATGCCAATTGAAACAGTAAGTGCCAGCATTTCAAATACTAAATTAGATATAGTGCTAACTTAAATTAAATATCTTTTCAAACTTCAAAAATCTTTAAATCCTATATAATTCCCTACTAGCGGCTTCGCCCCCAGCCTCTAGAGGCTTTGCCCTATGAGGTAATTAAAAAAAAAATTACCTAGGTAAAAAAAAGAAAAAATAATAAAAAAATATTTCTGTGCTGATACGATATTACTTAGAAACCAACAGAGGTAGATCTGCAGGATCAAAACTACTGCACATTCCAACTAGAAGAATGGGATGTCACAGATACTGAGGTATACTTGATAGGAGGAGTGATTGTCCCGTTCTTAAATTAGACAAGAAACCAAAATAAGAATTGTCTTTTCAATTTCTTATCTAAACAAATAATTTGGATTTATTAGAGAATGAATACAAATTATACACAATGCAATGTTTGAGATTAACATTAATATGGTTGGAAAATTTGTCAGGAGATGGCAGTATGATAGTTCCATTTTTTGTGTTTGGTTGAGTTTTTAAAAAAGTATTTTAATCCTATTCCTTTCGATATTTTCTTATATTTTGCAGTCTGAATGTAAATCCTGGGAATCTGATGCTATGTACTACAAATGTTTACTGGATATCATGCGCCAGGTAAATTCTTTCATAGCAATTAATGAATTTGAGATAGGAAATATATTTTTTCTGTTGACAAAGTTGGATAGCTTTAGGAAGCTTTAATTAAAAAAGGAAAGCAAATTTAAGTAACAGAATGAAATTTCTTCTGCTAATACCAATTTTGTTTTCTGTAACTAATACCTTACTCTGCAAGAAACCCCATGTGCATCTTAACAAACCTATGCTTTGCTTGCTCAACACAACAAATATAACATTCTAAGCAAATCTGTTTAAAAGTCTTACTCACTTATATGCACATTTCTCTTGAAGAAAGTAGTTAGGGATGGATATTGTAATGATAATCTTGAAACATTTTCAGCAATACTTTTTACATACCTAGCTTGTTAAGGGACATAAACAATATAATTATTGTTCAAATTGTACAGCAATTGTGGGAAGGGGATGAAGATCCATGCCATGTACCCATTGAACTAGCACTTCTTGGACATCATGTGGAAGATAAAAGAAGGTGAGAGAACTAACATAAATCAAATCAGGTTTATTTAATAAAGATTTTAACATTAATGTAAATATACAACTTAATAGATAACCAATTAGGAACAAAAAAAATAAACCAAGTGAATATCTTATAATAGGAATTTTAAAAGAATGCCACCCACAAGGGATGCGCTTGCGGCAATACGTTCCTACTCAGTTTAAAATAAATAAGATATTTCATCACAATTTAAGTATCTCTTGTTGAACAACCTTTAGGAGAATAACTCAGTATTCACACCAACCTATTAGTATTCCATGAAGAAATAAACTTTCTTGATTTCAGGAAACGTGGTGCTAACACTCGTAATCTAAAGGAATGTCAAAACATTGAAGAGGGGGCCCAAAGATATGCCTATATCAAGGTGAAAATTCTTTGTAGGGTCTTTTCAAGAACCTGTTTCAACTAAGGATAGATATTAATCTAACAAAAACTTAAAGTCTTGAACTTTTAACGACTAATTTTAATTTAAGTCTTGTTTTACTGTCTATTATTGCATTAGGATATATTAGGATTATTGATTATGCTGTAGTCATTGAAAAATCTGTAATATGAAAAAGATAGACTTTAGACGTATTTCATATCAACCAATATTTTTTGTTGTTCAGAATTTAACAACAAATTTTATCCAAAAGAATATGGACAAATGTCAGGCTAGATGTGTTTACAAGATTTGGAATATTAAGTAAGCTTTTTATGATAAGGATCAATTTGATAATTTTTTTAAGGACGAGGTGGGGGGGGGAGGTCAATGGCTTTAATATGATGGAGTGATTGGAACCTAACTTTTACCTTAAATTTTCATAAGCCAATATGTATATGAAACATTTTTCTAAATGCAAAAAAACAGCTGTCTCTTATTGCAATACTTTGATTCATGAGCAGTACAAGTACCCCAACCCCGTTATACAAATTGAAAAGACCAGATTCCCGGAACTCAACAGTAAAATTTGGCATTACAAAAGAAACAATAAGTATTACCACCTGCAAGCCTTAGCCCATATAGGAGGCTATGTTAGGACTATCAAATAAAAGTCATGATATCAAACTGGTCTTCTTCTAGGTGTTTCTTGGACATGTTTCCAGACAACACAACACATAACAGGATAAGGGGACAAATTAGGGATACTGTCCATACCAGAAAGGTCACATGTTTATATTAGTAAAACAGTTTCTCTATAATTAAGATTTGTTCATTAGTAAAATGTCTTATCTAGATTTACCAACAGTTTTTTTATAATATTTATATCAGGAATGTCTTTTTCAGTAAAGCTTTAAAACCGCTTAATATCCTCTGGATTATAATCAGGTCTAGGCCATACTGAAAAATCGAGTATCATATGATATCGTATTAAAAAAGAAAATTTTCTACAAATAATAAAATAGGAATTGTTATTAACAATGGACAAATCTAATTCTTTATGTAGACTTTTTATCAAGTTGGAGATATAGAAATGTTGAGTTTTATTGGAGGATTTCTTGGACTTCTTATTGGTTGGTCCATTTTAGGTAACTTTTTGAAAATAATTACCTAAATGTCTTACAAAAAAATTATTAAAAATTAAATAAATAAGTAAAATATCATCCATTAGAAGCAAATATAAAAAAAAACACTGTTGAGAAAATTTTTAGAATTTAATAATATTTAACATTATAAAAGCGGCTGAAATTAGTCAATGAGCAATCTAACAGCTAAAATTTTTTTATGAAAAAAGGCTCAAAAGTTAGCTAATCACAAACACAAAAAAGAAGCCTTTCCGATTTTGAAAACAACATAGTTGACACAATTGATTGAGTTTGTACAGAAATTTTATTTGATTTCTCTCAATAGATTTTCTGTATAACATATTTTTACAATCAACTCCTCTTTTCATTGTTTTATTTTATTATTCAAAATCTAGGAATTCTATTGGACTGTGTATTTCTGTGCACAGAGAGACTTATCCCTGGGTATAATAATCATATTGCTGTCTCAAAATAATTCTGTTTTTTTTTATAAATAAAATAAAAATACCAAACACCACCCACTTCTTAAATATTATCAATGTATTTAAACAAGGATGACAACATCCATAAGTAGCGAAGCACAAAAAATTGTGGATGGGAATACGTAGAAGTAGATTTAAAGTGTATTTATTAAAATCAAGAATAGATTTATTGGAGAAAATAAACATGAAACCTTGTTTTATTTTGTATGATGAAGACGGTTAAAGTAAATTACATACTAGATGCACATAACAATTGGAAAAAATATTTTGAAACTGTTAATGCAAAAAAAATTTAAAATTGGCCAAAAAATACCGAAGACGGACATTGTGAATTATAGTGTAGCTTCGCTACTAAAAATAAGGGGGTGGGGTGTCAATGTCTGATAGCCGTGTTGTAGGAAATCCTTTTTTTTATTCAAATGTTCCCTCCCTCCCTCCCTGGAGGTTACCCACCAACATCCTTTTAAAATAAAGCCCCCCCCGCTCACTCTTATCCACACTTTAATGTAATTATAAAGTATTTTTATAAACTTTTAAACTTACTAGCGGCTTCGCCCCTAGCCTCTAGAGGCTTTGCCCCAAGAGGTGATAAAAAAAATTAAGGCGAAAATCGTAAAGGACCAAGGAAATCTCCTTCAAAAAAAAAGGACCAAGGAAATCTTCTACAAAAATAAATATCCTGTGGATAATATTTGTTAGAGCAATCGCTCTATGTACATTAATTACATAAGGGGGGGGGGATTTTTTTGTTTTTGGGGGGGTTGGGGGTGTCCCATTGTCTCATCCCTTTATATCCCTTAAGTAATAATTATACTAATGTAGCCTAGCTTGTGTCAAGTGTCTAATACAGACGAACATACAATAATTGAAGAGTAGCGGCGCTACTGATAGCCATTCTAATCCTTCACAAGAAATAACATAAAATATTATATTAAGAATTAAATATTTCCTACGAGTTGAACCAAGGAAGCTTCTTTACTCGAAATCTTCTCAGCTATTCTAAATTGTCAATATCATGAGAATATGTATTTCTAGAATATTTTTCATTGACAAGTAATAAAGGTATAGGAAAAATTCTGCCTGTTTTGGGCATGCATGGTTTTATGTCGTTCCACAACTGGTTTGAAGACAGCTGAAATGTATTGAAATGGAAACCAAACTGATAATAGTATAAATATACAAAGATACTTCCTATAAGTTTGTCTTTGTCATGCATTTGTCTTTTAGTTGAAATTGAGATTTTAAAAGGATTAATGGTTTTATTTTAGCTTCAATATTGAGAGCAAATCTACTTCACAACTTTAACACTAAGTTTATCAAGAAATGAAATGAGTATTTTACTTATTCTATTCTATCTTACAAATATTATACCTAATCGTTAAATTTTGAAAAATATTTGTGCAAATTTAGACTGTTATTCCTGTCTGTATGTTTGTATTGCAAGATCTTAACAACGGCGCGACCAATATGGCTCTTTTTTTCAGTGAAGTCCTCTAGGGGCGTAGCTGCTGGTACAAAAAGTAGCAACTTCCAAAAAATTAGGACTTCCTGAAACGTCTGGTAATTTCTAAATGTGGAGTTTATCATGAAAAAAGTATTTATACCTACCTACTTTTTAAATATTTTTGTATAAAACATAAACCTGTAATTTTTTGTTCAGTACAACAAAATTTAAATTCTATATTATGTATACAAAATATTTATATAACAACAAAAAAAGATTACTTACATCCAGTGACAGAAAATTCTTAAGCAAAAAAGTTTATATCCTATTATATTAGACTAGCGGCTTCGCCCCTAGCCTCTAGGGGCTTTGCCCAAAGAGGTTTGATCAAACCAATTTTTCGTATTTTAGATATAAAAGAAAATCTTATAAAAAAAAATTTCTTTTTTTTTTTGGGGGGGGGTATTTTTCAATTTTGGGGGGTTGGGGGTGTCCCACCCCCCAAGAAAATAGTTATAAACCTTCCTGGGAACTATGAGAAGCTACCCTGTTAAGGAGAACCCGATCGGTTCAGCGGTTAGCGAGATCCTTCGCTACAAACAAACAGACAAACAGACATCGTTCTACTTTGTATTATAGATGGAAAAGTTTTTTATCTTTAGTATTAAATCTTAAAAAATACTGAACAGATTGATTTTATATAGGCCCCGGAATGTTTTTAGGCTTTTTCAATTTTAGATTAAGGCCTTATGATGCAATTAGTTTATTTTTCTTGTCCTTTATTACCATTTGAATAAATGCTCCTAGATGCAAGGGGCGCTGCTACTAGTAGTGTAAATAACATCCTAATTATTGCTGACAACAAATCTTTTAAAGTCTTTTGATATGATGCGGTTTGGTTTGAGATTCCAACAAATTGCCTTCCCAACGTCGAGTGGGGGCGGTTAAATATACAACAAAGACAAATCAGAAATAGGTAATAGAAAGAGGGCGATTATCAATCTAACAGAAAAAGAAAGAGAGACTAGTAACATAGTTATAAAGCAGCTTCGCTATTATCAGATCAAAATAAACTAAACTGCAAAATTTCAATGCTAAATTATTCTAAACAAAATATGCGCATAAAATGCATTTTCACTTTGTTTGAAGGCTAAAAAGCAACATAGTAAGATAATTGTAATAAGACCGTAAAAAGTAATATCACGCAATTTAAAAATACATATACTATACCTACTCTTAATGGTGTAAAGTGTAAGCTAAGAAGTAGGTATAAACACAATATTCAATATACTAAGAATGTAAAATATCTCTAAAACGACTAGACCACAGATAAGTGCTATGAAAAGAAAAATTTCAAGCGGTTCCTGGGAAGTTTTAATGTATGTTTGAAGAAACTATATGAGGAAAATGCCGCCAGTTTTTAATTGACAACATAATATTGACGGGGTAGCATTCAAATACCCCGCTTCAAAAAGCCAGTAATAGGATTTAAAGTTCATATTTTGGGATTCCCACTAATTTCAAGGTAAATTATTCCGGTTTAAAATTGCCCTCAAATTGGGATTTTAAGGTAGGGTAAAGGGGATAATAATAATGAGTTTAATAACATGCTATTTCTCACGGTCGTACGCGGTCATACGAAATGTTGGAAGGGTGACGCAAATTTAAGATCTTAGTTTTCGCTATTTGATTTACTATTTTAGGCTCGCAAGATTATTTGATTCGCTATGATAACAAGATAAATTTTTCTCAAATCGCGATATCTGAGAGCTGAAATTTGCGTCACCCTCCAACATGTATGCTTCAGTAATACCTATAATAATGTCTATTTTTAGTAAGTTTTTTTTTATAAATTACCATTTTTGAGCATTTCAATCAGTTTTTTAAAAACTCAACATATTTTTTCAAAATTCTTTGAATATTTTGGCACAAAATAACAAAGCTGTTTAAAAATTCTATCCATAATGCTTATTAGTGCTGTTGAGGGTGTTCAACCCCAATAATTAACATTGAGACCTTTAAAATTAGGCGGGAAATTAAAATCCCCTATTACTAGGTTTCTCAGGCCCGGGCTATGTGATACCTCGTTCGATATTGACAATTCCCTTGTTGAGTTTTCTTTTATCCAATTATCATCCAAATCATTTTCCAGAAATGGACCAAGCTCTAAATCCATTTTTTCTGAAAAAAGCAACAAGAAAAGTTATGTCCGTAAGTAGCGCAGCAAAAAACAACTTTGTATATTTTTTAACATAAAAAATGTTGTATTGGTATTCAAATTTTAAAGTCTAAATTTAAATATTTTTTATACATTCTCAACAAATGAACAAGTAGCGCATTATTGCATTTGAATTTTCAAATCCATCAATAATCAAGAAAGATTCAGCTGATTATTGTAAGTGTTAGTGGGTGTACAGACAGTGTCCTAGTTATAAAGTAGCTATTGTTCTAAAAATTCAATTAAAATGACAAAATATTTGGATTGTAAACTTTAAAGGACTGGTCAAGTGGTCTATATAATTCCTAATATCGACAAAGTGATAGTTCTATTATATATATCTTAAGAAATTATCTGCCTACTTAATCATCCTAAAATGCGTCATACACAAATTAAAACATAATAAATCGGTTTTTGCCAAGTAGGTTTTATGAATGGTTTGTTTTTAACTGTGACATAAATCTAGAAAGATAAGGCAATAAAAGAAATAAATAATTTGAAATTTTCAAGACTCACACAACCTTCAGTCCAAATAAGTACTGTTTTATGATATTTAAGTTTTAAATTTCTTTCATAGAACTACCCCTTTAAGTAAATATATATTTTTTCACAAAATATGACCAGTATTATAAATATAGATTTATTTTTAATTCTATTGTAAATTTTTAAATCTAATCTTCAACATGAATATAAATACTTTAAAAATAAGTAATAATAATTAAAATAAAAAATACTATACTAGAATAAAGACACATATATAATAAACTGATTATATAATCTAAAAGATATTAGGACTTAAAAAACAATTTATAAGTATATCTGTTAAGAACTCTAAAAAGATACCTTTCTTAGCTCAATCTTATAAGAATAAGTACTTAAGTTAGACATGATAAATATTTTTTAGTATTTTTTAAAATCTGTTATGTTTGATTTCTAACCCATAAACATACTTTTACATATATTACAAACTATTTAATAAAGTAAGAATCATTGAACATTAAAGCTTTGTTATGCATCAATAAAAATATGAAGCTCTTCTCTAAAGGAAAAATAATCCAAAGAGGACTATCCACGAACAAGAGCACATGATTTTAAGTACCTTCCAGCATTGACCCTAAGTATTTTCTTTCAGAATATGATAGGTCACCATATATTATTGATATATTAACGAGAAAATTTATGTTTCACCATGTTTTTTTTTAGGTATTTTAATTGATTTTGAAAACTTTTATGAAGATAATTCTTTTAATAAAATGGATATTTGATGATACATATGCGAATACTCGTAGTATATAGATTGTAAAATAATACATAATAGCATTAATTTAAACATACATATGAGATATAGTAAATGTGCTTTTGACTTTTTTTATTTTTTATCATTTGACAACATGGACAATTAAAGACACCCCGAACTCAACAAAACGTTTGATATAATTTTAACTAAAAATGGTGGATATTTTTTTACTTTTCTTCAACTTGAAGTGGTGAAACATAAATTTTCTCGTCAAAATATTAATTATTGACAGTGACCTATTATATTCTGAAAGAAAATACTCAGGGTCAATGCTGGAAGGTACTTAGAATCACGTGCTCTTGTTCGTGGATAGTCCTCTTTTAAAAAGTTCAATTTTATGCGACATTTTCTAAAACTGAGGTCGGACAACTGATTTTATTTGAATCAGTTGCAAAAACAAAATATAAAATTTTGACTCAATTATGATCAAATTGTCTAGCAGAAAAATAGAGGCTAGTTTTATTTAAAAGAGTCATATTCCGGAGCTAGCTTAGAAACATTTAAATAAAGGGGGGGGGTAAAATGTGGTGACTCGTGCCACGACATACCAGCAATTTTATTTTGGGTGCTACTCCCTTAGTTTTAAAGATAATTGGATAAAATCTTTTGGGCTGGGTCAGTAATTACCCCAACTAGAGGTATCTTTCAAAAAAAAACGGCGGCAGGACCGCCGCTCCCGCCGCCCGCCGCCGTTTTCCGCCGCCACCAAAAAATTTTTTTTTTTTGCATTTCTCGCCGAATTAGGCAATTTGGAATCATTTGAGTCCATGTTATTTTTTTCAAAAATTTTTCCCCTTACAAGCAGCCCTGCGGGGGGACTTAGTCATTTTTTTCAAATTCTCGTATATCAAGGTATATCTTAAATACAGTACTTCTCCTGTGATTTTGAAGATATTGAAACAAAATCTTTTTAGGTTGGTAAGTAAAATATATTTGAATTAAGAAAACGGCGGCGGGACCGCCGCTCCCGCCGTCCGCCGCCGTTTTCCGCCGCCAACAAAAAAATTTTTTTTTTGCATTTCTCGCCGAATTAGGCAATTTAGAATCATTTGAGACCATGTTATTTTTTTCAAAAATTTTTCCCCTTACAAGCAGCCCTGCGGGGGGACTTAGTCATTTATTTCAAATTCTCGTATATCAATATCTTTAAAAGCAAAGGAATTTGAAAAAAAATGAAAAAAAAGTCTCAAATGATTCCAAATTACCTAATTCGGCGAGAAATGCAAAAAAAAAATTTGGCGGCGGAAAACGGCGGGAGCGGTACTGTATTTAAGATATACCTTGATATACGAGAATTTGAAAAAAATGACTAAGTCCCCCCGCAGGGCTGCTTGTAAGGGGAAAAATTTTTGAAAAAAATAACATGGTCTCAAATGATTCCAAATTGCCTAATTCGGCGAGAAATGCAAAAAAAAATTTTTTGTTGGCGGCGGAAAACGGCGGCGGACGGCGGGAGCGGCGGTCCCGCCGCCGTTTTCTTAATTCAAATATTTTTTACTTACCAACCTAAAAAGATTTTGTTTCAATATCTTCAAAATCACAGGAGAAGTACTGTATTTAAGATATACCTTGATATACGAGAATTTGAAAAAAAATGACTAAGTCCCCCCGCAGGGCTGCTTGTAAGGGGAAAAATTTTTGAAAAAAATAACATGGTCTCAAATGATTCCAAATTGCCTAATTCGGCGAGAAATGCAAAAAAAAAATTTTTTTGGTGGCGGTGGAAAACGGCGGCGGGCGGCGGGAGCGGCGACAAAATAAAATTGCTGGTATGTCGTGGCACGAGTCACCACATTTTACCCCCCCCCCTTACATAAATAATAATTATAGTAAATTATGGTTAAGAAATAAATGTCATGTAATTCAGAGTAAACACATTAAGAATTATAAAATTACAATGTTTGAGTATTTTTGTGTGTGCAAATTTTATGTTTTTTTGTAAAGTATATGATAAAAAAATCAATTTTATCTATAAAAGAGGTTTTTCACTTGACTAAAATGATTTTATATATGAAATATATTTATAAGTTGTTAAATATTTTACTCCTTATGAGTCAAAATAGAGTTAAAATTATTAAAGAGTTACATTTAAAAATAGCCCTCAGCCCCGCCAAAAAAAGGGTATTTGTCTTTTTAAAACTTAGGAGGAGGGCAGATCGACTCCCTCCCCTCGAAGGCTTATATGGGCGTATCCGCTAGTCTAAAGAAAAAATCCCAATTCTTAGTTAGTATTTTTACTAGTTAAATTTTGTTCATGAAACTACCCCCGCATTTTCTGCATTGTGATTGCTTAAAAATAAGAAAATTAAAATCAGGGATGGTGTTCCGAGGCACTCTTGACAACATCGGATTCAGTTTTTCTTAAAGTTGGAGGATTCCTTTAAACTAATTCAGATTAGCATAAAGAATGAATATATTTTATTTGGATTTCAGATTCTGATATTTAGTCCAAAATCCGGCGGTTTAGGCCAAAACATATTCAGATTGCCATCCCTAGATTAAAATTTACAATTCCACCGACTCTCCGATATTGATTGACACAAATTCTTCCTCTGGAAGTTTAAACTCTTGTAAATATTTTTTCAAAAGTTTTGGTGGTTCCATGTAGTGTTCGTAGGTGAGCTTGAAGGTGCCCCAGTGAATCCCAAGGGACCTAAAATCAGTTAGATTAATTCAATTAGCTACGAGTGCATTCTTTTTAAAACAAGAGTTTGTTATATTTCGTCTGATTGATAAAAATAATTGATGCATTCCCTCAAAGTGCATAGAAAGCACAAATCACAAGATAAAAGGGCAAGGGGGGGGGGAGGAAAGTGATTAAATTTTTCCTTCATTATTAACCCCTGTGGGGGGCTCTAAATCTGTAGGAGCCTAAACCTGCGGTGCCACTGCCTATACATTACTACATGCTGAGCTACCCTGTTCTCAATATAACCTAACCTAGCCTAGGGTAACAACAGAAAAAATACCACCCTACCTTATTTTCAATTTTATAAAAATGTGGAGGAGGGTTCTTTGCTAGACTATGTACCTTAAAGGAAACCGCCAAACAACTATAGAAGTATGATAAGAGTGAATATTGAGAGAAAGATGTATGTATTCGCTTAAAAACAGGTACAACTCAATTCTTTCTACCGTTAGTACTTACAGACAAAGACCGTGAAATGAAATCTTACTTGTTGCTCCTGATATCCTGATGTATCCTGACAGCCTCTCCTGGATGGACATGTTGATACTTCATGAACCAGTTGGGCTGGTATGCGCCTATTGGGATAGCTGCCATGCTAAAGGGTCCATATTTATCTCCTGAAGTACAAGAATATTAGTTATTATTTGAATTAAAGAGTACAAGTACACTTAAAAACCCAATAAACTGAGAAATGGTGATTTAACATGGATATGAGTAGGAAATTCATCTATTTTTTTCTCTTAAATTGCATTATGATTCGTTAATTTAAAAAAGTTAATTCTTTATCTTTTTGGACTCTATTTTTACATGATAGGTATATTGAAATATAACCTTGATTTATAGAATGTTGCTTGCTAAGACTATTAGGCACTTTTATAAACTAAGACTTTATTTTATTTCAAACTTAAGTCTTAGAATGCCAATACGTTACATTATAAGCAGTTTAAGGAGATTTAATTCTTTTCTTCAGATTTCTATGAAGACCTTAATATCATAAGTACAGCTTCAATAGAAGTTGTACTGTTTGTGCTTTGTAGTAATAGTAAGGCAACAAAGATGACAACATCCATTAAAGCGAAGTTTTGAATTCAACAATTGAATATGAACATTTATAGGATGTCAAATTTTAATCGAAATAGCTATATGTACCTATTTGTTTGAATCCTTCAAAGTAAGCAGTATCCCCACCAAACCAGAATGAATTGTTTGTTCCTAAGACTGCCCAGGAACCCCACAAAACTTTGTTGTCATCACTGAAATATAATAGGTAGGTATTTCTGGTATCTTCTTTGCATAATCGGTTTAGCGTTATTGAGATCCTTCACTAAACATACAGACAGACATCCTGATAATTTTTAATGATAAAATAAAGACTTCCACCAATTGTTGGCAATACTGTGCACAGATTGATGAAAAAAGTAGATCAGCTGTGACAGTCTTTGAAGTATTTGATTATTTGTTGGGCTACTGGCGGCTGAAGTGGCAAATTGCAAATAAGGAGCAGCTTATTGTACAGTTACCGCGCCAAAGGCCTGAAATAACTAACCTTACTGACCGCTTGCACCAATGATTAGCTGGGGTAAAAACTATTTTCACGTCAGAATCTTTCAAATTTCTAGATAATTATCAACTTTGATATTTAAATTATTGTTGTTTATGTTTAAAAAATCAATCATATATGGTAATTTTTTGGAGGAAATAGGGATGTAAATTAATCATGGTTGGCATATCGGGAGGGCGACTTTGGGCGGGCAGTTTTAAGCGGGCGGTTTTGGGCCGCCCTTTATTGGTCCTTTTGAGCACCCCTCGTTTTGGGGGGTGAAAAAAGAGGGGGCGGGCCTATTTTTTTGGGTGATATTAACTATTATATAGATTAGTAAGCTTTTTTTATACTTATCTAGGGTAGGGTTTCGCTAACCGCTGAACCGATATGATTCTCCTTTCCAGTGGTCCTGAGATGGTTTTAGGCTATTTTATTTCTAATAATAAGTCACGGTATAGTTTTAGGCTGTTTTTTTTGGATACTATGTTGGCCACATCTACGCTGTGTATCTACCTTCGTCAGCAGCAGCAACACCACCAGCAGCAGCAGAGAAGCCAAGAGCCAACGACAACAATCTCCCAACTTATCTTACCAACACATCATCAACAACCTTCCAGAGGTTTTTTAACAACATCGACAAAGAGGTTCACTCTGCTAACTCGAGTTTTTAGCTTGCCCGACAAAGAATAAGACAACTCCAGCCTGTCTTATTCGGCTTCTCTTAATCAGAGCTGGTATAGAGCAAAATCCCGGCCCAAACCATTGGCCCTGTATCATATGCAACAGTAACCTAACACCTTATGCTGTCCAATGCTCTTCATGTCAAGAATGGCTCCATGTCAAATGCTCTGGCCTAAAATCTACCAAACAGAGATCCAAATTAAAATCTTGGACTGGACCATGCTGCGCCACCAGAAAGAGCCCCCATGTCCCCCCCACCCCCAACAAACCCCCCCGGGACCCCCCTTCCCCCCGTGTCCCCATTCGGGACCCCCCTTCCCCCCGTGTCCCCCCTCGGGACCCCCCTCCCCCCCGTGCCCCCCCTCGGAACCCCCCTCCCCCCGCGTCCCCCCTCGGGACCCCCCTTCCCCAAATGGACCCCCTCGTGTCCCCCCTCCCCCACGTGCCCGCCCTCGGGACCCCCCTCCCCCCCGTAACCCCCCTCGGGACCCCCTTCCCACCCACAACCATCAAGGCCATAACCTGAAGATTTACCAACACAACATCAATGGATTCACTGGTAAACTCGACGAGCTGCTACATGCCCTAGAGAAAGGAAACTTCCTCATTGCAGCCCTTCAGGAAACTAAACTTACCGACAGATCTAAGCTAAGAAACACTCCAAACTACACATTTGTAAGAAAAGATAGAGGTGTGAACAAAGGCGGTGGCCTAGGCTTTCTAGTCCACAAGGACGTCAATTTCAATCTTGTTCCTGAACCTGCCATTCTTCAACAAGATCCACACCTCGAATCCCTCACCATCTGCATACCTGGCAAAGACAACAACCTTTCAATCAGAAATGTGTATATACCTCCACAGAGCAGCTGTAGCCCACAATACACCCCCCCTCTTAACCATCTTCATGAGGGACTTGGTGAATCTTACTACATACTTGGGGATGTAAACGCTCACCATGAACTCTGGCATTCAGAGGCCAACCCTGATGCCAGAGGCCGACTCCTAGCCGACACCATCTCTAACAACAGCTATGGAATCATAAATGAAGACTTACCTACAAGAGTCACCAACACAGCCTCTACAGCACCTGACATCAGTCTTGCCTCCCCAAACCTCATTCCCACCAGCACCTGGAGAATCGAGAATAAACTTAGCTCAGACCATCTGCCGATCTCAATCAGCCTAACTGCTAATTTCACCAAATTCAACTCCAAGCACTTTACCTTCATGAATTTTTCAAAAGCCAACTGGGAAGAATTCACAAATCAAACTGAACAATCCTTTGCAAATGCCAGAAATGTTACAGACGTCCACAAAGCAGAAAAATTCTTCAGAAATATCCTTCTTAAAGCCTCCAAAAAATCCATCCCAGCTGGTAGAATTCCTAAAACTTACAATGCCCTTCCCACAGAAGCAGCAAGACTAATTGATGAGAGAGACGAGATTAGAAGAAACAACCCTAATGACGACAGACTGAATGATCTTAATAACAACATCAACCAAAAAATCAGAGATCATAGAAAACAAAAATGGACTGAACACCTTGACAGCTGTCTACCTGGTTCTAAGAAACTATGGAGCACCATCAAAGGACTTGGCAACAACCCCAGGCAACCTGAGAACCAGGGCATCTCGTTTAACAATAAAACCATCAACCATCCCAAGAAACTGGCCACTAACTTCAACAAACAATATACTCCCAACACAGACAAGAAGCCCCAGCAAGCCCTACGTAATATTCTGCGAAGAATGAAACGCAAGGCTAAGGACCAAGCACCTGTTTTCACCCCTGCCCAGACCTTGGAAGCCATCAAGAAGGCCAAGAGCTCCAAAGCACTTGGACCTGACGGCCTGTCTCCAATCATGCTTAAACACCTCGGACCAAATGGGATTAAATACCTCACTAACATCTTTAATGTCTGCATCAAGACCTCCAAGGTCCCCACAATCTGGAAGACAGCCAAGATCATCCCCTTACTAAAACCCGGCAAACCTGCAGATAAAGGCCCCAGCTACCGCCCCGTCTCTCTTCTCTCCCCCGCAGCTAAGACATTGGAAGCTCTTCTTTTACCACTAGTCAATGCTGCTGTTCAGCTTGCTGACCACCAGCATGGATTCAGAAAGAACAGATCGACCACCACAGCCCTCCACAGCATTTTGAACCACATCAACTCAGGACTTAACCGGAAGAAACCCGTCAGCCGCACAGTCTCTGTGGCAATTGACCTGTCCAAAGCATTTGACACCGTGGACCATCAGCTTCTTCTAGAGGACATTAACAACCTTCCTCTAAATGACTATGTCAAACGCTTTCTCTGTGGTTATCTTCGCGGCAGACAGACATATGTTGAATTTAGAAACTCTAGATCAACATTTAGGAAAGTCAAGCAAGGGGTACCACAAGGCGGAGTTTTATCACCTGTTTTGTTCAACCTCTATATGTCCTCCATGCCCTTACCACCTGGCGACATAAAATTGGTATCTTATGCTGATGATTCCAACATTTTAAATTCTGGACCTGTTATCGACACCGTGGTGAAAGAGATCAACCAATATCTCGTCACACTTGACACCTGGTTCAAGAGCCGTAATCTTTTCATTTCACCTGCCAAGTCATCAGCTACTCTTTTCACAACTGCTTCATATGAGGTAAATCTAACACTGGATGTGAAAATCAATGGTGAAACTGTCCCGACCGTCAAGAAACCCAAATTTCTTGGGGTCACTTTTGATGGCCTCCTCTCCTTTAACCAGCATGCTTCAGATATGAAAACTAAGCTACAGTCTAAGAATAACATCCTGAAAGCACTGACTGGCACCAACTGGGGTAAGGAGAAGGAAGTAATTACCAACACCTACAAGGCCATCGGACAATCTACACTTAACTACTGTGCTCCAATTTGGACCCCCTCCTTAAGTGAAACTAATTGGAAAAGACTCCAGGCGGCTCAAAACTCCGCGCTGCGCACCGCCACAGGCTGTCATCTAATGTCTGACATAGATCACTTACATCATGAAACCAAGCTAATGAAAGTCAGACAGCACTGTGAAATGCTCAGCAAACAATACCTACTCTCTACACAGAAACAGGACCACCCTAACCCAACGAATCTAAATGCTCGCCCCCCCGCCCGCCAGATGAAGGAAACATTGACCTCCAAATTTGGCAGTGAAATAAAGGACTTATCCACCCCAAACCTCTCCTCCGATGCCTATAAGAGGAGACTGAAGCATATCCACACCACCTCTGTCAGAGACATGCTAAACAACATGGCCAACAGCAAAGTTCTCAATGCCCCCCCTCCCCCCATAAACGCTACTGAAAGGGTTCTACCTAGAACCACCAGAAGCACACTTGCTCAACTACGTTCCGGCTATAGTAGCTTTCTCAACAGCTACAGAGCAAGAATTGGCAATTCTATTGATGACACCTGTCCCAACTGCCCTGCTACTCACACAACCAACCACCTGTTTAACTGTCCGGAGAACCCTACTACCCTCACTGTCAGAGACCTCTGGACCAACCCTCTGGAAGCAGCCAGATTTCTCAATCTGGCCAGTAATGATGATGTAACGGATGAATAAGAAAAATGGGCTACAGAAAGAAAGAAAGGCTGTTTTTTTATCCTTTTTATATGCTTTTCACGACATTTGCCCAAAAGGGTTCCCAAAACCTCTTTTGGGCAATCGGGCGGAACTATATTGAAAAAAGTGCATGATATGCCAGCCCTGAAATTTATCGAATCAGCATTCTCCCTTTCTTGCATTATATTGTGTTGTTATTTTTATGAACTTCATTAGATACCAAAATATCATAAATTGAAAACTATCAAAGTTGATTCCTTTCTTGCCACCAAGTCATCTCATGAATATTGTCAGAGTCGGCCACCGTGTTTGATTCCATCCAAGATTTTAAACCTCAAAAGTCAGACAATAAATCAATATTCCACATAATACATTGTCTTTACGAATTCTTTTGAACCAAAGTAGCTGGTCAAGGTTTGGGCTATTTTTAAAGAGGGTAGTGGAATAACCCCCAAATAAGAATAGCTCTAGAACAGAACAAAAATTCAGAAATCGAGGGATAATTTTAACATGCTTACATTAATTCCTATTATTCCAACATACAGATACGCAAAAGCGAAATATAGAACAACTACCTAAGCTTTTAAAAATCTTACCCATAGGCACAAAAAATTCAGTGTTTGGTTGTACTCTAAAGATCAATCCTTAAAATAAATGAATTCTTTTAAAAATGGAAATCCACCAAAATGAGTTATGTGAACATATTAAATTTTTTGAAGATTTTTTAATCCTATCACCAAATATAATAAAATATTTAAGTAGTTTAGGTATACCTTTATCAAATTTAAATGTTTAAGCCTAATATAAATTATAGAAGTGCAGCTACTCAATAACTAGACCATACAACTTTTCATTAGTAATCATATAACCCAATAATATAATAGGTACTTCCTTCTTTATGCAAGCTACTAATACAATCTATAAATGCATGAGAAAATTGTTTCAAATCACATGAACTTTCATGATGAAAAACAAAGTATATATTAAGGATCAATTCCTAGCAATTTCTGCAACACTGTTGAGGTCCAAGTGGTCATAATGACTGTGGGAAATGACGACAGCATCCAGAGCTGGGAGGTCACTGATGGTGCAGGGGGCATACCTGTACCTTGCGGGACCAGCAAACTAAAACAAATACACTAATATTTGACTTTAATTAAAGAACAGCTGAAAACTTGTTAGTAAATGTAAGATTAATAAGAACATCTGTACCTTAACAGCTGAAGCTATGTTCGAAAATATAAGATCAATAAGAACAGCTATACCTGGACAACTGAAGCTCTGTTGGAGAATATCCAAGTTTAATAAGAACAGCTTTATCTGGACAGCTGAAGCTCTGTTGGAGAAGATAGGATCAGTCAAATCAACTAAAGCTATGTTGGAGAATATAAGATCAATAAGAACAGCTAAAGCTATGTTGGAGAACATAAGATCAATAAGAACAGCTTTACCTAAACAGCTGAAGCTATGTTGGAGAATATAAGATGAATAAGAACAGCTTTACCTGGACAGCTGAAGCTCTGTAGGAGATGATAGGATCAGTAAGATTAGTAATACCTTTACCTGAACAGCTAAAGCTCTGTTGAAATATATTTATAAGATTAATAAGAACAGCTTTACCTGGACAGCTGAAACAATAGATCAATAGAGAAGATAGGATCAATAAGAAAAGCTTTATCTGGACAGCTGAAGCTCTGTGGAAGAAGATAGGATTATAAAGAACAGCTTTACCTGGACAGCTGAAGCTCTGTTGGAGAAGATAGGATCAGTAAGAACAGCTTTACCATCAACCTCAGCAAGCACGCTAGCGTGTCCAAGCCATGTCATCCTAAAATAAGGACAATATTATTTTTTATATTTAGTATTTCATGAGAAGCTGCCCTCAAAATATTGTGACAAAGAAATTGTTGGACTCGAAATTGAATTAGGTATGAAATCATAGGTTGTGATAATCGATTATTTTTTCTATTTATGGTGTCACAAATAACCAATTAATGAGGCATTAATTTTATACCTGGCATTAGAAATATCTGTCCAGTTGGGTTTTATAACAGGAAAGGTTTTATCCAGTTCAGCGGGACTGGGAATATTTGAATCATCCTAAAAATTTTATTAAATCATTACAAGATGTATAATAAAAGCCAATTTGATTTTAACAAAGTATTTGATACAACTTTGCTGATTATTTTATATACTAAAAAAGTAAGTTGTGTGTGTATTCAAGTCCACTGAGAACGATAGAAACGGCTAGGGTGCTGCTTGGTTCACAATTTTGATCCTTGTAATGGGCAAGATATGAACTAGTTTACAGGGAATATAGAGCACCAATAAACCTTAACCCCCCCCCCCCAAAAAAAAGAAAAGATTGAGGGGGTAACCCTATCACCGTTCTAAGCGTAGCCATTTTTGCATTATTGTCAGGGAGTAAGGGAGGGGACAATGGATCGAATATTCAATTTTAAGGAGGCTCAGACTTTGGGTACTGGCTTAAAGGGAATGTGCAAGAATTTAGCAGTTTGGGTACTTGCGCATGAAATGCCGCTACTTGTTATGTATGTTTTGAATATTGCAGACGGGGAGAAGGAATAAGGGAAGTGGGGGCAAGGGAAATAAACACTCGTTGTGTTAGTTTGGAATGTAGCAAACGGGGAGAAGGGTGGTGGGGGCAAGGGGCAAGGGAAATAAACAGAATAAAAAGGGGCAGTCATATTCTTGCTAGCAGCTGGCCGGGTCCAATAATCTTGTAATATAAAAATCACACCAAAAAACCTCAATATATTTCATCAAAAACAAGTTGTGATTTCACTTTACATGACGCTATGGAAATCTATTATTCAATTAACAATCCCTTTATAATTTCCTACAAATTTATTGGATTAAACTGGATTTCATGCCCTTTCTTTGATAACTCTTATATTGAATTAATTGCCCATTGTCCCCTCCCTTTCTCCCTGATTATTGTAGGCTTGTCATAATTACCTACCTCGCACATAAAAGTAAATGAGTGGGGAAGGGGATAACAATTATAAAGAAGAATTTCCACCATTAAAAAATGTGGATATGTTTGCAGTATGCACAGAGCATAGGTATTATGGTTTTCATCTAATGATAATTTTGATTTCTTTATGCACTGCACATGCAGACAGACACATATAATATCAGACAGTCTACCTCTTCACTAGTTTTACCTTTCCAGTTAGGGCAGACCAGAAAAAGGATAGAACATTAGGTCTGTCCTTCATTGCCGGGTTTTGGAACCTTCCATTTTCCTTATAAATAAAATAACAAGATTAGTCTTTGTGAAAACTTACCTACCTACTCCTTTATATGTTTAAAAAGATAACTGTTCCTTCATAAAAATACCTTTAAGATATGAAAAGCATCTTAGTAAAAGAGAGTTAACAGTAAACAGACAGACAAACATCATGTATATTTTGTAAAAGGATTATTGTGTAATATTATAACGTAATATTAAAATTTAAGTTTTCAAGTGTTTATCTAAAACTGCTCATAAACAGCACTAAATGCGTTTATGTAAAGGTATTTTTATAAAAATAAGAATCAGATATTTCTGGAATTGCTTAAAAATTTGGACCATGAAAAGAAAACGAAGTAGCGGGTTTCGTCATGTTAATGATTGCACCACAGGGCTAGAGCCCCCCGCAGGGGCTAGAAATGAGAAGAAAGCTTATGTGAAAATACGAAGAAACCCACTCGGTACTTTGTTTTCTTTCCATGATCTAAAATTGTTTGTTGGCGGCGTAGAAACTATAAAACTAGGATATATATGTCTATTCCCTGTTGAATTCTACAAATTCATCTATCTATCACTCACGCAAAAGTACAAGAAATTATTCTTTAAAGGCTAATTACCTAATACAATGCATATTATCGTCCACACCCCCCTATACCCTAGCAAAATCCCGTACACGCCACTCGCCACGGAGTATGACTAGAAAATGTTTTAAATGTTTATTCTTGATGAGGCTGCGATACTTGGCTCTCTCTCTTCCTTATTATTTTTAAAACAAAAATATTAAGTGTAGGATCATCACAACGCCAATTTTCTCTAGAGGTCTCTAGGGGCGTCACCACTATTCGAACCTGATAAGGTAAAATGTTTCCATCTTGATCCCTGTATTGTTCAGGCCATGGAGGTGGTTCAAACAAGGTGAATGTCTCTGCTGGCTCCCACTCTCTGCAATAATGCAACGTGGGTCAGAAAAAACTGCCTTTTCCAGTTTTTTGACATAACCAATAGAAATATACCAGGAATAAGATATAACCAACAAGCGAAATCGAAATAAATCTAAAATAATACTTTGGGGGGCGAATAAAAAGGTCGTCAATTCTACGAAGTGTTTCCCCTCCAAACGACAGCTGAAAATAAGTATAGGTTTCGTGATTTTTAAATATACCGAAATTAATTGGAAGTCTGGGTTATTTGTTTAAAAATATAATGTAGATTTATTACCTATCGGTGTCAATTTATCTATATATAACGGCGCATTTTAAAGCTTTAAGATTTTAAAAAGTATTTTGTAAGTTATTTAAGATTTTGTTTTACAGAAAAACTCTTTAGTAATAAATTTAAATAGAATTGAAGTCATGGACTACAACTTAAATTTTAAAAACTTCTTTCCAAAACGTTTAGAACATGATCAAATTATGGTTTTTAAAAAGTTAGTAGCTGCCCGAATTTTCCTCCTCCCCAGTCTACTTTTCTTCTTCAAATTTTGTAAAAAATCCACTTGAGGTTAAGCTCTCCCAACCAAAAGTATGAAGCATAATTGAAATTTATAAGTATGCTTAGATAAAGATATTAAAATTTTCCTTTTTAATTTGATAATTAACTTATGGTGTGAATGCTTTTCCGTAGATGAATAATGTTGGATCATGGAAAAAAAAAACAAAGTAGCAGGTTTCGTCGTATTTTCACAGTACCTTTTATGTTTCCATTAGATTATCAGAACAGTAAATTATTCAACAGCATACTATCATATTTTTCTATTATCATAATTAAAAATCCTATATATAATATCTATTTGCGATTGCGTCTTTTTGAGAAAATGAAACGTTCGATAAAAACTTTAGGGACTTTTACTGAATTTTGATTTGTATGTATTGTATATTAAGTTGAGTGTTCAAACGTTTCAACCACTAATTTTAATCTACAGAAGAGGTAATTTTGTGTGTCATAATTGGGTATGTACATCAATTTATCGGCCATTATCTTATCCCTTTAGATCCCTGATATGAAACGCTGTGCAAAAGTGATAATATGTGGTTGTCAATGCACACCTAAAGAGTTAGGGACATGGACTGTAAATTAAAATGGTAACCAAAATTATATGAACACGTTCTGTCGTTCGTAGGTTTAAAAACTTTCATTAAATCTTGATTAGGTTTCACTAAAACTTTTTTACAAATATCTTAACATAAAGGGTAGCTTTGTTTATCGTAATTGGGGGTGTAAACCAATTTATTTCTCATTGTGTTATCCCTATAGATCCCTGCATAGAATGCTTTAAGTACCAAGTGTTTAGGAGTTAAATTTCGACATTAAGAATAAAGATATTTTTGATTTATTTAACATTTTTAGAGCTCTTAAAAGTTCTTAAGACAATTAAAAATCCTGCAGAAATCTTACATTTGATTATATATATTTCTAAATATTGTGTTAGCTAGAATACATTTTTTATTAAAATATATATCAAAATTTTACCCTATATGCAATATCATTATGTTGAATTCTGATTTTAATCTACTTTTGGCTTTTAGTATAATACCTATAATAATACTATTATGATTATGTTAGTAATTTTACAAAAATCTAAAGTGATAAAACAATTGTCGATAAACTGATTTACAACTCCTTTGATGATACACAAAATACCCCTTCTGGAGATCACAATTAGTGGTTGAAATGTTTGGACACTCAACTATATAAACAAATCAGTCAAAATTCAATAAAAGTTTAATAGGTTCTTAACTTGATAAGCCAACAAATAAGAAACCGTTCTTCATGAAAAAACCGTTCTTGGCTTTAAAAATTTTGATTACATTTTATTAAATCTCGGTTGGTTGGTACAAACTAGCACTGTCTAAAACCTTTTCCAGAAATGATTAGGTATTTAATCTACAAAAGAGGTAGATTTATTTATCATCATATGAGGTATGCATAAATTTATCGTCTTCAGATTCTTGACTCATAATGAAATGTTCAATTTGTGCAGTAATACAGATAAAGAAAAGGGTGACTTCCCTCACAGTGCATAGCGAACAAAGAAAACCGCGCCTATCTTAGTTGGGAAGTAAATTGAAAATAATGGGATTATATTTTTTTTCACGCCGAACCCGAACTAAGAACTATTTAGGTACTTCCCTTTTTTTTCAATTCATTCTAAAATAAGTAAGGTGGGTTCTGCACTCGATTACCTTGTCACTTTTGGGGATAGTGGCAGCTAAAAATACTATACCTTGAAGTAGCCACACCCATTATAACAAGGATGAGAAGGGTCCAAAGAAACAGAGGAATAATATTGTCACTAGAAAACAAATAAGGTATAAAAACATGGACGATTACTGTCACAGTAGCGTACCTTTAAACAAGAAATGAGGGGTACAATTTACAACAACACCCCTTGGAGCTGGTCCCAATAAAAAGTCATCCACCTTAAAAAAATATTTCTTGTTTTCAAAAAAAAAAAAAAAATAATAGGTATGGAGTAAAATAATGTAAAATCGTTTTTAAAATATTAATATTGTACTTCTTACCTAAACTTTTTGCGACCTGAATAAAAATTTTTTTTTGTCAAGTTCCCAAAAGATACTTACATCATTACATTCTTTCTGAAATATCATATTTTATTTTATCTATTTAACATCTTTTATGCATTATCTATTTACAAGGTGCGATACATAAAAAGTTCCATTTCTTAAACTATAAAAAATGCAGGTTTTGAGAAAAAACAACTTTGAATCAATAATAGTTAATCGTTGTCTATAATGAGGCAACTGAAGCTAGGGCTATAAGACTATTTTACTCTACAAAAGTAAGTAACGTTAAAAGTTAAACTATCGATTTATTTTTTCCCCTGCATATTTTTTATTTAAAAATAGGACAGTTTTGGTGCCGCATCTTGTAGATATCAGATATGTAAGAAATATAACGACTTTATTAGAGGACCTCTAGATTGCATCTTGTTAGAGGACAGAAACCAGTGAATAAAACATGACTAATAGTAGTAGCAGATTTTTGAATAAATGATCATCGTTTTGAAAATGCCTAGTTGTATGGAAAGATTTCAAATTCCATTAAATGGCCACAAATATTTTTTGGAAAATTGTCTCAATCCATGGATCCTCTAATGTAAATATCTAATTATTTAAGTTTACATTTATGTTGAAATCAATATTAAATAAGGCATATTCATGATCACAAGTTTTTACTGTAAATTTTGGATAAAATCAAAGAATTAGTAAATAATAATTTTTTGTAACATTGTTTTATAATTATACAATATTTTATGCTTTTAAATAAATTTAATATTTGCTTATAGCTCTATGTAACAAAGACAGTTATGTCTATAATTAGCGCAGCAACAGGTCAACAACATTTTGGGGTTTTAAAATTTGGCAATAATTTCTTTATTTGACATTTTAAGACCTAAATCGGAAAATAAATTATCTCGGATGTACAGACAAGCATACCCAAGTCATAAAATAGCTGCGCTACTAATGACAAGCAATTATTAATATTTGATAATATTGAAAATGAAGATATATCGAGATTTCAAAATCACAGCCAAAAATTAAAATATGCTCTACATAATATAACAAAAATGAAAAAGTTATGTTTGTTCTTAAGAGAAGTACATTTAAATTAAAGTGATCACACGATTCATTATTTTACAAACCCTGCTAAATATTTTTAGGCATACACGTATTCCAAAGAATTAAATTTTTCGACAATTTATTTTGCAAAATACTTGCAACTTCGGTCCAAGGAGCGAACATAGGGCCTAAATATATTAAAAACGGACCTAGGTGAAGACTCCCTAAAATGAGTACAATCAGTTTAGTGGATAGAGGCATCTAAGCGACAAAAAAACCTTACTGCTATATAGAATTCAATTGGTTAATATATAAAAATTAACAACAATCTCTTTTGAAATATGCAAGTTGAAATGTTCTTATTTTAACAAAATCAGCATCCAGACCTTTTCAATTACGAACCTTAACGTATTACATAAGGTTCCGAGGGAAGGTTGGATAAAATAGTGTCCCATAGTATTCCATCTACGAAATAAACTAATTTGGGGGTGCCAAAGGACCCATGTTAAAAAAAAATCAGTTAACTATATTTTACACTCAAGATATGGGTTTTTATGCCCCCCCCCCCCCTAAAACAGAAATTTTAAGCGGAGGGATTAATTGATGGAGGTTGGATGAATGCCTGATTTGTAGAGCTTTGCTTTTATGTCATTCTTGTTTAAACTTCAATTGTATTTCTTTTGAAAAGCATTAATATATCCTATTCTTAAATATTTAAATCTTTGTTAAATTTTGGATGATTTAATTTTAAAAATATAGCAAGAATACTCAATAAATATGTTACTATAATGTTCTAACCTTACATCTTCTGAATTTGCCCTATTATCTTTATAAAAACACTGAAAAACAGTTTTTTTTTGTGATCGCAGTAATGTTTTTCTCTATGATTTAAGTCTTAAATTTATAAAGAAATCATAATGGCCGAGCCACATAACAATTTTGTCAAACTTGATTTTAGATTTTAATAATATATCATTCCAAAGAAATGTTATGTTATTAATGCCTTTACTAATATTTTAACAAATGCATTTAATTATCATTTCATAATAAATAAAATTTTAAATTTGTAGTTTATAAAAGAATGGCCTCTTCCCCACAACCAATTTCTGGGGCCATATCTTGTAAGGTGTTTAACACCTCAACCCCTCCCCACCCAGCCAAAATTTATCCTATAATTTGCCCATTACTATTACTAATACTAAGCTTCCAAGAAAATTGTGGAGCAATAGATCTAGCCGTCAATTATTAGATGCTCGCCTTTTTTATCTGAAGCATGAGATCTCAGAAAAGGCTGTACCGCTTAGATTGTTTTTTTTAAGAAAATCTTGAGACACTGAGGAAAAAAGTGTCTAAGAGCTATATTAAAAAATGTACTAAGTAGTTGAAAAAAAACAATTTTAATTTGTATTAATTCCTTTACAGTGAAGCTTCTTATATATACAGGGAGGGGTTAATAACTACTTTGCTGGAGGGTATCTCTACCCTCCCAAGAGAAATCGCCCCTAGAAAAATTAATCCCCAATTTTTTTACTTTTTCCTTTTAAAACTAAAATTGAAAATGGGTGGGGATCGACTTCAACTTTAGCACCTACCTCAAGTGCTTCTAGATACCTTTAAAGGCGTAGCCGCTAGTTTTACAATAATTTAAAGCCAAATGTGTAAGTAAAAATAAATTTACATAAACATATGTGTGGGTGTAAATTTTAAATAATCAAATAATTATTATCCATTATTTTATTATTTAAAATCCTAAATAATACCATGGAAAAAAGAGAGACAGAAACATCAGGTAGGGAGGGGACATTGGGATGTTTATTACACTAGTCCCCAAAGTTTTATGATAACTTTTCTTTTCGTTTCAACCTCTAATTTTTATCTAGAAGTGGTAAATTTGTGTATCATCAATGGGGAGTTCAATCAGTTTACCTGCCATTGGGTTATTCCTTTTGATCCCTAAGAAACACTATAGAAAGCTAAAAAAATTAGGATGAATTTAAATTAATATCCGTAAACAAATATCTTATTTTGGACTTTCTATTTTCATAATTTCTTATACCTATTCTTATTCATTAACATCAAATATCAAATACATGTTAATATGAAGCTGTGTATAAATTTTTAGCTGTCTATAATATTACTATATAAAATACTAGCGGCTTCGCCCCTAGCCTCTAAGGGCTTTGCCCCAAGAGGTTTAATCAAACAAATTATTCATATTTTAGATTTAAAAGAAAAAATTAAAAAAAAAAATTTTTTTTGGGGGGGGAGAAATTTTTTTTTGTGGGGGGGGTAGTCGACCCTACTATTTTTATTTTAGTTTTAAAAAGAAAGAAAAAATTTTTGGGTTTTTTTTTTCATTTTTTGGGGGGTTGGGGGTGTCACTGTCCCACCCCCCAAGAAAATAGTTATAAACCTTTCCGGGACTTATGAGAAGCTACCCTGTAAAGGAGAACCCGATCGGTTCAGCAGTTAGCGAGATCCTTCGCTACAAACAGACAGACAGATAGACAGACATACAGACATCGTTCTACTTTGTATTATAGATATTAGTTTTACGAGATATCTACATCAATCATATCTTCCTTTATACATATTTAATATACAGGGTCTTTTCAAAATTAGAAATTTGGCAAGACAAGGTAAATAAAAACTTATATATTTCTTATGTTTTCTTTTAAATAAATGTTTAATAAAAATTAGCAAGTTTTGTTAGGCAAAATGTGTAAGTAAAATTATTTACAAGCTCAATAATGTAACTTTTTGTTGTTATAAAAGTTATAAATAAATAGTAAATTAATGTATATGATATATGTTAGTTTCTAAACCAAAGACAAATTTTTTTATAATTTCTAAAATAAAATATCTCAAATTCAATAAGTATCAGGGGTGTATATTCTGCATATTTGACCCTAACTAAAAGAATATGTGGAAGGGGGAAAATATGAATAAAGTAAGGAGTTATGAAAATATTTTTTAAAATTTTCCCCCCTTCCTTGCTGGAAAAAACTAGGAGAAAAAAAAATATAAAAATTTGCTGCAGGGAAAAAATGAATCTTGAGCTGAATATACACCCCTGATAAGTACTTAAGCTCATATAATAATATAAGATTACAGATTAATCAATGCAAATAAAGTACCTTAATTGTTTAAATATAAAATAATCATCAAAATATTTACTTCAAATATGTTTTTAATAAATTTTGAGATTTTAGCACAGCAACTCGATAGGTAACTTAATCTTGAAAAAATTTAGGACTGAATAATGAGAAGTATAACAAAACAAGGATTAATTTTATTTTTCATGGAAAATTCTTTACGATTCGATACGACTCATGACTTTTCAGTATGACTATGAATCGGATGAATAAGATTAGTAGCCAAACTGGGAAAACATTACTGCTCTAACCTCACTCTTAATTTCTGGTTCCTGAATAGTCCACTTTGAATCCCAACATTTCCTTTTTTATGTCAGCAAGGGTGTATTTTCATCAACAGAGTCGGAATTTGTCGGCAGCATTTTTGAATACCTGCAATTAAAATTCTACAGTAATGACAATTTTGATTTAATTAACTTCCCTGAAGTTGTACCTAGCTAGAAAGTTTAAAAGATACAAAATAAATTTAATGATAGCTATTATTTTTCTATAGATAAAAAAAACATTTCAATTGATCTAAAGCTGGTATTGCTGAGTTGAGTATGTTATGTTGCTTATAAAGGGGGGGGGGGGGGGGAGGCGGGGGTTAAAGCAACCATCTCGTAATCAGTGAGCAAATGGCACTTAGAATTTGAATTTTGATCTGAAATTTTGCATGAGTAATCCTTGGAAGGTCTATTTTCCCTAAATTGAACAAAAAGTGGATAAGTAACGGCTAACGGCTGGCGGCTCAGCCGTTTAGCCATTTTTAAAACTATTTTCAAGGCAAATCAAAAAAATCCTATCTCCACATAATACTCTTTGCTGTTCCAAAACGTTTTCAAACGGTTCTAGCCGCTAGTTGCTGGTACTAGATATCTAAAAATGATTTAAAGCAAAAATATGTTTCAAAAAGTTGATTCCTACATAATTTATGGCAGATTTGCCCTAAAAATAGCCAAAAAAACGGCTGAGCCGAAATTCGAATTCTAAGTGCCATTTGCTCACTGATTACGAGATGGTTGCATTACCCCCCCCCCCCCTATTTAAACCCAAATCAAGATAATATAGGGAAAACATAGGGGGAAGAGATTTATTGACGATCATATCTTTAATTGTGATTAACCCAGGGATCTAAAAATAAGACAATTGTCAATAAATTCATGTACTTCCCCAATTATTATACAAAAAATTACCCCTTTTGTAGAACTAATATTCGTTGAAACTTGGACACTCAACTTAATCAACCAACCAATAAAAATTCAATATAAATCAAAGTTCTTGAGCTAACAAATAAGAAAACGTTACTATAAAACTTTGGGGACTAGTGTAATAAACCCTATGTACCCTCCTTCCCCGGGTTAATCAAACCACCAGCCTGTAATCTGTTTTAAACTTACCAAGCAATGAATAGTATAATGGCCACCAGCTGAAGGCCTAACGGAAGCAGGGTCATAAGCAGGGGTATAGTGAGGGTGGTGGGACCCCACAAGGGACCCAGCAGAACTGCCAGCTGAGAGAAAAATCTTCGAATTCCGTGCGCCATACCCTGTACGTGCTCGGGAACCAACTAAATAACAAAAACTTGTTTAATGTCTGTCTGTATGCTAATCAAAATCTCAATGAAAGCTGGACCATGCAAATTTGTCATTAATTTTAACTTAGAAAGAAACTAACATAATGTGAAGGTTATGGAATAGAAGTACTCAATCTACTTCTACCTTCTAGCAACAGATATCTTTAATTATATTATACCTACGTTCTACAGGCAGACCGACGAAATATTCAAATAACTATGAAAATTTTGCTAATAAAAATTAATACCTTAGAAAACAAAGCCAACCCAATTTCTGCTACAACCGGGCAGCCCAGAAGTTGAAGGAACGCGCCAATTCCAAAATATTTCACTTTACTTCTGTCCCCTAAAAATACATAATTTATAAAATCTAAAGTAACCTAATATTTCAAGAACTGCTGTACTTGTAATGTTTCAGTTTTCAAGAAACTTAGTGACAGTAGAGAGAAGATTAGAGCTATTTGTGAGAAGTTAGGACAATCCCTCCAAGAGGTAGGGCCCCTTATTTTCTCTCTATTACTAAGTCAAGTAATCAAAAAGCATTACTAAGAGACAGACCAACGCGACAGACTCAAAGTACGCTCACTACTAACAAAAATACGATTGTTTGGATCACTTTACCTATAGTAAAATTAGGGATGGTACAGGTGTGCCATATTAGAGCAAGCAGGGAGAGACACAGCCCAGCACGGACAAGTGCCCTGTCGGTCAACCAACGAGTCAGCAAGGTGAGGATGCCAAACACAACTGAAATAACAAGTACAATATTGTTAGTATGAAGTGCAGAAAGATTTCCATGAAAAACAAAGCAATATTCTGCCAATTAAAGCTCTCGAGTTGGATATTTTTATTAAACATTTAAGTTTTTAATAAAGTCTAACATACAACAAAAATTAAATTCTAAAAGAAATCGATTTAAAATGGTATTATTTTTTAATGATAGAGGGGGTCATTGTTGTTGTCTCGTATTTTGTGTATAGTTGGGTGTAAACATTAAGTCAAATACTTGTATTATGTCAAACTGTTCTTAATTATGACATTGACCATTTCATATATCTACATTTGGTTATAATTTATTAAAGGGAGTTTAAACGTAAAAATTTCTCATCTGATTACCTATCAAATCTTAACATTTTCTAAGCACATTTCACTACACTGATCAACCAAAAACGTCCTATTAACAAAAATATCCAGGAATAATGCCTTGATTTTATGGTATTTTGGGAGGGAAAAAGGAAAAAACAGGGAAAATCTGAACGTTTTTGTTTCTTATAATGTTTGTAGGGATATTTAACTTGTCATATATAGTTGAAACAATTTACTTACTGATAAGGATTTATTTTATGATATAAAATTGCCAATTAGTTTTTTTATAACTTAGTAATTAGGTAATAAAGACCTATTTTAAATTCGTATTATTGACAAAAAAAATACCTCACTGTCTACAAAGGGTTGAATCTTATAGGTTATTTAAAATAATAATATCCTTTTTTATTGTGTTAGACAATAAATAACCCACTTTCGAAAATTAGTTTACACTTTTATCAGACTGTTTATAAAGAAATATTGCGTCTTTATTATTTACAAATTTGTAATTAAAGGTGGGCGAGAGATGGGCCATCTAAAGTTAATTGGATACTAATAAAAAAAACCTGTTTCTAGCTTTGTTATTGTATTTGGTTTTCAATAAAAAATATTGCTTATTTTATCAATTTCTAAGTAACTATACATTGGTTTAAAGCAAGGATTATGTTAAAAGTCAGCTTAACCGTTAGGAAAAATCTAGAACTATGTGAAAAAGTATAATTTTAGCTTTAATGGGAGAAAAAAGCAATTTAATGCACATTTTATTTGGTACGGAAAATTCCTTCCTTTCCCTGTACCTTATAAAAATCGTCGGAAAAGGCCGTTTTTTAAGCAAACAAAAGCGCGTTTTGCTCTATCTGTGAGATATTATGAATGAGATAATGTTAAGATTTGATATTAAGATGAGAAAAATTTACGTTTACAGTCCCTTTAAGAACAGTTTAACTTTTTACGAGCATTTGACCAAAAGGTTACACCCAATTTTACGGAAAATCAATTTTGAAATGTCGTCATCATTGCTTGAAATCGGAATACCTCAACACCTTGCGCATCGTATTATAAATAGCTTTCCGCGGATATAAAAATGTACAATTACATTCGTAGAAAACTGGATATAATACTATGCTACACAAAAATTTTAAGTATGGCTGAGAACCGGTTCTAATCCACCGGATATTAATCGGTTTCAAATCGATACGGGAAAACAAATTCATAAACTTATTTTGGAAATAATAAAACAAAATTCCACTACTACCTATAAATTCAAAGGCAGCTGCCAGGTAGAGATAAGAGTTAGCAGAATCATCATATTGGAAAATAGTGTTCATTACTGGAGGGACTATAGCTTCTAGACTTGTCTGGCAAAATAACACTGAAAATAGAAAAACAAAAGTCACTGATATGGTAATTTATATGTTCGATCATAATAATATATAAATTTGGCCATAACTCAAATCAAAAATGCTTTGAAAACAGACCTTTTACGTCCTAAAATTTCAAACAGTTTATCTATACCTAATCAAAGTAATAAAATTTAAAATATCTTTTTATTCCATAGAAAAATAATAAATATACTAAAGAATAAGCAAAGGGGACTATCCACAAACTAGAGCACGTGATTCTAAGTACCTTCCAGCATTGATCCTAAGTATTTTCTTTCAGAATATAATAGGTCACCATTAATCATTATAATATTGACGAGAAAATTTATGTTTCACTATGTTTTTTAGGTATTTTGATTGATTTTGAAAACTTATAGTAATGTGATATATGTGGTAAATCTTTTACTCAAAAACTTGACTTGTAAATGTACAGACATATAATTGGACTTGGACTACGACTTGGGTACAGTATAAATGACTTTCAATATATATTAGTTTATAATATATATGTTTTACTTTTATGTACAAGAAATTGATAATAGTAACATATACTTTTATAAAGCTAATTTTTTTAATAAAATGGATATTTGATGATACATATGCGAATACTCATGTTATATATGTTGTAAATTAATCCATATTAGCGTTAATTTAAACATACATATGAGAAATAGTTAATGTACTTTTGACTTTTTTTTTATTTTTAGCATTTGACAACATGGACAATTAAAGACACCTCGAACTCAACAAAACGTTTGATAGAATTTTAACTAAAAATGCTGGACATCTTTATTACATTTCTTCAACTTGAAGTGGTGAAATATAAATTTTCTCGTCAATATACTAATGATTAGTAGTGACCTATTTTGAAAGAAAATACTTGGGATCAATGCTGGAAGGTACTTAGAATCACGTGCTCTTGTTCGTGGATAGTCCCCTTGGGTGTAAGTTTTTAAATGTATGGAAACCATGAAATCAATAAAATCAATTGATTTAATGGGATATGATTTTTATATAAATAGGAAGATATTTCAAAACTAATTACTTGGGCTTGTAAAGAAACTGTTTCAGTATCTTAGGTCGAAAAAGGTGTGATTTGTGAGTATTTTTGACAGAGTTATTGTCAAATACATGATCAAACATATAAAAAAAACTAACAGAATTTACATCGCATTATGTGTATCCAAAGTTTATAAGTCAACGAGCAAGATAAGATCGGTTTTAAAGCTTTGGGTACTAGTTTAATATACAGGCCAATGTCCCCTCCCTTCATAGATATTATGTTTGATTGGGAAACAATAAGTTTGAATGTATCATTATTCATTATTAGGATACAAAGAATTAAGTAAAATTGAGACTCACCAATAAATCTGATAAAAATGAGAATGCAAATTTCTGGTTTAGCAATGTGTTCTTTATATTCATTACAGCCTCCACTGGAGCTTGACATCATGGAACTTTCTGTCTGCGCTACTGACACATTCCTAGAAAGTTAGAAAAGTGGATACATATGATAGATGTCAAAAGAAGATACATAGGTACACATAACTTGGGATGGGACGCGGAAGGTTGCAGTACCTTCCTCCAAAATATATAAACAAAAAATGTCGGTTAGAAAGACAGAGAGACAGAAAAACAGCCCACATCTTTTTTTATAAGAATTGTTACAGATCGTAAAATTGTGTTATTCAATATAATCTAAATAATCTCCTTGTTATATGTAGTTACATAAATGGTTAAAGAGATAGCTGGTATTGGTCATTCAAAAAAGATATATCATTAATGATAGAAAACTACGCCTAACCTATTTTACCACATACAAATATTTTAAGAGAATGACAAACCTGCTTGAGAACCTGCTGGCATCAAAAGTTGAGCTAGTTCTATTATTTTCATCCGCTATAAATCTTTCTGCTTCAATGATATATTTCTCTGATTTTCTTTTACTTCGCCTAAAAATTATTGTTTCGGTTTTCAAGATAATTAGAATTCATTTAGATTAGGTATAGAAACATCAAAGAAAAGTAAAAACTTATATATAAATGTCATTAAACAAGTAAGGGAGGGGGGGAAGTTTTGACACATTTGCGTAAACCTGGCACCCAGGCTTTATCTTTGGACTGAGAGGATAGGTTATTAATGATAAAATCATTCTTATATGATGAATTTCACGAAGTTTTAAGATAAAGCCTGGGTGCCAGGTTTACGCAAATGTGTCAAAACTCCCCCCCCCCGGGCCCCCCCTTACTTGTTTAGAGACATTTATATATAAGTTTTTACTTTTCTTTGATGTTTCTATACCTAATCTATTTTTTTTTCATTTTTACCTGTACAGAGACCACCTGGAGGCCTGGAGCTCCGAAACCTGGAGGCCTATTTAAAAAATCTTAAAACTTCGTGAAATTCATCATATAAGAATGATTTTATCATTAATAATCTATCCTCTCAGTCCAAAGATAAAGCCTAGGTGCCAGGTTTACGCAAATGTGTCAAAACTCCCCCCCCCCCCCTTAAACAAGGATGACAACATCCATAAAAGCGAAGCACTGAAACGGTAGGACAAACAGCCATTAAGACTTATAAAGTGTCAGAACTGAATAATCAGAATTAGAGTCGTATCTACTCTATAAGTTATATTAATCGGTTTTATTACAGAAATGCTTTGCACTCAATTGACCGTAATATATTAATTACCATGTGTTATAGTTTATCTAATACCTTACAAATTTTTATAAAAGTGGTAATTTTTGTCGTATTTTCCGTAAAGTTGTATGTAACCGTTTAGTCGATTGCGCTTATTAAGTCAAACTGTTCTTAATTTTGACCATATCATATATAAACATTCGGTCGTAATTAAGAACAGTTAGACTTAAAAAGCGCATTTGACTAAACGATTAATCACAACTTTGCGGAAAATATGCGAAAAATGTCCCCCTTATTATCCTTTTTTTACCTAGGTATAGTTTATTAGTATCGGTGTACATTATTATAAGTTAGCTACTTATTAAATTGTCCTTATTTAACTTAATTCTACCTAAGAAGCCTGATAGGATCCACCCGTACATCCCAGGAAGCTCTTCTAGGCCTTGGCCTAATCAGCTGATCATGCAAGGACAGTTCAGATTGATAACTACAAGGCACAAGTTGATGATCTGTTGACCCATAACCTAGATAATTGAAGAATATTATTATAAGACCCGTCCAACGTTTTGTAGAGTCTAGACAAAAACATATTTTTTTACGTTTCTCTATATCCAACATTTGAGAGCCTAATAGAACCAGAATATGTCCAAAAGCTGCGTTACTATTAGAAATAGTCATCCTTGATACTGTTTAATAAAAAAAACTTCGCTGCAAAGGGAACCCATATCGAGATCTCTCAGTGGAAATATTAAGCTACTGACAAAAAAAAACAACTTAGGTACTACTTTATATAATAAATTATATATATAAACACAAGTTATTTTTTAACATTTTATTGATGGAAGACAATTGTTTCACTACTAAATAGATCATCCGTTCCAATTACAGGGTGGCCACAGACTTTTTTTCAAAATAGCATAAAATAGTATGCAGAAAAAAAGTGAATAGTATGCAATAGTATGTACAAATTCCATAAAATAGTATGAAATAGCATGCATTTTAAACACAATAATGTACATTTAAAACAACTTAATGCCTTAAAATGCAGGCAGGGGAGTAAGGGGGGGAGGTCTTCAGGTGTTGATTCTTGCATAAACTATAGCTCATGCCTCTGACAGCTTTAGTCAAAAAAAAACTGCTCTGATGATCGATTGGTTTAAGAGATACCTAACTAGGATTAGGTTAATTTTAAGGTCTTTTTGAGCCACGGAGGGCTAGGGGAAAGGGGGCATCAGATTGACTTCTAGACTAAAAGTTGGTTGATACCAATGAAAGCCAAAATATCTGCATGGTAAATTAAAGGATTCCAGGTCATTTTTAGGGTTTTATAAAGCCCTAGAAGGCTAGAGGCATAGGGGGGGGGGGGAAGGTCAGGGGGAATGACTCTTAAACTTAAAAGTTATTTTATACACATTGTTTAAGTTCAAAATATCTACACGATTCAAATGTGATCCAAGAGAAAACTAAGGTTTGGTCAATTTTTAGGGTTTCATAAAGTCCTACAGTGCTAGGGGGATTGGGGCTAAGGTGTTGCTTCTTGCTAAAATTATAACTGATGCCTTTGATAACTTAAATTGAAAAAAAAATCTACTTTTAAGATTAAATGGTTTAAGGATAATCAAGGTCAGGTTCATTTTAGGGTTTTATTGAGCCCCGGAGGGCTAGGGGGGGGGGGGGAGAATGACTTTTAAACTAAAAGTTGGGCTACACTAATAAAAGCTTAAGTCCAAAATATCTGCACGGTTTATAAAGTAGTTTTAGAGAAAACTGAGGTTAGATCAAATTTTATGGTTTTATTGAGTCTCGGAGGGCTAGGGTGTGATGGCTGGGTAGTTGCTTCTTGCTTAAACTATATATCATACCTCTGATAGCTTAAGTCCAAAAAAATCTGCTCTCATGATCAAATGGTTTATTAGATAGTTAAGGTTAGGTTAATTTAAAGGCTTTTTAACCCACGCGGGGCTAGGGAAATTGGAAGTGGGGTGACATCTAACTAAATGTTAATTTACCCATAAAAGCTTAAGTCCAAAAAATCTGCAAGGTTCATAATTTTGGTTCCTGAGAATCCCCCCCCCCCCCCTTGATCTAATAGGCACCGAGTGACTTAAATAATGGGTTTGGGTATGACACTTAAGTGAGGGTAAGAATTTTATCAATATCTCATTCCTAGCGGGCACAGGATGCCAACAAACCTGGCAGGATCATCCAGGTAAAGAGAAAAAAATATTTGAGTTTAAGAAAGCATTTTATGTTACCAAAATACTAAAATATCATAAATATGTATATAGATACCAATTTAAGGTTCCAGGTTTGATCCTGCACGTTCTGATCCTCCAGGTTTCCGGAAATGTTTAAAAGGATCCTTTGACTGAAATTTTTGACTTTAAATTTTAAACTTAAATTTTTCCAACATGTCCACATGAGGTATTAAAATTTCATATGAAGCAGGCCTCAGGAACTTGGGCGACTTCGCCATCTTGTCCAAGGCAGGGACCAAACTTATGCTACGCACTTGTCCACAGACCCATCAAAATTTCATAAATATCCACCATCGTTTTCCTGCCGAGCCCCGGCTGGCAGCTGCCAAGTACAGCTTCCGCTGCTGAAATTTATGTTTTAAGATTCCTAACATAAAATTTACACACACAAAAACATTTTCTGAAAAAATTGGTCTTTCAGCTTCAAAATTACAGCCGTTTAAAATTGTTATGTGAAAAAGAACCTAAAAACAGAGGATTTATATTAGTTAAGAGATCATAAACATCAGTTACATTTCTAAAAAAAATGAAAACAAAGTAGCGAGTTTGCCATATTTTCACAGTAGCATTTGATAAGTTATTTTAGGTTAGGTAAGCGGTAATGATTGCCCCGCAGGGTTAGCGCCCCCCGCAGGGGCTAGAAATAGGATAAAAGATACTATGAAAATGCGATAAAACCCGCTACTTTTTGGAAAATAGTGGAAATAGTATGCAATTTTGGACAATAGTGGAAATAGCATAATTTTTTGGAATAGTATGAATAGCATGCAAAAATAGTGGAAATAGCATGTTTGTGGCCAGCCTGCAATTAAGATGTAGGTATAAAATGGGAAAAGAAAGACTAAATAATAAGCAAGAAGTAAGAAATATGTGTTAATAATTTTTACTTCCCGCAGAGGTTTTTACAACTCATATCCAGGAGGATTATCTACCTGAGCCTTGGCTGTTATTACTGCTGTGTCCGATGCTAAAATCAGCTCCACTGGTGCCTCGTGACCTTTAATTACATCCATAAATCAATGAGTCCATGATTTTGACATAATTTCTTTTTAAGCGAAGCTTGCTTATAGTTATCGGTCTGTAAGTCTAAATGTCTTTTTTTTTAACGGTACATTACATACGATTCAATACATCTGTAAATTTAAGTCATAAAAATGTAAGTATTTAATTAATGTCTTTAAATAGTGTATCCTGTATTTCAGTGTTCTGGAGCCGGAGCCGGGAGCAGCAACATTTTTGGTGGAGCCGGAGCCGTATTTTTCGTTAAAAACGGCTCCGGCTCCGGACTAGCTAAAAATGATTTTTTAAAGTAATATTATAATTTGGCAACGGTCTATTTCCATATAATAAACTGAAAAACTATTGTTACTTAACAAATAGACACACATCCTTCTACTTTTATATAGCTTTAATCAAATAAAAGCAAAATATTTTATATTATTTATTTTATTTTATCAAATTCAATAATGAAAAAAAAATTGATATATTAATTTTAAGGTAGGAGCCGGAGCCGGAGCTGAAGCCGGAGCCGCATCAAAATTATACGGCTCCGGCACCCTGCTGTATTTAAATTATTTTGAAATATCTTTACATATAAATTTGTTAAGACTTAATGTTCTGCTTTTTAAGTCCTGACACTCATATGCAGGGGTGTATATTCTGCACAAGATTCATTTTATACCCCGGCTGCAAATTTCTAAATTATTTTCCCCTTCTAGTTTTTTCCAGCAAGGAAGGGGATAAAATGAAAAAATATTTTCAAAACTCATTTTATTCATATTATCCCCACTCCCACATATTCTTTTAGTTTTTTTTCATCAAAGAGTGGAGAAAAATGCTTTCAGTTCTATTAATTTTTACATTTTTTACGCCCCCCAGCCACATATTTTTTATTTTTTTTACCCTCCCCTCAGCCGGGTCAAATTTGCGGAATATACACCCCTGCTCATATGTTAATGTTCGTTTGTCATACCGTCTTATTCAGGAGCGACGATTTTATGGATGTTGTCATCCTTTTTGTCAAAATTTTAGCACTAAAGAGGGATTGTCATAAAAATCACACCTAGTGGTATTATAGCAGTTAAAAATAACATGAAATATCAAATCACCTATTGGTTTCTGTTTATTACGAAATATAAAAATACTGGTTCAAACATAATTATATGCTATTTTCCTTGCGGGTGTAAAATCCCCATTATACTGTTATAATATTTGTACCTGGCCTTAAAGCAGTCAATGGCAGGAATGGTAAGGAGGTGACTAGTTCCAGCAACTGTAAACACAATTTGTTCTTGTCTTAGTTTTTATGTACATTGAAGTCGTTGCTGCTGATGTATATAAGATGTAGCTATTTTAGACATTTTTGGTTAAATGAATATAAAAAAGTTAAGGTCTACCATGGTCTTGGCATAATGTTATGAAAAAGTATAATGAGTTGACATTATGAGTCATGAAATGCTTTTTTGATGAAAAGTGTAAGGTGGTAATTGTAATCAGTTTTATTAATGTACTTATGTATTTTACAGCAGCATTTGATGATGTTTTTCCGTATTCTTTATTTTTAAATTTAAACTCTGCAAAACGTATGATGATAATTCGTCAAAAAAGCCTTAACATCTCACAGTTTTTATATAAATGTTTTGATAGATCTATATTTAACACAAACTTAGTATATTTACAAAAAAGGACATAAAATCACTGCTGCAAGGTTCTGAAAAACACTTGCTCTCATTCGTGGATACTGATAGTCTCCTTGTAGGCTACACAGTACAAAATATTCAAGTTTTGAAAATTTAGTGTCAGTGTAAGTAAGGTAGATGTCTGGAGCATTTATGCATCTATACTTTTAAATTCATTAGATGAATAGAAAGACATAGAATAATTCCTGTGACTCCGGGGGGTGGAGAGAGAATGAGGGGTAGTCTTGGTCCAGGGGAACATGATTCACTACCCTCTAAAATACATTAGTATATATACAAATATCATTTTGACCAACAAATTTTTTTCCCAAAAATTTGCTGAATTATATTTTAAGGTTGGGCTATTTTGAGGTTATCCCCCCCTCCCGCAGTTATAAATCTTATTTTTATTAATTCAGAACAAACTGCTTCTTCTCCTTTACTTTAATCATTACACAAATACAGTATCTTCATTCTTAATATATAACTAAATAATGTATGTATCCTATTATATATAGTAAGGTTTTTTTGCCTGTAGCTTAAGATCTCAATAACTTCTGAACCGATTGTGTTTTATGATTAAAGTAAGCTTGACATAGTTCATGTTATTGCTTTGAGCTATTTCATTTTCAGATTTATTTTGGGATGGTTTCAGACTATTTTTCTAGCCTATCTCTGCCCCTTCGAATATTTATGGTCGTTAGATGCTAGGGGCTTTGCCCCAAGATGTAATGAACTGGGTTTGATCGACCCAACTTTTTGTATTTGATATTTAAAAAGATAAAGAACCTAAAAGAATTTTTTTGGGGGGAGGAAGTCAACCTCCCCCTTTTTAAATTTTAGTTTAGTGTCCCACCCCACAAGGAAATAGCTTAAAACAATCACAGGACCAGTAGGAATATTTCCTGAAGAGTAGAGTCCAATCAGATCAGTGGTTACTAAGATAAGCTTCAGACAGAGAGACATCGTTCTACTTAGTATTATAGATATATAGGCGAATTTTTAATTATGCGTTATAGATAAAACAAGGATGACATTCATAAAAGCGAAGCACTGAAACGGTAGGACAAACGGACGTTAACACTTGTATAGTGTCTAAACTGAATAATCAGAATATAAAAGTACTAGAGTTGGCTCGATATAACTATCTCCCTATTGGCTAGTTTTCTATATGCATATATATTTCATAATAAATCTATTACTATTTAAACGGAAGTAAATATTTAATAATTTAAATGATCTTAAAAAGATTTTTTAAATTATATTTTTTTCTTTACATTACCATCACCAAAGGGTTTATTATATGATTACAATTTTAGTTCAATATTTGAACACACAAAGTGTCGCCACAATCGAATTCTTTTAAAACAGAGTTTTCTTTAATTTATTATATTATAAATTTAATTTTCTTTTTTATGATTAGAAATTAAATACTTCATTATAATGTAAATAGCAACATGAAATGAAAAAAATGAATTTATTTTTGATAAAGTAAAATAATGCAGGGAGTAAGGGAGGGGACAATGGGCAATTAATTCAATTTAAGAGTTTTTGAAGAAAGGCCATGAAAACTAGAATAATCCCGAAAATATGGTGGAAATTGTAAAGTGATTGTTGATTAAATCTAGAAAACCATAAACTAAGAAAAAAGTTCCAAGAAAAAAAGCAATCATTTGAAAATAAGATTACCAGTATTACAGACTGACATAAACATTCTGTAATTAATTACTACAAATATCTCCCTGGATCTCTTCAGATGACAGGGAAAGAGAAAAGAGATTTGGGGGCAAGTGATGTGAACACGGAAAAAAGGGGCAGGCAGGCGTGTAGCTGGATGTGCAAGTATATGACCCGCAGGCCTTCCTGCCCCTTTTTATCCTGTTTATTTCCCCCACCTCCCTTCTCCATTTCCCTTTCTCGTATACTTTTAAAAAGGAGGTGGGGATGAAGGGAGTGAAATATAGTATGGGAGGGGGGCCGTGTATTTATATTTGAAGTACTCTCTGTCTGCAAACTATATATATTCAAAACTAACATAGCGAGTAACGGCATTTCTTGCGCAAGTCCCCAAACTCAGTCAGAAACTGCTAAATTCTTGCACATTCCCTTTAAGCCAGTCCCCAAAGTCTGAGACTCCTAAAGATTGAATATTCGATCCATTGTCCCCTCCCTTACTCCGTGAAAATAATGGGTCTTGTCGTTCTGGGCAATGAGAGTTTATTATGGATTATTGGAGCACTATGAGTTTTCAACGATTATTCCTTGGAAAACTTGAGCTCGTTTATAGACATTTATTTCCTATATAGATCTGACATGGATCTTGAAGCAATTAAGCAGGCTGTTTTGTACATGTTAAAAATTGGAAGATTTCATTAAATAAAAGTTATCGCAAATATACTTAGTAAATAAGAGTCGATACAAAATTGTAAGTAAATTTGTTGCAAAACTGCTTGATACAGGATAATGTTTATGGACATACTTACATTTTTAGGACTTGATTATAGTTGCTTCGCTTATAAAATTGTTCTTTGTTGTCCCAGGAATCAATATACCAAAAATCAGATCAAACGGATAATTAGATCACATTAAAATTTGTTGTTAAAAAAGTAGAAAAATAAACATGTTTAAAATGGACGTACGGACATTCTGGTAATGATTATAGAGTTGCTACGCTTTCTAAATCGTACCTAACTACTACAAGAATCACCATGCAAAGTTTGAAATCGATAGGACAATTCTAACATACCTAAATTAACGAATAAAAGCTATTTATCTCGGACGGACGTACGGACCGACCCTAATTATAGAAAAGCTTCGCTTTTAAAAAAGTATAGATGTCAAAGAGTAAATCATGTACGGACAAATAATGATTATGGAGAAGCTGCGCTCCAAACAATACCTCGGTTCTGAATTCTGATGGAACCAATGTGTTGTTCATTAATATCTCCCAACTCCTCTTCACTGTGCATACTTAGTCCTTAAACAAGATTAGTTTTTATGAAAACTTAAAAGTGGCGATTTAAAAAATATTTTTTTTTAATTCTTGGAAAAACTGAACGAACACTAGATGCCATTCTTTCACAAAGACATAAAAAAAGATTGCTACTGCCTTTTCGTGCACATATACCTATACAAACACACTAAAAAGTTTTTTTTTTAATGGCCAAGATACTCAAAATTTTATACAGAGACACACTTACATCCTAACACTTGCAATCAACCTTTTACTTTTTTTTACAAATCAAATAACCAAAAATCCAAAATTCCATGAGAAATGTTTAAGATATGCAAATTTCATAAACAGACACAGGCACACAATACACATTGATACACTCTACTTCTATTAATTTAACTGGACAAAATTTTTAAAGAAATGACTAGGTAAACAATTTTAAGTATTGAAAAGGTAAAAAAAACTACCTAGTTGAAGACATAGAAATACATCAAAGAAGAAAAACGAGTTTGTTTTGATTTTAAATGATTTTCCATGTATTTAAGTAAAGCTTTTTAGATGAATTTCTAGATTTCTAGAATGCTTCTAAACGAAAAGATTTAAAAAGCCTATCTCCCTACTTACTTTGTTGTGAATGAATAGAGTCTGAATCATCTGAGTATAAGTTCATATTTTCTCTAATAGTCT
Organism: Acartia tonsa; assembly: GCF_053477335.1. Lineage (NCBI taxonomy): Eukaryota > Metazoa > Arthropoda > Copepoda > Calanoida > Acartiidae > Acartia > Acartia tonsa. Next base: position 34,637,624 of record NC_137269.1, on the reverse strand, counting down.
CGCTTGCTGTTGACAGGTAGCCCTGAAGAACACAAAAGATCTCGTAAACGATTTTACCGAGTATTTAAAGGCAATTCTAACAATATAGTCCAGGGAATATCTTTTAGGCCACTACCCCCCCCCCCCCCCCCCCAACACTTCTTGGGATAACGCAAAAGGAGTTTTTTTTAAAGAAAATTGTTTAAAAATGTGATTTAGTTAAAAGAGAAAAACTTTCTAAAACATAATAATATAAAAGTTACAAAGTAGCTAACTTTATACTTTATAGCTTACTTTGTCGGTCTGTATGTTGCAAAAGGAAAATGTAATTTATTCGGTAGCTGTGAAAAGATAAACAATCATCGTTTATTTTATTACCTAATATCTTTTATATTAAAGTGATTTAATAATCTCCTAAAGATATATTACTTCTCAAATTTCTGAGAACTTTTATTTAATACATATTTCTTATCTATACCTTTTTTGTCTGTCCATCTATTTGAAGGTTTTATATCTATACCTGATCTAGTTGGTCAGTTATTAATTCTTCACTCGCAAGCTTAACTAAAACAAAAAAGTCTAAAATCAAATCTTCCTGCCAATATGTACAAGCTGTTCTTACTAGCAAACTATATTAAAACTAAACACATCTAGGTTTTACCTACTCATAAAAAAAAGACCAAACATTTTCTTTAAGTTTTAGGAAGGGTAAGAACAATCAAAGCCCCATGAAGTTAATCTTTTACCCAATTTCCCCCCTACATTTACAAGCTAACTAAATGAATTTTTATTCTTATCTGGCTTCAAGCTTAATAAAACGAATAGTACAACATTTTAGTTGATCTACTCAGAAAGTTTTACTTTTTTTAAAAGTTAAGCTTTTCTATAATTAGGGTAGGTCCGTCCGTCCGTAACGGATAGCTTTTTCGTTAATTTAGGCATTTTAGAATTGTCCTAACGATTTCAAATTTTGCATGGTAATTCCTTTAGTAGTTAGGTACGATTTAGAAAGCAACCAAGTCCTAAATATGTAAGTATGTCCATAAAAATTATCCTGTATAAAGTACGACTCTTATACATTTATATTCTGATTATTCAGTTCTGACTCTGTATAAGTGTTCATGTCCGTTTGTCCTACCGTTTCAGTGCTTCGCTTTTATGGATGTTGTCATCCTTGTTTATTGTTGAATTAGTTGAAAAGGTACCTACCTTCATGTATTTTTACAAATATCGTTTTGGAACAAAGTTTACCTAAGTCAAAATAGAATAGTAGGACTAGAAAGGAGACAAAAGCCCAGAGCGCAGCCATTACTAAGCCAGGCGCGTTCAACTTGGTTATGGTGAAGTTCTTAGGAAAATATGATCAATCGCATACGCTTAAATACCCGCAGATATGGCTCAGTGGTTTAACGTCCGCTTATCTGTTGGGGAGGTGTCGGGTTCGAGTCCCCAGACCGCATCAATACTAAAGATGTAAAAATTAGTACCTACTGCTGCTCTTTCAGGCGTTAGAGATTTGGAGTAAGAGTAGGGGGGAAGCCTTAGCCCTAAATCAGGTATGCATGGGTGGTCCTTGGCATAGTACACTAGTGAACGAAAAACTTTGCTCAGTCATAGGTTGACTGAAAAGTCCCTGTGGACTAGCATTGTGTAGTAGCTAGCTGGTGTGTAAGTGGCGTTTGTTAGTTCATCTACTGGGAGTCATCCTTAAATACTAGGTTGACTGAAAAGTCCCTAGGATTTGATGTGACTTCATTGTGTCGTTGTCAAAACAGCGCCACGTCCTGTGCCTTGGTTGCATGAAAAAGTCGCAATAATATCGTGACAAAAATCACGAAACCTTAACTCACCCTCCATAAGGTTGAAGTGTAAATTACCCACAAGCCCTAATTAAAGTGTTAAGGGAAATGATGGGAAGGATGCAAACTCGAATCCGTGTCATACCAAAGACGTTAAAAATGGTACCTACCTGCTCTGTTCGGCACAGGACATCAAAGAGTTTGAGTAGGGGGAATGCCTTGGCCCCAAACAGGCGCAACTCACTACCATGCACAGTTAGGATCTCCAGACAAAGATCGTGCAATCAAAGGGTTGGTTGTCTGCAATGTACTGTACCACGGGTATGAGGTGAAGGACTAAGAGTCTGGCCTTGAGTTGACAAGTTGACTGTTCAGTCCAGGTGCAACTCACCCACACGACATTAACATTAACATACGCTTAAAGACTTACATGGTCTGTCCTTTCATAATTTTCTAAGCTGCTTGAAAGACTGCTTACTTCCTAATAGGATTCTTCTGGCTAAAGATAAACCTCAACTCTTCTAATAACCCACTAGTTCAGTCCGTCTGTCCAATGAGGAGAAAATATAAATCAAATACAATTAACTCAGCAGCTATACGAGATATGCTGTTAACATTTCATGTGATGATTTCTTATAGCTTTTGCACTAAACCTTTAATGTGTGTTTATGTCCTATTAGTTAAAAAATAGGTTTACAATTAGTGCCCAATCTCAATCTGTCCCAAGTGTAAAACCCTTATCCCCTCCCACAAAATTTTGTGACTTTTTAGCGGATGCGATTGACCACCTTTGTGACATGGATATTCAGGTAATCAAGGATTAGATTCATTCCAGGTCCCAGCACCAACCCTAGATAGATAAATAACATGAATAATTGGGTAAATAAAACGCACTGCAATAACAAGCAATTTCTTTTTATAGATATGAATGGTAAAGACTGTTATGCCGTAAATAAAAGATATGATAAGAAAATTTTAAGTTCGTGTGAGGATCAAAACTATTTTGAGAGAGTGCGAAAGCATAGATATTTTACATCTTTATTTTATATACAGACATCTGAAACAACGCGGCATAATATTGTTATATAGTAGCTGCGCTACTGTAAATATACATAATAAAGCACAATCAATATATAAAGTCTAGATGATGATTTGATCCAATTGTAACACAATTCAAGAACTTACGACCTCATTATTGGTTAGAAAGTTGTACACATTAGTACATAAGGCATTTTTTAGATTTCATCCAATTAAAGGTCAATTTTAAACAGTTTATTGTTTTTAAATGAAAATATTATTTTCAAACTAACCATCTAGAGTAATACATCTATTATTAGAACATTACCTATTTGCTGGGAGATATTAAGAACCAAGAGAACTGATGTTCTTTCAGATTTAGAGGTGTATCTACACAAATCTGCCTAAAATGGTTTTTTAGTAATTGTTGATTTTTTAAATGAAGAAGTTGATATCAATAAAGAAATAAATTCTAAAAATATTATACCTAAATTTTGCAATTTTTACTTCCAAAATTAAAGTTAGTTTGACAAAATGCTTCTTATGAGTTATAGTACTAAAAGTAGAGTTCATTTACAGGGATCTAACGGGATAAGACAACGGTCAATAAATTGGTGTACATCCTCAATTATGATTTACAAAATAACCCCTTCTGTAGATTACAATTGGATGTTATATAACGCTTGGACACTAAACTTAATGATCCAACCAATCAAAATTCAATCCCAAAGTTGTTAAGACAACAAATAAGAAAACATAATTATAAAACCTTGGGGACTAGTGTAATAAACAGCCCTTGGGCCCTTACTCTATGGTACATTTATGTTTTGTTTTTTTAATAGAATAGGATAGATATTATTATAGTGTGAACATCTAATTAAAATAAATAAATAAAAACCAAAGAATTGTAACTTACAAGGAAGGCAACAGATATAGATTTGCCACAACCAGAGAGCAATCTTGCCAGAACCAATGCCACGGCACTCCTAATAAATATTTAAACATCAATCATTCGGCATTCCTGTATATTAATATAGGTTGAGGTTTATATGTATATTGTATATTAAGACTTAAACAAGATTCTTTTCATAAAAATTTTTGAAATACAGAAACACTAACAAACTAACATATTAAAGAGACAACCTTTTGAACTCCACTGTTTAGGAAGCCCTAAGGGCCATAAAATTATAAGGAAATGTACTCTTAAAAGGCATAAAAAAAGCTATATCGATTAAAGTTTCTGATGGCAGCAGCTTTGTAATTTAGTTATCATAAGCAGGATCTAGGCTATATTTAATAGCTAAGATGAATATATTTTGAACATTTGAATTGTAGTGTAGCTCCGCTACTAAAAAATGTGTAAACCTTGCACAACAGTAAATGACTCCTCCCCCTATCTGGAACAGGTTCAATACAAGGACCAGTAATCTGAACAAAAAATTAGCGTTGTTTCCCTTACGGATATCCTATTATAAAAAGTAGTAAAGATTTTATTGTCTGTAGCTTTGATAACTACTGAACTGATTGAATTCTCCATTAAAGAAACTTTCATATTGTTGAAAAGTTGGAAAAGTAACGGCTAACGGCTCAGCCGTTTTGCCTTTTTTTTTGGCTATCTTTAGGGCAAATTAGTTACAAAACCTATCTCCAAAACGTTATCAAAACGATATCAAACGGTTCTAGCCGGTGTGTGTGTGTGTGTAGCCATTTCATCGGTCTGGTTCAGGGTTGCCATCTAGCTGTAGAAATCTTGCTACTTTTCTCGGTTTTTTCAAAAGGTCGATAGGATTCAGATCTCTAGGGTTGGAGTTGCAGTTGAAAAGGTGGGGGACATCATGAGGGGAAACTTGACAAGCTGGGCATTTGTTGTCAATTTCTTCGTTGATACGGTGATTGTAGTCATTTACTTTAGTGCTAAAACCAGATCTGAGTTGGGACAGAGAACAGCGGGCCTTTCTAGTTAGTGTGTTCTCTGTTTTACTAATTTCTGGGGGTTTGAAGTTGAGGACTCTGTTGTTCTTATACTTGCTTTTAACAGTTGCAACGGTTTTTGTGTGCAGAGATTTAAGGCCTCTTTTTAACTCTGGTTTATTTGTTATAGGAGTAATGCGTCTTATTTCGTTTCTATATTGGAGGGCAGTTTTTTTCATCTGTCTTGGGTCTGGATGGCGATCCAGGTGCTTCTGTCCAGGGTGGCCAGGTAAGTGTGAAGCGAGCAGGAATTGTTTGGTAATAAGCTGAGCATGGGGTTGTAGGGGTAGAACCTTTGTTTCTAGCCGGTAGTTTGTACTAGAAATTTAAAAAATGGTTATTGCTATCATTTAACATGATATAAACCAAACATATGTTTTAAAAAGTTGATTCCTACGTAATTAATGATGAATTTGCGCTAAAAATAGGCAAAAAAACGGCTGAGCCGCTAGCCGTTACTTTTCCAACTTTTTGTTCGATTTAGGGAAAATAGACCTACCAAGGATTAATCATGCAAAATTTCAGATCGAAATTCGAATTCTAAGTGCCATTTAAAAATTGATTACGAGATGGTTGCATTAACCCCCCCCCCCCCTCAAAGTTTTATAACAACTTTTTATTCCTTGACATAACAACTTTGGGGACTTTAATCAAATTTTGATTGGTTGGTTCATTAAGTTTAGTATCCAAACGTTTCAACTACTATTTGTAATCTATAGAAGGGGTAATTTTGTGTATTATCATTGGTGATTTATATCAATTTCTCGGTATTGTCTTATCCCTTTATATCCCTGACGTAATACCTTGTATTAGTATATATATCAACAACCCTGCCGATAATAAGACCAGAAATCATGTCAGTCATTGTCATCGCAGATATCACAAGTCCTAAAACAAGAATTCCATCCAGAACTATTTTCCTCGAGTAGGGCAGCAAGAACATGATTGTAATATTCTCGGGGAGAAAGGGGATATTTGACTGTAAAAAACACTAATACAAATTTTTTTTAGAATAACATTAATCTGCAGAAGGGTAATTGTGTCTTTTCCTTGAGATCCCTGAATATTCTATAAGAAAAAGAAAGCTTATGACGTATTTAGTAAATGTAAAGTTTAATAGGTCCTACGGCATTAACAACACCATTTAAACTATTGCAGACATTACAAATATAACCCTTTGATTTAACGACCTTTGTCTGAGAGTTCAAACTTTAGATGCTAATAAGATATTTAGATGCGCCTGAATTTTGGCCAAGTGATTTCCCTTTGCTCTTATAATACTGTTAAGCATCTGGCAAGAAAGGAGTAGGCACAATCATTAATATCTTCTTTGAGTTGGATCATGGACGGACAAACGGTCATGAACTTCTATATAATTAGTTTCAAAATAAATATAAATACTTACCTAGCCAATAAGTTTGTTCTTTATCAACTCCGAGTGATTGTAAATACTCCCAAATTGTAGGAAAAATAATGGCATACTCTAACCCACTGTGGAAAGAAAATTTCATTTTAATGACGAAGCTTTACTGTAACTAAACCTCATTGATTAGCTATTATCAGAAAGAGAGGAACAAAGAACTGTAAATTATACTGGTCTCTAAAATCAAATACACCATCACATATTCGCTGGCTTAAAAACTTGAGTTATTTTACTTGAATCTTGAATAACTGGTGATTTCCTTCAAAGTTCGTAGCGTAGAACCCCCACTCCCCTTTTTAGAAAATAAATCTAAAATATGGTTAGATATATTTTCTTAGTGCTAGCAGGGATATCCTGAATCCAATATAACCTAACCTACCCTGACCTAAAAGTGAAAAATAAACAAACGAAACCGCTGATTGGATAATTCAATGAATAATTATAATATATAAAAATCGAGGTTTTCGATAACCTTTGTCCTAACCCCTATGATCCCTGGCTATTATACTAATCCTTTGAATTTGAGTAGCTGGATTTAAATCCGTCTATGTGCCTACAGTTGAGAAAGATCTTCCAAACGGCTGGGACAATAAAATAGAAAATGAACTATTTTCCTGACAAACATGAAAATATGTATGACCAGCTGGCTCAGTATCCGCTTTCTTTTTACCTCCATTTTAAAGAGTACAAAATTTTGAGGATTTTTATAATATAATATTATATTAATGTAACTTTATACATCTTTAAAAATCTGAAAAAATTCCGATCAAATTAAGAACTAGATACAAAAATTTATTAAGAATAAGATAAAAATTGATTATTAATCCAGGAAGGGAAGGGATATTATAAGGACCCAAACATTAATAAAGATAAAGGGTTTAATGGGTGTTTAATTTATCGTCCATCGTACCTATCCTGGTATTAATATATTATTTATTTATCTAAATAACAAAATGATATGTGTACTGTATAAATATGAGTAAATGAGATATTTCATTTTTTTACAGTTCTAATTTATAACTAGAATTTTGATGAGCTCAGGGAATAGTGAAGTTAAATAATTTTATATCATATTAGAATATTCAAAAAATTTAAATTATGAAATACTGAAATTTAATCACAATTAAAAAAAAACACAAAAAATGGTAAATTATAAAAAAACGTTAAATTACAAGTTTTCCATTAGATTTAATTATGAGCATATCTTTTGAAATTATTGCTAAAGAAATATCAAAAAGTCAATTATAGAACATTTACTTCATATATCACATAGGGGGATGAATCAAAATCATATGTAAGCTTTTCTTTTTTATTAAAAAATAAGAATTTTGGTAACATTTCATCACGAAAAAAAGGTATTACATCAAAGTTAATTAATTCAACAAATCTTAAAGTTTAAACCTTTAATTTAACAAGAATGCCTAGGTAGGTAGTTTTTCTAAAGAAAAATTCTGAAAGGCAGATTTAAAATTACAAAATTTTGCCTTGCTAACAATACCTACATTTTCTGACTATGTGAAGGGGTATCATATTAATAAATTTGGATCTACTGCAGTTCACAGTAAAATATTGCTGGTAAGCAATATTTCCAAAAATTTATGAATTTTAAAGGCTGCTAGCTGCCAAACGGCTGAACGTACAGATTATGCCCGCACACTGTTTTAAGCAGCATAAGAAGGCCTACAAATAATCTGGAATAGCCAAGATCCAATTATGCACAGAGAAAGCTTCACTGAAGAAAAAACGCGTAAAATAGGTCTTTTTCGCGCATTTCTCTGCACTGCGAGATAATTATGCATTATTGATTTATGGCTATTCCAGATTATTTGTAGGCCTTCTTATGCTGCTTAAAACAGTGTGCGGGCATGATCTGTACGTTCAGTCGTATGGCAGCTAGCAGCCTTTAAAATTCATAGAATTTTGGAAATATTGCTTACCAGCAATATTTTACCGTGAACTGCAGTAGATCCATAAATTTAACTAGGTATTAATGTTTATTATTTTTCATATTTAATTATTGCTAACACTATTGAAGGAATAAATCTGTTTTTGAATGTTAAAAGGTCGAGCAAATGCATAATAAAAGAAATCAATCTAAGGTTATAACTTCATCTTCTTGGTTTGTGTTTGGAGGGGGTATGATAGCCATGAATTCAAATGGCTTCTCTCCCTTCACAAGGTTGACTGTAAGTGTGGAAAAGCTTGATAGAGTTTGCTTTCGTCCATTCTTCCATACTAAAAATAAGGAGTTGTGTTATTTGTTAAAAGATTTATTAACTCTAGATGATCGATCATATACTAATAACTTATAAGGAAATTCAAAAGGAGGAGTCACATCATATTATCATCTTTATGTAACTGACTTAATCTATAATACAAAGTAAAATGATGTCTGTCCGTCCGTCTGTCTGTCTGTCTGTCTGTCCGTCTGTCTGTTCGTCTGTCTGTCCGTCTGTCCGTCCCTTAAGATCTCGGTAACCACTGAACCGATAGGATTCTACTCTTCAGGTAATATACCTACTGGTCCTGTGGTGGTTTTAGGCTATTTTCTTGGGGGGTGGGACACCCTTAACCCCCCAAAAAACAAAAAAATCCCCCCCTAATTTTTTTTTGCTGAAGATTTCCTTGGTCCTTTTACGAATTTCGCCAAAAAATTTTATTGATCACCTCTTGGGTCAAAGCCCCTAGAGGCTAGGGGCGAAGCCGCTAGTTTATGATATATAGCAAAACTGCCTCTTTGAAAAAAAATGTGTACACTACATAATAATGTGGTCAGATTGTTACGACACTATTTTAAAATAGGTCTACTCAAAACATTAAAATGTTTATCACAAAACTTGAGAATAAGACTTGTTTAATTTGTTTTAGTTTTATTTTCATTAAGGAAATTCCAGTTTCATTGTCAGAAAATTTACCTCATAACGCGAGACCTACACAAGTGAATTAGAGAGAAGCTTTGCGTCAAAAAACTAAACTGACCTAAATCCATGAAGCCCACGGCGTTAGTCCTTCTGGTTCTAAATGATTTGATGTCCAATTTATCTGTGTACACTCTCCTATTCGCAAACATGTGGTTATACAATTTTGGAATTTATTGTTCTTGTTCTGTACTTATGAGATGACCACCACAATATAGGTTGCTATCCACTACATTGTTGTTGTGATAAATAAAAAATTCTTATGCGATGAAATACAACCAATATTTGCAATATAGTGACTTGAAGAGAAGAGATCATGATGGGAGATAAATGGAAATCTAAATGGAAATCTAAGTACTGTTGTGATATTAAAGTAAAAGAATAGAGGGGAGGGGAACAGGGCTTAGATAACTGTATATTCACATTTATTGTTGTGATGAATTAAGAATGTACTTTAGTTGTGAAGACTAAAGTATACTCTATGAAAAGGGCATCTCGGGGAAGGTTGCGTGATTATATAATGACAAATTGCGACATAATTTTTTAACCAAGTAGAACATATTGTATAAACATTCCTAGTGATTCCAAGATCCACTAATAAGATATCCAGCGCATGGTCTAGTACTTTCATCACACTACCTCGCTAAAAAAACATATGTATATCATCATGAATATGAATAAAAATGACTTAAATCTAAGACCAAGTGCAATAACATAGAAGCAGAAGTGAAAAATAAAAGACTAAGGTGGCTATCTAAGCCTGGAAAAAAATAGAGGTTTATAATTCTAGCTTCTAATTTTCAGGGGATATACCATTTATTGAAACACCTTATCTAAAATTTATATTCATTTTTGACAAAACGTTGTTACTGCTAATTGTTTGGGGAATTCCCTTTCCTTTTTTTCAATTGTCGGACGTCTGACATAACAGAGGTTATAACGCAGCATAGGAACGGTTTAGGACAACTATTTCACAAATTCAACAAATGTATTAAAGAACCTGTTCTATTGTTCCACATTCAGCAATGAATAGACCCAGGAAGAGCAGAGAACTGGTTTCACTAGCCTGCTTAGCCGCCAGCCGCTTGTCGTTGCTGTGGGAGCACAGCTGCTGTGTAATTGTTTTATCCCAATGTGGAACCTTTCCGCGCACTGCATAGTCGAGTAACCTAACAATAAGGATAATTATGTCCATTAGTAGTGCAGATTTAACAAGCTGACAATAAATCTGGAGAAAAGAAACAATAGATAAATATAAAAGAAGAGTTTAAAAAAGGTATCAGTAAATCAAATATTTTAAAATTAGCCTATTTTTAGAGCTAAATAGTTACTAGAAAGAATATAATTTTAGAAACAATTTATTAAATTAGGCATTCTACTTCCCGCAGATAGATATGACCAGGGCGACCACTCCAAAACCAAAAAAATATAGTATTTTTATAGTATATTTTTTTTCTTCATATAGTATATATAGTATATTTTTTTTACTCATATAGTATGATATAGTATTGGACTATGAATTATTTAGTAACACATAGTATATACATCATCAATAATAGCTCAAAGCAAAGTTGTTATCAAAGCAATTTCACATAGGGGGTGGGGGGGGGGGGAGATTTTGCCACTTTTGCTTACTCTGTGATTATTAGGCTAGTTATAAATGTGAGACTATAGGTTATTTGGGATAAAAGATACTTTTTTGTAGTATTTCACATATATTTTATCATTTTTTGGATAGGTCTTCAGGCTCAGGTCTTGCAAATGAAAGGTGGTTTCTAGACAGGTAAAGAAATTTTAATTTTTGTTTGAATAGTAAGAGATGAACTTATTAAGCAAAATATGCATCTTTTTGGATATTATGAACATAGAAGAAAATTTTTAAGAATAAACAAAATATGCATCTTTTAGAATGTTATTAACATACCTAAAGAAAAAAATTTAAATCGGCCTCAAAATTCTGGTCCTGCAGGCCTCCAGATCCACTCTGAACAGGTAAAAAATCAAATTTCTTATTTAAAGAGTTAGAGGTCAACTTATAAAACAGAATATGCTATCTATGAAAATTTATTAAGAAAAAATGACAATCGACCTCCAGGTTCAGGTGCTGCAGGCCTCCAGAAGGACTCTGGACAGGTAAAAATAAAAATTTCTTATTTATAGAGTTAGAGGTTAGTTTATAAAACACCATAAGCATCTTTTTTCGACGTTATTTACATATCTGAAGAAAAATATACAATTGCCCTCCAGGCTCAGGTGCTGCAGGCAGGCCTCCATGTAGACTCTGTCCAGAGAAGACCTGGAGGCCTACAGGAACTGAATTTGAGGGTCAATTTAAATTTTTTCCTCAGATTTGTTAATAAGAGGTGGGGAAGTTTTGACACATTTGGGTAAACAGTGAATATAGGCTTTATCTTTGGACTGAGAGGATAGGCTATTAAAGATAAAATCATTCTTATATGATGAATTTTCCCAAGTTTTTAAGATTTTTTGGATAGGCCTCCAGGTTAAGGAGCTGTAGGCCTCCAAGTGTTCTCTGGACAGGTAAAAATAAGAATTCAAATATTTTTTTTTAAGAGATAGAGGTCAACTTATAAATGCATCTTTTTTCTTCAAATATGTAAATAACATTTAAAAAGATGCATATTTTGTTTTTAAGTTGACCTCTAAATCTTTTTATAATTTTTTCTTTCTTTAATGTTTACCTGCGGCTCCTAAAAATGGAGGTTTGCAGCTCCTAAAGCTGGAGGCCTATCCAAAAAATCTTAAAACTTGGGAAAATTCATCATATAAGAATGATTTTATCTTTTATAACCTATCCCCTGAGTCCAAAGATAAAGCCTATTTTCACTGTTTACGCAAATGTGTCAATTCCCCCCCTCTTGTTCTTTTTTTACAGAGAACAAGGACATGTAATCATTTTTCTCGTATTCATTCGAATCCGGTTGGTAAGAACTGGTTCTCATCCATACGAAAAAAAAATATGTATAGCATCGTATTACATCCAGCTTTCTACGAATATAAAAATGTACAATCGTAAGATTAAAACCAGTTTTTTTAGCCTGTGCCTTCGGCTAAAATAAGAAATTTGATTTTTTACTTGTCAGGAGATGACCTGGAGGCTGGTAGGATCAGAATTTGAAGGCCGATTTAATTTTTTTATCTTTAGGTATGTTAATAACATCCTAAAAGATGCATATTTTGTTTAATAAGTTGATCTCTAAATCTTTAAACAAAAATGGAAAACCTCCCCCCCCCCCTTTTAAGTTAATTCTATGATAAAAAAAACTGATATTGAAATCATAATCACAAACATTTGCTCCATCTCTTTCTTACTGTAGAGCTTTATGCATTTTTGTCGTATCACAGTAGCTTTTAAAAGGTTATTTTAGGTTAAGTAAGATAAAGGTTAATGATTTCCCCGCAGGGGTTAGAAATAGGAGAAAACCTACTGTGAAAATAAGACAAAACGCTCCTTGAGATGCATTGTCACAAAACTGACAATATCCGTTTTTTTGTAAATTTAAATGTAATATTATATAGTATATATAGTAAAGTTTGGTCAAATAAAGGTATTATTATATAGTATATATAGTAATTTTTGGTCATATAGTATGATATAGTATCCAAACTCATCCTATATAGTATAAATAGTATATATAGTATGCAGTGGTCGCCCTGGATATCTAATTAAATCTGGATTACCTGTGTACCAAGATATCCGGGTATCTTCTAATGGGGGATGTGAAATGTGTGTAGTACGGAACATTCAGGGCAAAATGCGAATACATACTGGGCGCCAACATACCTATCACAAAATTAGAGTACATAATATTACTGGGCGCCAACATACCTATCACAAAATTAGAGTATATAATATTACTAGGCGCCAACATACCTATCACAAATTTAGAGTACATAATATTACTGGGCGCAAACATTCCTATCACAAAATTAGAGTATATTCTATTACTGGGCGCAAACACACCTATCACAAAATTAGTGTATAAACTATTACTGGGCGCTAACATACCTATTACAAAATTAGAGTAAATTCTATTCCATGACACCGACAAAATTATCACAAAATAGAGCATTCTGGACACCCAGGCTAACAAAATAAAATAAATTGACATGCTCATTAAAAAATTCAAGTTAGATATGTTTTTATAAAATTTTAGAACGGGCCATAACTGAACTTCATCATATTCGATGGACATCAAATTTACCTGTACAAAAGTATTTAGCAAGTTCCATACACTTGAGCAGATTAGCACGGATAACTTTAGCCAGTTCTGGTACTTCAACTTCATACCTGACAAAAGTTATTTTTATATGTGAAGCTACATTTTAACTTTGAAAAATTTAAAACTTTTTGACCTACCGCCAATTATTCTAAATTAATATGTTTCATGATAGATTTGTGTATTTAATATTTTCTCAGGAGTTTTAAAAGTTTTCATTTTGAGACATGACGTAAAATAAACACTTTCCAGTTTGTAGTGGTGATAAATTATACTCCAGTTTCTCAAGTTCGGTTAATATTATAGCCCAAAAATTCATGGCTATAAATTTACACAGCATCTTATCCTGCCACCCCTGCCTACAGGGTTGGAATTACTACTTACTTTTCTAGGCACTTGTGTAGTTCTGGAGCAGAGCTGTACTGAATCTGGATATTCTGAGCATTCAACGCTGCCAAGGTAGTCTTCATCACATTGTCCTTCGGCGGGGGATGTCGCCTAAGAAAAGGACAATCTTGTAAAGGGTAATATTGAAGGTAAAAATAAAACACACCGAAAATAAAATATTAAATAACCCCAGAATTATATAGTTGTTGGCTTCATTCTAATACAGGGGTGAATATTCTGCATTACATTCTTAGGAAGACATATGAGTGTATTTTTAGTAAAACAAAGTACAAATTTAGACTTGTTTCAAATAATTTGAATGAGGAATACGGCGGGATATTCCGCACCCCCCCCCCCCCTCCCTTTAATGTGAATCCCCAAATTACCTTAAAACGGCCAGATCTGGGAAGATGGTGTATATCTTCCTGGCCACAGCCATGTTGGCCAGTAACATGAACTCCTCTATCAGCTTGTTACTATGCTTGTGCTCATACACCTGTAAAAAACAACATGTGCTAAATATGCAGGGATTAGAAAATGGACGATAAATAAATGGAGGTACATACCATTACCCAATGATGAATATTGAAAAACAAAATTAACACTTATGTAGAATAAAACTATTGGTTGAACCAATGAACACTCAGCTTTTTGAAGGAACCAATCAAATTTTATAAAAGTACACCCAAAGTTTGTAAGCTAAAGAATAGAAAACCGTGATTATAACTTAGGGTAGGTACAAGTGTAATTAACACTTCAATGGTCTTAGAAATTGTGTATCTCTAAACAACTATTTAAATGAATTTTACATTGCGGCAGTAGGAACCTTTTTTAACATATTTCAAAATTGTACGAAAACTAAAAATATTTTACCTTAAAAGAGTAAGGCATGCCATCTGAGTTAAGTTCAAATGCCAATTTTGGTTGAGATATTTTCAGATAACCGTTACTCTCTCTTTTTGATCTAAATACCAGAGAAATTGAATTCATAAGTAGCGCGATAATAACAGATATGAAAGTTTAGTAAAATACAACAAAATGGGAAAATATCCTTATACAAAAGTATTAGAATGTCTGTGCGTCTGTCTGTCTATACCGAATAATCTCAATAATCGCTAAACCGATATGATTGTCCTATACCTACAGTATAAATTCTCGAGGTCTTGTGAAGCTGTATATCTATTTTGTGGGAGGGTACCTACCGCCACCATACCGAGAGAAATAACCCCAAAACATTTCTTGAACTAAAAATAAAAGTGAAAGGGTGGTCGACTTCCAATGATGTTACACAAAATTACCCCTTTCTGTAGATTAAAATTATTGGTTGAAACGTTTGAACACTCAACTTAAAGAAACAACCAATCAAAATTCACTGAAGTCCCTAAAGTTGTTAAGCCAACGAATAAGAAAACTTTGGGGACTTGTGTAATAAACAGTACATTGTCCCCTCTCTTTCAATATCAATAGGAATGTGTACCTAAGAACGAGGGCAAGTTTCTGAAGCATATTTACTCTCTCGGCAATTATTTCTTGGTTGAAAGGTTCCTGGATGTCTAAATACATATAAAATATTATTTATTTGTAACTAATCATTTTTCCTTAATCGATTTTTAAAAGAATTTAACATGTAAGGACATAACCCATAATTAAGAATTTATTATTACTTGGATCTAACACCATGTACTCTAATATTAATATAAATAATCTTATTATTTTTTTTCCAAGTATGGCTAACGAACCGATGAATATCCGGTAGATTAGAACCGGTTCTCTGCCATATCAAAAAATTATGAATTTAATAACCAGAGCCTTCGGCCCATCGAGGCTATAAAACTGGTTTTAATCTTATAATTGTTCATTTTATTATCGATCCGCAGAAGCTGTCTATATTACGATGCGATAAATAACTATTCTAATAGGCATCCTTGCTGTATAATTATGACTATCAAACCTGGAATTATTCCATCCTCCCATGATTTCCTGTCTGGTTCATCTATCATCATTTGAGCATGGTCATATGATAACTTGACACAGCTTCGTATCACAGTTCTTCCAAACCATTCGGATAGGATTTTACCCTAAACAAATTTCATAAATCTTTTTTATAATTCTTGTAATTTTGAAAGGATATTAGCCTAAAACAAAAAAAAAATATCTATAAGATAAATATTAATAGCTAAAAGCCAGACCTATTTCTTCTTTAGAACATATGCCTATATTTACTGGTTTGTTTATTTAACAGAGATAAACAAATATTTACTCTTCATCATAGCCATTAGAAAACATCATTAAATTAATTTTTTATTAAAAGTAAGGGATATAACAGGGGACGATAAATTGTTTAAAACTCCAAAATTACCTCTTCCATAGATTAGGTATTATCATTGGTTGGAAAGTTTATATTTAAGCAAACGAAAAACAGAATGTGAACTTAAATTACCATTTTAATTTACAGTCCAATGTCCACTCCACCCCTGCAAAAATCTAAACCTAATTATTACTGAAATTTTAAGAGACTTTATAAAAACAAAATATCACCTCTTGGTCTATAGTCCACTCTACACTGTAGGACAGTCTGTCCACCCCTGGGTTCAGGGAGCACAGGTTTTCACAGAGGGGCCGGGGCAGCATGGGTATCACCCTCTGGGCCAGGTACGTAGAGGTGGTCCGCTCCGAGGCAGTTAGGTCCAAGGAGGTGTCCTCACGTACAAAGTAGGAGACATCTAAAATAAATGTCGTTACTACACAAATTGTTTTTCTTTAAAGAATAAATCTCCAAATCCGTCCCGACACTATTACTGTGTTTTTTGTGTATATGATAAAGCTGTAAATAACTTTGTTTTTAATTAGATAGCTGCTCCACTTTCTGCATCATACTTTTTAGTTACAAAAAAATGTCATGCTAGGTTTCAAATCGATAAGATGATTATAAAATGCCAAAAATTGTAAGAAAAGATATGCTTTTGATAAATAAACCTGCAATATGAACTCCCACAGTATATACTCCATCATCATTGAGAGTGATAGACAAAGCATCGTCCAGATCTCTGGCAGTTTTAGGATCAATGGTAAATACACACCCAGACCGAAAATCTCTGAATTTTAGTCCTTTATAATTTCTATAAAAAAAACCTGGCAATGTAAGTAAATTAAAAATAAGGGGTAGGGCAGTTTTTTTATGCTTAACCCTTGCGGGGGGAGGGGCTAACTATGCGGGGCTACCCCTACTACTCAATATAACCTCATACCTAGAGTGAACCACACATAAACAACCCTCTCTTTATTTTCAATTTATTAATATGACTCTCTTAGTCTATAGGTAATAGAACAAAGCAACATTACTTATCATAGGGTTTTAAATACTTAGGGTACTATCGCGAATGCCGTGTTATCTGTTCATTGATAAATTCAATATAAATAAGAAAGAAAAATTCCTGCGTAATTTTATTTCTTCAGGCGGTATACTCCAAGTCTCATGGTTGGGGGGTAAATCAGCTAACACCTGAAATCCAAAAATATTTTTCACTTCTAGAAATACATTGTAAACAAAGGGCTCTTTCTTTACCTTTACTCCAATAACTTAACCTTGGAGAGCATAAAGAATGCCTACAGCTTTTTAAAAAAGTTTGTTCGTGGTCCATATACAATATAAGGAAAACTGCATAAAAATTTTCTAATTGTCTTCCCCAATTTTTATTTGTGAAATTCTATAAATTATAACAAATAATCATTAGGGAGAAAGAAAGGATTGTCGATTAATAATCCCTACCTCTGGTGAGAACTCCTGGAAGTCGATGTTAAGATCATAAAGAATGGCATCTGTCCTAGCATTGATATCATCCGTATCACCCAGGCTCTTAATCAAAGATCCACCAGCCTTTCCAGGAGACTCCCAGCTTTCAACTCTAAACAAAACATGAGTTAACTGGGTTGTTAGCAAGGAGAGAGGTGGCAATGTGTTATAAAAAAAAACTGGTATCCAAAGTTAAACAACCACATTATGTTATTCGTTGGTTCAAAACTTTTTATTGACTTTAAGTTTTAATTTTAGTTACAAAATAGTGTCAAAACTTTTTTACCATATAATTTTATTATACAGAAGGGGTAACTTAGTTTATCCAGTTTTCTACGAATATTAAAATGTACAATCATATAATTAAAACCATATTTTTTACCCGTGATATTGGCATCTCGGGGCTGAAAAACTGGTTTTAATACTTATACATTTTTTATCCGAGCAAAGCTGTTTATATACGATGCAATAAATAACTATACCTGGCCAGAAACAAGGTATTACTAAACTCTTGCCATTTCTGAAGAAACATGTCAGGACATTGTTCCATGGGTATGTTCAGCCGCGGAATCCGCGAGTCTGTGGGAGAGAACAGAGCGCACCGCGGGTTGCGGTCAGCGTGTGGCCGCAGGGTGCCAACCGCGCAGCGGTTGTGCTTGAACTCTACAATATTCACCACCCTAATAAAGATATGTTTAAAAAGCATGAGATTTTTTAGAGAATAGTAAAACATGACAGACTAATCAAAAATGATGTACTAAAGCAGCGCAGCAACAATATTTTTTTTTAAATATATAAAATTCGTATCACCTTTTTGACCTCAGCCACTTCAACCCCACCAATTATCCTTAAACCTGCCATGGACAGATACTAAAATTCCCTAGAAGTTGAAGAACGAGATCTATTTAATACGAATTGAATCAAATAACATGAGCAAGTAATTTAATTTAACCTGCCGCAACGCTGTAGAAACTGATCAGCCAGTGGGTGCTGGATCACATCCCCCAACTTAAATTCAACTTTTGGAATCTTGGCTGGCTTGCTACCTCTGTTGGCCTAGGTATTACATATTATTGGTAAAGACATTAAAACAATTAGACTGGATATAATTAAATGAAACAGTACAAGTTTTAATGTCATTAGGACAGCTCTCAAATGTCGTTTAAAGCATCGATCTAAGTTTTCAGTTGTGGGCGGACAGTCACCCAACAAAAATGAAGGAAAGCTTCTCACTAAAAAAATTTACCTGGAAGATCACAGATTCATTGGCGGATTTCTTCTTTTCCTTCTTTACCGCATTTTTTCTATTTGAATTGGCGACATCGCCGGTTGTGACAACAGTTTCAACAATAATATCATCATTAGTATCACAGCTTGGTGTAGCATCACAGACTTTTTCATCCACAGATTTATCATCAATGGTAAATACACCTATTTTATCATCAATGCCACTTTGATCAGTTTTTTCAACTGTGGAAGATTCATTGGCATTTTGGGGAGGACAATTTTCTATAGCTGCAACATGTTCAGCAAGCTTCTCACCAGGATTAAGGCCAAGAGCTGACATTCTAGAAAATAAATGAATTGGTAATAACTGAGAAAACCAAAAAAACTACTTCAAATTAAATTTCATTAGTTTTAGCCACAAAAGCCTTGAAAACATGAAGTAAAACGGCATGATATACCTGTAGAACAGACAGAAAATATAGAGTAATTTTGCTGTATTAAAAAAACAGTTCTTACTTGACTACACTTTGTTCAACGGCAGTGATAAGATCATCACTCACGTCGCTCTCATAATCCTCGGTAGAATCTAATGATTCAAGCTCATCAGGGGCAACTAGATAATAATATTTTGTTAATCACGCAGCAACTCTTTAACTATTAACCAGGGGGGTAGACCATTACTAACATAATATTATGTAGAACTATAGAATTAAAAGGATCAAGTATATTATGAGAAGCCAGATAAAACCTTTTTTTAAGTAAAGCTACTTTATAACTAGGTATAGTCTGTCTTACTCTGAACTTAAGACTCGACTGGCTATCTTACACTTGTAACCCAACTTTTACTTCCATAGATATAAAAATTTAAGGAAAATTAAATCTTACATTATACAATCCATATAACTTTTTCATAAGTTGAACCAAATAAAAAGTTTACAAATCCATCCACCACAAAGACATAAACCCAATTGTAGATATGTCGATTAGATGTGAGGCAAAAACACACATTTTTATATATTTACCTATGGTTACAGCTTGCTTATTTTTTGTTTTCTTTGGCTTGACAGTGACATCCTTGTTTATCTGAACTTGCTGAAGAATATCATTAGCCAAGTGATCCACATTGATGTCACTAACATCCCATGGCGTGTTTGAGACGCTTACCTACATTTTTGTTGCATTTCAGGACAAACTATCATTTGAAATATGGATCTTATTGGAATGATGGTAGGTTGTATCATTTCTGATAATTTAAAATAGTGATTGAAATTAATTGAATGGATTTAAAACCTACCTTCAAATTGGCATAAAAATATCTCCAAATAAAGTTAATAAAAAGCAGAATATGCGGGAAAACTGACGCACAACTCAGTACCTTTTAGAGAAGATTTTACGTTAGAGACTCAAACAAAAATTTAAGTAGGTACCCAGTGAAGATTATTTTATCTTTCATTCGCTGCTCATTAAAACCTTAAGAAACCTTTTATAACTAATTAAAATACAGACGAACAGACAGTTCCTAGGTATAACGTAGCTGCGCTATCATCAAGTTTTGTCCGTTCCTTGGCCAATTTAGATCCAAACATTGGAGCATTCGCCACAGGATTTTCATCTTAAAACACAAGGATAACGAAATAAGTAAATAGGCATAAAAAGGTAGTGCTATGGCAATGAAAAATATTTTTTCTTAATTTATTACTCAAAATGAAATAGTTGAAATGAAATAGAACTCCCGTATTTGTAGGAGGGGAGGGTATAGGGTAAAGGTGGTAGAAGGGGGAAATCTTTAATTTAAACCGCTGTGTGTTTCAATTTATTAGAGAACATAAAATCTGGTGTAAGATCCAAATAATAATACATCCATTACTTGTGGCCCAACCACTTTTACCTTGCAACAGTGATAAATAAAAAATATTTTTATAGAGTCCTAAAATCTCAATCAATTTTAAATTTGCCGATTTACTTAAAAAGTTATCCCCTGCCTTCCACAAGACTTGAATCATTAATTTCATCATCAAGTACAATTACTGAGTTATCTATTTGGGCAGTGGAAGAATTAGGATTATCTTTGATATCTGATTCATCTATGATGTTTTCTTGTTTAAGATTGAAAACAGCACTTTTGTGGAGGATTTTGTAATCATCTTCACTGCCATTAGTTTCCAAGTAGTCCTAAGAATAAAATAATATAGATCTTTAGAATAGCTACTTAATAATTCATAATGTTGTCGGTTTTAATTTAAGTGCCTAGTCGAGCACAGAAGCCACACCACTATCCCCCTATTTTGAAGTAAATTGAAAAAAGGGGTGGGGGAAGGGAGTCTGTATTATACTGTATAGTCTCAACTGTAGCAGGTCGGTCATGTCGAAAAAAATCTACCCCTACCTCTTGCTATATTTTAAAAATAAGGAAGGGGATGGGGCTCTGTTCTCTAAAGAACCAAAGTTTCTGACTAACAGGTACATACATTCTCTCAGCTACAATTATGACTACACGTAATAGAGGTGCAAGATCCCACTAACCGATACTGTATTTCCTATGTGAGAAAGTGTTTAGGGGGATTTCAAAGTTAAACTTACCTGAATACAATCATGAAGTATATTCCATTTATCTGGTGGGTCTACCTCAACTATCACGAGATCTCCATTCAAAGCTCGGTTTCGATCCCTATTAAGAGTGAAGTCATTAAACTATTTAATTTTCAATCACGGCTACGAAAGCGATTGAGACCAGTTTGAAACCGTGGAGAAAACGTATATTTTGTAATTTTTCCTTTCCGAATTCATGGACAATTGTCCATAAAACCATAATAGAAGTAATGATATCGATCCTACTATTTCTTTTTTAAAAGCGAAGCTTTTCTATAATTAGGGTCGGTCCGTCCGTCCGTCCGTACGTCCGTCCGTCCGTCACGGATAGCTTTTTTCGTTAATTTAGACATGTTAGAATTGTCCTATCGATTTCAAATTTTGCATGGTGATTCCTTTAGTAGTTAGGTACGATTTAGAAAGCGTAGCAACTCTATAATCATTACCAAAATGTCCGTACGTCCATTTTAAACATGTTGATTTTTTTACTTTTTTAAATAGCTTTTTTCGATAATTTAGGCATGTTAGAATTGTCCTATCGATTTCAATTTTTGCATGGTGATTCCTGTAATAGTTAGGTACGAGTTAGAAAGCGTAGCAACTCTATAATCATTACCAGAATGTCCGTACGTTCATTTTAAACATGTTGATTTTTTTTACATTTTTAACAACAAATTTGTATGTGACCTAATTATCCGATTGGTCTGATTTTTGGTATACTGATTCCTAGGACAACAAAGTACAATATTATAAGCGAAGCAACTCTATAATCAAGTCCTAAAAATGTAAGTATGTCCATAATCATTATCCTGTATCAAGCAGTTTTTCAACAAATTTACTTACAAATTTGCTTTGACTCTTATACATTCGCATTCTGATTATTCAGTTCTGATATTATACAAGTGTTAATGTCCGTTTGTCCTACCTTTTCAGTGCTTCGCTTTTATGGATGTTGTCATCCTTGTTTAAAGATAAAACAGTAAGTAGTTTTTGAAGTGTAAAATTATTTGGCCAAGCGTCCAAAGACAAACCTAAAATGCAGATTTTGTCATGTAAAAACAAAAAATATGGCTGAGATTCGAACCCATACCTGCGGACGCGTAATAGGAAAAACTACAAACCTGACTCCTTTGATATAAATATCAGAAGAACCGTCGGGGGTACAGATAAATGCGTCCTCATAGCTTTTAGGGTTTATCCTTAATAATAGTGTAACTTTAGAATATATTATACTAGCGGCTGCGTCCTTAGCACCTAGGGGCTCTGTATTCAAAAGTGTAACAGGGGGGGGGGGGGGGATAGCTTAGAACCATTACAAAAATTAAATCTAAAAATAAAATAGCCTAAATCCATCCCAGACCATTTGTGAGGATTACCTAAAATGAAGAACTCAATCGGATCAGTAGTTATCCAAAACCTTTATACTTTGTATCATTGGATAAATAGCGCAACTACACTATTTGTAAGTTCAATGGACGAATTGTCAATAAAAACCCAATCCTTTGACATTTGTCTATAAATCATAATTGTGGATTAATCTCAAGAGTCCATGAATAAAGGATAAATAAAGTAGGACACTTGCCATACTTATTAAGGCAGCTACGAGTAGTAATTAGGCTATGGTTTGAAAAGTGTAACTAAAAACTTGTGATGGGATCTAAACTTTAAAGGGATAAGACAAAATAGAGATAATTTTTGTTTTAACAAAATTAAAATCATTGGTGGAAAAGTTTGATATATAGATTAGATATATTATATTATTAGATTAGATATATTATATTAGATTAAAAAATATCCAAATTTAGAGATCGTGTTTTAAAACTTTGGAGACCAGTATCATGTACAGTCCATTTTCCCCTCCCTCCCCAATCTAGAGTCCTTTGGTGACTGACATCCCAAATAAATTACACTTTTGATTGCCTACCTGAGAGTGGCCTGAATGAGAGACCCGGGGCCAACATGTTGGGTGGCCAATCCACGTGCAACTATCATATTCACAGGCATGTAGGGCTCGAACTGGCGATTGTTGCTCCAAGTGTTTTGATTTCCTTTAGGCTTGTTGGGGGTGGCTCTAGGTGTTCGTTTAACGCCCCCAGGAGTTCGCTCCTTTTCAAACGGATAAGGGACATTTAAATAGCTGGCTAAAGTGTGAAAAAAGTTTCAAAATGTATCTTACATATAAAAGTAGTTTAATAAAGCATCATCAGCAACTTAAACTTAAACGCAAACTTTCATGGTATAATTTTAAATATTTAGCAGGGGGATGATGTGATGATTTTTATTTAATCATCAAATACTGTGATAAATGTTATTCTTCTGCCTTTTATAGCATTCAAGGATATTTTTGTCGTGAGCTTTTAAATTACTTTAAACTCTACAATTCATTTGATACTTTTTAGAGAAAACAAGCTTCTCAGTTTTATCCATATAAAATTTGAAATTTTCCAAAAGGGGACTATCCACGAACGAGAGCAAGTGATTCTAAGCACCTTCCAGCATTGATCCATGGTATTTTTAGTGAATATACTAGGTTTATGTTTAATAGGTATTTGGTTTATCGACTAAAAAGTTAGGTTTCACCATGGTTTTATATGAAAAAAAACTTTGAAATGTTAAACATAATTTGGTGCAATATCATCAAATGTTTTGATGAGTTCAAACTGTTGTTTAAAAGCTTAATGCAAAAGTATATTATTTTGATTAAAAATGTAAAGTTATTTAAAAAAAGGGTTGGTAACTTGTGATATTGTAAACAATTTAATTAATGTTCTTTTGCAATAGACAGCATTTGATGCTTTTCTGTCGTGTTATTTTATTTTGTCCTTTGAACAACAAAGCGTTTGTTGATATTGCATCAAATTATGCTTAACATTTCAAAGTTTTTACAACCTAGTATATTCAATTCACTAAAAAAATACTATGGATCAATGCTGATTGCTGGAAGGTGCTTAGAACTCATGTTCGTGGATAGTTCCCTTTTGACACTTAAATATCCTTATTCTTTGCCTTATTGGGTGTATTATTACTCCCTCCGGATGTGGACTGGGCGTTTTTGTCTTCCATACTTTTAGATTTAGGCTTTTTAGACAACTTTTCTTTGTTGGAAGGAGTAGTTGAGGCCTTTTTCTCGTTGTCAAAGCTTTTCGCCTTCTTTTTGTTCTTTTCTTTTGGTGTTTTGCTCTATTTTTTTTATCACATGATAATTTTTATTAAATTCAAGTAAGCGGCTTTGCCCAAAGCCATAAGGGACACTTTAAAAAAAGATCGCTTTTAATGAAACAGAAAAATGAAGGGATGGATTGAACTATTTTACGCAGAACTAGAAAAGCAAAGAAACCTGCTCACTCAAGGCCTTAAGAAAATTTCGTTATACAAAGGGGGGGGGGGGCTTAATGACATTTATTCGTAATCCGTGAGCAAAATGGTCTAAATATTTAGCTAGACCCTTCAAACTTGGTATATAAGCCTAGTCCTATAGGTATTACATCTAAATGGCAAAAAAATCCAAAAAATTTTATTTTAAGGTTAGGTTAGGTAAGAAAAACCCTGCGGAAATGGGGTTTTTAGGCTTTTTTTGGTCTATTTTGATGTGGAAACTTACCTTAAATTGTTTTTTCTTAGGGTTTTAACTAAAATACGCTGTATCTATTCATATGGACTTTATTTAAGATGATTCAGCAAGTCGGGGACCGACTCTAGGGGGCTAGGTGGGTGGCCCGCAGGGGTTAAGTGCCTTATTCCCAATACATATGTTGTGATACATCTAATTATAGGTTTTTTAGGTCTAGGAACTCAAATTCAGAGCTAATATAAGCATTAGATAAATCTGAAGCTAGTCCCATCGGGCTAGGTTGGTGGCCCGCAGGGGTTAAGTTCATTTTATCCAATATATATCTTGTTATATATCTAAATATAGGTTTTTTAGGTCAAGAAACTCAAATTCTGAGCGAAAATTAACATTAGACTAACCTGAAGCTAACCCCCCCGGGCTAGGTTGGTTTTCTGCAGGGCTTAAGAGCATTTACATAACCTAACCTATAAACTTACTTATAATTTTACATGTTTTTTCTTGAATAAACTTTGTCTATTAATGAGGACTTTATTTAAGATAATCCAGCAAGTCAGGAACCGACCCCAGCGGGTTAGGTTGGTGGCCTGCAGGGGTTAAGTGCATTTTTCCCAATATATATGTTGTGATACATCTAATTATAAGTTTTTTTAGGTCAGTTAACTCAAATTTAGAGCTAGAATTAGCATAAGACTAATCTGAATTTAGCCCCAGCGGGCTAGGTCGGTGGCCCGCAGGGGTTAAATGCATTATTTTCCAATATATATCTTGTTATATATCAAAATATAGGTTTTTAAGGTCAAGAAACTCAAATTCAGAGCTAAAATAAGCAATAGTTTTACCTGAAGCTAACCCCCGCGGGCTAGGTAGATCTTCTGCAGGGCTTAAGTGCATTTTACCTAACCTAACCTAGAAACTTACTTATTTTTTGGTTTTTTCCTTGAATGAACTGTGTCTATGAATGAGGACATTATTTTAGATGATCCAGCAAGTTGGGAACATCCTTGGGTCAGCCTCCTGTATCAAGAATCTTTTAAATGATGGCTTTAGGACTGAACACTGTGTATCTAAGTAAAACCTAGCCTGCCTGGGTCAGCCCCCGACTTGCTAGATCATCTTAAATAATGTTCTCATGTACAGTTTATTCAATTAAAAAATCTTCAAAAAAGTAAGATTCTAGGTTAGGTTTGGTAAAATGCATTTAAGCCTTGCAGGCAACCCACCTAGCCCGCCCATTAGCTCTAAATTTGAATTTCTGGACCTAAAAAACCTATAATTTTATGTATGACAGCACATACTTTTTAAAAATGCACTTAACCCCTGCGGGCCACCCACCTAGCTTGCTGGGGTCGGTCCCCGACTTGCTTGATCATCTTAAATAATGTTCTCATAAATAGACACAGTTTATTCCAGAAAAAAAAACCTAAAAAAACAAGTAAGGTTCCAGGTTAGGTTAGGTAAAATGCACTTAAGACTTGCAGGCAATCCACCTAGCCCGCTGGGGCTTGCTTCAGATTAGTCTGATCCTTTTATTAGCTGTAAATTTGAGTTTCTTGACCTAAAAAACCTATAATTTGATGTATGATAACACATACTTTTTCTAAAAAATGCATTTAACCCCTACGGGCCACCCACCTAGCCCGCTGGGGTCAGTCTTCGACTTGCTTAATCATCTGAAATAAGATCCTCATGAATGGACAGTTAATTAGAGAAACAAAACCTAAAAAAATAATATTAAATGTAAGTTTCTAGGTTAGGTTAGGTAAAATGCACTTAAGCCCTGTTAACAACCAACCTAGCCCGCTGGGGTTAGCTTCAGATTAGTCTAATGCTTATTTCAGCTCTGAATTTGAGTTCTTTGACCTAAAAAAAACCTATAATTGGATGTATCTCAACATATATATTGGGAAAATGCACTTAACCCCTGCAGGCCACCGACCTAGCCCGCTGGGGCTAACTTCAGATTAGTCGGTCCTTGACTTGCTGGATCATTTTAAATAAAGTCCTCATTAATAGACACAGTTTATTCAAGAAAAAAAACCTGTAAAAATATAAGTAAGTTTTTAGGTTAGGTTAGGTAAATGCTCTTAAGCCCTGCAGAAAACCAACCTAGCCTGGGGGGGGGGTTGGCTTCAGGTTAGTCTAATGGTAATTTTCGCTCAGAATTTGAGTTTCTTCACCTAAAAAACCTATATTTTGATATATAACAAGATATATATTGGAAAAAATGCACTTAACCCCTGCGGGCCACCAACCTAGCCCGCTGGGGTCGGTTCCCGACTTGCTGGATTATCTTAGATAAAGTCATCATTAATAGACAAAGTTTATAAAAATAACATGTTAAACTATAAGTAAGTTTCTAGGTTAGGTTAGGTAAATGCTCTTAAGCCCTGCAGAAAACCAACCTAGCCCGGGGGGGGTAAGCTTCAGATTAGTCTAATGCTAATTTTCGCTAAGAATTTGAGTTTCTTTACCTAAAAAACCTATATTTTGATATATAACATGATATATATTGGAAAAAATGCACTTAACCCCTGCGGGCCACCAACCTAGCCCGCTGGGGCTAGCTTCAGATTAGTCTAATGCTTATTTTAGCTCTAAATTTGAGTTCCTTGACCTAAAAAACCTATAATTAGATGTATCACAACATATGTATTGGGAAAAAGGCACTTAACCCCTGCGGGCTACCCACCTAGCCCCCTGGGGTCGGTCCCCGACTTGCTGAATCATCTTAAATAAAGTCCATATGAATAGATACAGCGTATTTTAGTTAAAACCCTAAGAAAAAACAATTTAAGGTAAGTGTCCACATCAAAATAGACAAAAAAAAGCCTAAAAACCCCATTTCCGCAGGGTTTTTCTTACCTAACCTAACCCTAAAATAAAAATTTTTAAATTTTTTGCCATTTAGATGTAATACCTATAGGACTAGGCTTATATACCAAGTTTGAAGGGTCTAGCTAAATTTTAAGACCATTTTGCTCACGGATTACGAATAAATGTCATTACGCCCCCCCCCCCCCCCCTTAATTCAACGGCATCCAACCACTTTCATACAGAAATGAAAATTCTCAAGAGGGCGTTAATTTTTTAAATATCGCCTTTATTTAAAACAAGGATAACATCCAAAAAATCAAAGCTATGTAAATAAACGGTAGAAGAAATGAACATGAAAACTTGTAGTTTAAATTCTAACATTAATTTTTGGGCAGATTTTTGTAAGAATCCGAATCCGGTTCAAAATTTAGACTTTTGAATCTCACTTAACTGTTACATGAATTCGATAGGACAATTCTAACATGCTTTTATTAGCAGGGGTATATATTCTGCAAATTTGACCCTGCTAATAGGGAGGGGGGGGGGGTGGAGAAATGTAAAAATTAGGAGAACTGAAAATACTTTTCTCCATTTTTCTCCCTTCCCTGGTGAAAAAAAAACTAAAAGAATGTGTGGAAAGGAAGATAATATGAATTAACTAAAAAGTTCTGAAATTATTTTTTAATTTTTTCCCATACCTTGCTGGGAAAAACTAAGAGGGGGAATTTTTTTAAAATTTACATCAGGGAAAAAAATGAATCTTGTGCAGAATATACAATCTTGTGCATTAGCGAAATAGCTATAATTAACCTATGGACGGACACGTACGTACCCTAATTTTAGAAAAACCTCGCTTCTAAAAATATATCATGAAAGTTCCTCGGAAGATTTCTTTTCCTTTTCCATTATAATCTGAAAAAAGTTCACAAAAATACAATAACTTGCTATTAAGTATTTATTATTGAAAAACACTAGGTATTAGCAGAAAAAGTAGGTAAGAAAAATTATAAACAAAATAAGGTTTTCTTTATTATGAAGTTATAAGTGCAGTAAGAGAAAGGCAATAAGCGTCATCAGAAACTAAAAATTTATCTTGTAATGTGTGATATTCTAGCGGCTACGCTTCTAGAGGCCTCTAGAACAGTTGAAATGGTGGGGGGGTTGAATTTAACTAAACATTTATTATTAGTTTTAGTATAAAAAAGAAAAATTACCTCCCCATAATTTTTTTTGTGTGGGGGTGGTGGTATATGAAGGAGAATCATATCGGTTCAGCAGTTAGCGAGATCCTTCGGTACAGAAAAAGTTACTTTTACATAACAGTTAGATACAAATACAATTTGAATTTTGTATCAAATGATGCTTTTTTTACCAATCTTCATTTTATTAAATGTGTAAATACAATATATGAAAATGTCAAATAGTTAACAGGGAAAAATAATTGCCATGTAAGAATTCCATTTGAATTTTTTAAAGGAAAAAATGACAATTAGTTAACCCTTTACAGAAAAAAACCGAAATATTCATTAATGATATTGTTTATTCTTGATCAATCTTCTTGAAATCACGTTCACCTTAAAATATAAAATATTATTTTTGTTCAAATTAAAGGGTTAAGATCGAAATTAGAGCAAAATAATTTTAAACCTAAGTTAAAATAAAGGGAGGGAGGGGGTGATTACTAAAGATCTCGTAATTAAGGAAATAAATAAATATCTATACACTATCAGGGATATTAAGGGATAAGACAATAGACGATATATTTCCATTGTAAATTAACAAAATTAAATTAAAATTATTTGTTGAAAAGTTGACCTTTGAAAAGCCATTTATTTAACAACAATAAATATGAAATTTAAACCATTTTGTGATTTTTTAAAACTTGACACCTACATCTACGAGATCTCCTCGAGTACGATACCACCCAAAAGGAAATCAAATTTAATATTGGTTTACAACTTACTTAGGAAAACATAAATTTAATTTAAGTCTTTTTTTCAAAGTATTATAAAATTATTTGGGTATATAATTCCCTTTTTTTCGTGAATAAATATTAAGCGACCTCATTTCTTTTTTTCTCTCGCAAGAATGAAAATTGAATACTCTAATTTCAACCAAAATAATAACATGTTAAAAACCAAATCTTCAATCAAGATTGAAAATAAAACATATAAAATGCAAATTCAAAAACAGAAAAATTCAACTTTAGTCATAAAATATTTTTTTTTCTCTTTAAGAATTTGCTATTATAAATAAAATAAAATCACCATTCTTTTTTTTTTAATAAAGTACCTACACAATTGGCATGGGGGGCATCGGAAAAATTGTAAACACGATTTTTGTCCCTTCCTTCCAATTGTTTGATTGATTGATTGATAATTCTAACATCCTTCAAGAGAATCTCTAATTGTGTGGCATTGTACACTCACTTCAACATCGAGATGCACGTCATGTGACTGTGTGCGCGCACGTTTGTGTGTGTGTGCACGCGCATCATTTGTATTGTTATTGTCCCCCTTTATGGTTGAAGGTTTGTCTCAACCACTTGGCTAGTTAACAATATATAATTAATAACAAACTTAGGTTCTCTTTACCATTAAACTTAATCTTTAGCCATGTCGTTTTCATTTCTTATAAACATCTTACATTTTAAAGCATCTTATGAAAGAAATAAACTAGGCTTAAAAACATGTTTTGAAAATATATATTGGTTATTTAAAAAAAAAATAATATAGGGAAGATACAGATCTAGGCCAATATAAGATAGAATATTCTTTGTATTATAATGCTTTGCAAGTCTAGTCTATAAGATACTTTATTTGAAGACTTTTATAACATTCCTACAACCTTACCTAAGTAAAAAATCCTATAACACTCGTGCATTTGAAAACTATCGGTAAAAAGAGAAAGAAGATAAGCTAAAAAAACATAGCTTTAAAATTTACATTTGATTTAATTTTCATTAATTCTGAAGGCAAAATATTTTTCATATTTTTTCTCTTTATTTAGCTCGTTTTCTCATCTTTTTGCCCTTAAAAAATCCTTAGAAATGTGATTGATAATACAAAAGGATAGAAAAGGAAGATAAATATAAAAACTAATTAAGAAATAAGAACAAGATTTTGTGAAAAATAAATAATAAACATGGCTAACAAAAGCAAAACTTCCATAAGTCATTTCACCCCCAACCCCTTTTGGTTGTTTTAGGAGAGAGATATGAGGGGGTGGGGGGATTTTTTACATAAGTTTTGTCATATTACTATTGTGAATCTTGCACTTTTAAAACATGTCACTTTTTAAACATAACCCATTTTGGAAAACTTTAAAAAAATTTTATTAGTCCTGTTCTATTATCTATTAGTCAGAAATTTATGTTCTTATCTTTTTAAATAAAATAAGAAAATCTTACCAAGCGTGTCCATTAAGATCTGGATCTCCTTGACCTGGAGCGGCTGCGGGACCTGGACTTCTTGTCTCTGGAGCCAGACCTGGATCTGGACCTTAAATAGCAGAGATTTGTAAATCTTTACCATAAAACTGATCTCCATTAGGCAAAATTATTTATGGAGGCTGGCCAAAAGCTATTTGCTAATACCTCACAAAAACAAAGTTAAAATGACAATACTTTAGCAACAATTACTAAAAAATGCATATTTTTTTGTGATTTATAATGCAAGTTTATATAAAAAAAGCTCTATTTAAATACTTGGATGTAAACAAATATATAACGAGAACGCCTGGAAAATCCTGTTCACTCTGGACTTTGTTATCCTTTATTATACCTGGATTTACGGTCACGTGATCTGGAGCGTGACCTGGACCGGCGACTGCGTGATCTTGATCGAGATCTTGATCTGGAGCGGGACCTAAACAAATATTTGACAAGATTAGTTTTCTTTTAAGTGGCACATTTGAGATTGAAAAAAACTAGGTTTCCCCTGATTGCAGGAAACTTTTATGACACGGCTAGTTTGCACCAACCAATCAAGTTTTAAATTTAATGAATTATAGTGATGTTTATTGTTTAAGAAACTTTACGAATCCTATCAATAAACATTTCAATGCCCATCCCTCCATTAGTGTCAATCCCTGATGTTTTATGTAGGGGACTTTTAACTTTAATTAAATTTTTGTTGGTTGGTTGGTTCATTAAGTTGAGTTCCAAACGTTTCAACCACTTTAACTTATTGTAATCTACAGAAAAGCTTATTTCGTGTATCATCATTTGGGATGTACGTACATGAATTTAACGGCTATTATCTTACCTGCTGTTGCTGCGCTTTCTGCTTCCTTTGCTGGTGCTCATGTCAATGATTTTGATGGCCCGGCCATTCAACTCCTTGCCGTCCATCTTCTCCATTACATTCTTCACATCGTTGTAGCTCGCAAACTCAACGACACCCTCGTTTCTAAATTATCATAATATGCTTGATTAGTACATTAGAAGGTTTTTGTAAGTAGTATATCCAATGGCTTTATTCATAACAAACTTTTTAAACTAAAAGTATTAACTGTGAATAGTAATGAGTTTTGCCTGTCTATGGGCATAAGCATAACCTTGTACTAAACCCCGAACCACTTCATTATGCAATCTACATTTTCCTGGATATTTTGTCTACGGTAGTCCAGAAGTGTACAGCTTTACAGTACATTGTTTCTATTTGTTAAAGCAACACGTATGATAAAAGAAAAAGATTCCTTTTAAAGTAAAATGCTTATATTTCAATCAAAATCTATATTTTTTTTATTTTTTACCGATCCACGTCATTATGCAAATCAAAAGAAAATCAATGAGAAAACGTTTGTTTTGCACTTTTCTCTAATTTTAAAAAATGATTCTGATAAAATAGCAATATTTTAAGGGATTTATGCATTAATTATAATGAAAAACAGTTTAAGGTAGATTTTAATGATTTTTCTAAATAAGAAATAATTGAAAAAAAGAAATTCTATCCTTATCACTTTAGAGGACAGCTGCTGACCCCCAGTCTTATGGATGAAGCTAAATACATGTTAAAGATAAAAATTACCCTGAAAAGTATACAAAAATGTTTTTTGATGTGTTAAAAAAAATCCATTTTAAAATCTTGATTTTGAGGATGATGGCCTTTAAGATGCTCTTACTGGTGGTGAAGGTGAGCTAAATGTTATCTAAGTACATGACCATTACAACAACTTGTCTATTAACCTATGTACCATTTTTTGTAGTCATAGCAGCCTCCAGTGGAGCCTCTCGACATGAAATATAACCATTACCTAAAAACTACATTATTTACTTTATGAATTTTAGTAATTAAAATTGCAATTTTTTTCTTTTTTAATATTGCTTGGCTGGAGGCTGCTATGACTACAAAAAATGGACCATAGTTCAATATATAAGTTTTCTTCAAGGGCATGCACTTTGATAACATTTAGCTCACCATCACCACCAGTAAGAGCATCTTAAAGGCCATCATCCTCAAAATCAAGATTTTAAAATGGATTTTTTTAACACATCAAAAAACATTTTTGTATACTTTTCAGGCAAATTTATATTTTTTACATGTATTTAGCTTCATCCATAAGACTGGGGGTCGGCAGCTGTCCTCTAAAGTGATAGGGATAGAATTTCTGTTTTTCAATTATTTCTTATTTAGAAAAATCCATAAAATCTACCTTAAACTGTTTTTCATTATAATTAATGCATAGATCCCTTAAAAAATTGTTATTTTATCAGAATTATTTTTTAAAAGTGGAGAAAAGGGCAAAACAAACGATTTCTCATTGATTTTCTTTTGATTTGCATAATGACGTGGATCGGTAAAAAATACAAAAATATAGATTTTGATTGAAATATAAGCATTTTACTTTAAACAGAATCTTTTTCTTTTATCATACATGTTGCTTTAACAAATAGAAACAATGTACTGTAAAGCTGTACACTTATGGTCTACCGTAGACAAAATATCCAGGAAAATGTAGATTGCATAATGAAGTGGTTCGGGGTTTATATTAAGATGAAAGACCATTAGAATTTCATAATTGGTGGTAGATACAAAAATATATGATACGCATTTTTCAAACGACGGGTGTAAACTTTTTCTTCATAGCTGCGACTTGTGCATTCATGAGATGCTTCAAACGTGAAATTTAGCATTACCTTTTAGTTCTATGGGCATCCGCATAGGTAACATCTCCTGCACTTCTCATCACATCCTAATAACAATTATACCATTAAAAGGTTAGAGTTACAAAAGACTGTACATAAAAGGGTAGGTAATAGTTATTAATCGCATCGTAATATATACAGCTTTCCGCGGATATAAAACTGGTTTTAAACTTATGATTGTACATTTTTATATTCGTAGAAAATTGGATATAATACGATGCTTTACATAAATTTCCAATACGGCTGAGAACCGGGTCTAATCCACCGGTTATTAATCGGTTTTGAAGCGATGCTGGAAAAATATAGAAAAGCGAGAAATTTTTAATAGGTGTGTGTTTATTGTTTAATGGAACGACAATATCAGTCCAATTATATACACATTTTGTTCATTGTAGTTAACACCTATTTTTAATAACATTAAAATGTGAAAACGCCTAGTGATTATTAAAGTTTGAGGGATTTATTGATAGAATAATTTAAGGGCAGACAATGATACTTAGAAATTTTCTCGCATTATCTTTTTCGGCCATTATCATATTTGATACCTTAAGGTCTTGCCATGAAACTCTGCTGCTTAAATTCTCGACAACAACTCTGTACTCTGTCCTGGTGGGTGGACCATATTTGTCCAGCCAAACTGGGCGGCGCTTGTCTCCACCGCTACCTCGACCTCCGCGGCTACGGCTCCTAAAATAATTTGAGAACCAGGTTGAAACAGTGTTAATTAATGTGATTTTATGTTTTATAATATAATGATGTACTGTTTTATATTTATATACGTTTAGATTTTAATGTCTCCGTTTCTGATTCAGTTCTCCATTTTAGTGAAGATTCGCATAGGTTTTGGGAAGGTTTTAGGCTATTTATTTTTATAAAGATTTTTTTGCGGTTCGTTTAGATTTTTCCTAACAGTGCCAGTCAATCAACCCCAAGTCCTTGTAAGCAGGGTTGGCATAAAAAACCCAAGTAAAAACCCAAGTTGGGTTTTATTGGGTTTTTTAACTCAAAAAAAAACAAAAAAAACCCAGGTTTTTTAAAAATGTACCTTTTGTCGATAATGTTAACTCTATTTTGACTTATAAGGAGTACTATTTTCAAACAATTAATAGAAATTATAAAAACATTTTATTTTAACTATTGTATAACTGCATTTTAACTGCTTATTTTTATATATAAGTAACGGAATGTCTGTTTATATGTACCCAAATAACTCCCTAACCACTGAACCGATATGGTTCTCAATTACAGTTAGCTTCTCACGGGTCCGTTGAAGATTTCTCATAGGAGATTTGTGGTGCCCTCCCCCAAAATTGGAATAAACCTTCCCTGGACCTATGAAAAGCTACCCTGTACAGGAGAACCATACCGATTCAGCGGTTAGCGAGATCCTATGGTACAGACAAACATCCTATTACTTTATAAAAATGATTTAACCATAGGTATATCTTAAAATTGCTAGGTAATCTATAATACAAAGTAGCTTGATGTCTGTCCGTCTGTCCCTTAAGATCTCGGTAACCACTGAACCGATTGGATTCTACTCTTCAGGGTATATACCTATTGGTCCTGTGGTGGTTTTAAGCTATTTTCTTGGGGGGTGGGACACCCCCAACCCCCCCAAAAACAAAAAAATCCCTCCCCCATTTTTTTTTTTTTTTTTTTTTTTTTTGTAGAAGAATTCTTTTGTAGAAATTTTCTTTTGTAGAAATATTCTTTTGTAGAAGATTTCTTTTGTAGAAAATTTCTTTTGTAGAAGATTTCTTTAGTTCTTCTTATTTTTTTTTTGAATTTTTGTTATTGTCATCTCTTGGGGCAAAGCCCCTAGAGGCTAGGGGCGAAGCCGCTAGTAATCTTTAGAAAACAATAAAGCCCAAAAAAACCCGGATTTTATTAATAAAACCCGGGTTTTATTAATAAAAACCCAATGGGTTGGGTTATTTAAAAAAACCAGGGTTTTTACCAACCCTGCTTGTAAGAGAGAGAGACAGGGGAATATTTTTGATGCCTTGCAAAATAGCAAAGCATCAAAGGACAAACTACATCCCACCCCTTCCCTATACCGAAAAATAAGTTATATGCTCGCACTGCACAGGGCAACTTGAGGAAAACGTCTTTAATTTCTAAATTTGATCCCCGAGCTTTACCTGGAACGTGAACGTCTGGACCTGGATCTTGAGCGTGACCTCCTCCTGCGGGACCTTGACCTGGAGCGTGACCTAATAAAAAAAAATTCGGTCCATTAATCCTCAAAAGTAACATTGTTGTTTATTTGTCTGCCTATATGTAGCGAAAATAACCCATGGAAAAAAATTTAAAAACTAAAGTTTGCTGTAGTTAAACTGGAAGGTTGAATTCACAACCATTACTCAAGTGCACCTAGAGGCATAACAGAAAATATATTTTCATTACATAATATTTGAACAATAAATATCTATCGATAGGTAAAAATAAACTTAGTAAAAGGTTATTTTACTCTTGATTTTTTTTTGTAATCAAAAGTAATTTGTAGAGTAAGGTTTAAATCCTAACATACGGTAAACGCATATTTCACCTTCCGCCGTAGCCCCATCTCTCCTTGTCTCTGCCGTGTGGTGTACCCCGTGCCAACTCAACAGTTACTATCTCGCCCTTTATTTTCAAATATTTAAACATCAATGTATGTATAAGTAATTTTATTATCCATTAATTAGAAGTAACAGGATGTTTATTATGAAGGGATATATATTGGATGGGATGGGATAATGACATGACATAAAAGTCTTCAATTCTGAAAACTTAAGAAATATAGGTAGGAATTGGTTTGTTGTTTCTCATTGGTTGGTTGACCTCCCAGCAGCCATAATTACATTTTAAACATTTTTAAAAATGCATATCATTTATATAAGAATTAGGTTCTCTAGACCAGTTTACAGTAGCGTTGCTACTTTATAACTATGTAGGTCTTATAAAGACATTTAATCATTTAGAGTGGCATATTATGTGTAATCCTTGAGAAGATGTTTAAATATTGTTCCTGAAATTCTTTCTTGTGAAGATCATAGCAAGCGTCATCGGCGTCCCTCGCGTCATCAAACTCGATGAAGGCAAACTTATTCTTGATGGAAATGTCTCTGAAAAATTAAACATTTCTAGTAAGGGAAAGTTGAAAACGAGCGTTTTGTCGATGCTATTACAAAACCAATTTATAAAAAATGTCTTGATCTTTTCGATCATGAAGAATTTTTTTTTATTTAGAAATCTTTTTCATAATTCTATTTTCTTTCCAAGTTTAGAATTTACGTGGATGTTTTACTACTCTACTGTAAACATAGTAGATACCTATTATATATAACAAACTTGCTGTATCCTATACTTTGTTCCCATTAATTTCTAAAAGGATCGATTGGCCATCTATGCTTTCTATATCTATTAAAGATAATTAATTGGTTATGTACCTGATCTTTCCGTATTTTCTAAAGAAATGTTCTAGATCTGATTCTCTGCATCTGTGGGTGATACCTCCCATGTACACTCGGGTTCCCATTTTGATATTTTATAATTAGTCTTTTTTACTTCTGAAAATTGACAAAAAATGTAATTCACCAAAGGATGCATATCTTAATGTGGCATGAAATTATAGTATGTTAGGGCCTTGGTTCATTTATAATCATTCAAAGCTAATTTAAATGACAAAAATATCAACTTTAGGAAGAATTATGTATATATATAAAATACAGACAGTTAACGATATTGATTAAGATACTTTTTTTTACATGTATAATATATAAAAGGTGACAGTAACAATCAACAAAAATTTAGGATAAAATAATAAACTTTCTAACTATAATTATGAAAATTGTAAACATAAACTTAATTTTAAAGAATAATTAATAATTTAAAGCATAGTCTAATTTTTACCGACTACTGCAACAACAAAAATGGCGGCGAAATATGATAAACAATGATTTCAGGGTTTCCAACTTTATAATAAATAAGGTTTCAATTCAGGGTTATCAACATAACATTAATTTTTCCGTTTAGGAAATATTCACATAAAAAATAAGTTTTAGTGTCGTTGTCCCTAGCTATTTAAAAGGAAGGGAGAAATTAATTGTTAAATTTTCTCTTAAATAAATCCAGAAATTGGACTAAAAATGCCCATATGGGGGCGTTAATGGGGGCAATTACAATATAAGTTCTGACAATCGTATTTTGCCCATATTTTGTTAGAAGTAAACCAAAAATCAAGTTCACAGCTCCCAATGACCAACAAATATATACTTTTATCCTGTCATTGCCCTACTGTGCCAATAAAATCGTATAATTAGAGATATAGTTTTACTAGCAATTGTTTTTGAAGTAAAATTTTTCATGGATGCCTGGCAGAACCTTCAAAAATGTTTAAATTATCAAAAGTAGAATAAAATGTCTTTTTATACAGTTCGTTTTGGGATAAAAAAAGACAAAAAGTTTTTGATGCACCCTAAAAGTCAGCTTCAATACCCTTTTTTTGTAAAATTCAATATTTTTACATACAAAATGAAAATAAACAGTTACAAGCTGAATAAAATGTTTAAAGTTTACTAAAAGCCATCAAAACAAACCCCTTCCCCAAAAGCACCATCCCTTGAAAGGGAAGGAAATGGGAAGAGATGATAGCATTTAATTCTCTTCATATATTTTCCTTCAGATAATCACCGTGACATATTTTTTTCACCTATTCAATGGAAATTAGTTTGAATGGATTAAACTTTCATAAAAAAATTTCTTGCATGTATTTGCAGCGATTTTTTAATATAAACAGAAACTTTTTCATATTCATAATGGGAATTTTTGTCAAGGTATAATTTCTACATGTACCACCAGAGTAGAAATCAGACGACAACAACAAATAATAAAATAGAAAAATTAACATTATATAAGTGTTCAGAGTTAAAAATCAAGTCTTTTTGTGCTTAATGTTATGTTTTACGTTGTATTGTATTAGTTTTTTTAAGATAATTAAGATTGTTTTTCCCTTTGAGTACTTGGTATCTAAATATCTTATGTTTCTGATTTAATCATTAATTGTCCCGCGATCTAGCTTCTAAAATTAAAAAAATAAAATATTTAATTATCTTCTATTTATATAACATAAACTGTTTTTCCCCAGAAATTTTTATGGTATTTATTTTATCATAGACATTAATTCCCTATATGTCAAACTCTAGAAAAGTATTTTGATTTCAGCTAAAAAAGTTTTATATATAAGTAATTACTTTATCATATTCTTAGTAGCAATTATTGTTCTGTAATTCAATTTGACTGTCTGTCCGTCTGCAGCGCTATGGGGTAAACGTTATTTTACCTGCTGCTGATTTTTTATGAAGAGTTAAGGTATCCAATTTCTTAATGTTACTTGGTACGTCGGTCAGCTAACAGACGATCTGTTCTGCAATAGGTCATGCTAAAAAAGACTATGTTTTATATTGATACGTAACGGTTTCGTGACTTTAATAATTTTTCTTTTATTATCTTTTCTTTTTTTCTTCACATCTGTTATTTGACCACTAAACATAATCTCTAAAACTTCCCAAGTCTGTTGTCCACCAATGATGTTTGTGCTTTGCTACTTGTGGATGGTGTCATCCTTGTTTTTATTATCTTTAGAAGTGAAGATGGCATTAGCTTTGGAGCCAGCAGCTGCCAACCATAGCTCTGGCGGGGACAAATTAAAATGTAAAAAATGTCGGGAAATTCTTCTGTTCAAACCTGATCATGACTACAGGTAAAAAATCCCAACAGCAGTCATGAATCAAACAGTGGCTACGCCCCCTAACATCTAAGAAGAGAAGGGCAATTCAAAAGTCTAATGACAACCCAATGACATCGAATCAAAGACTTAAAAATTAGAACTTAAATATTTTTTCTTTATTAACTTTGTTACCTGACTTCATTATTTTTATTCTAGTGAAGTATCAGATCCTGCATCAGGGGACGAAACCAACATACTTGGTGTAGATGAAGAAAAACGCCCAAAATGGATTGATGACCAAATTGAACAGGTTGAAAATATAATCTCAACTATATTTTAATACTATTGGTTTAGCCTAAATAGCCGAGATTTTGATCAACAGAAAGAAGTTTCATCAAAAAAAGATAAAGACTCAATATTGGTATTCCAATATGCATTTTCTTTTTATGACATACCCATTCTAAAAGCATGTTGTTTACTTTTCTTTGGTCATTTTTCGAGTTTATAAATCTAAGACCAAAGTAATTTTTCTCATTAAATTCCCTTCATAAAGCTAACCCTTCTACATTTTGTAAGTATTTCTTACAACGGTAAATTTAGGGTGGTTGGACCAAGGGAAAGCTGAATTGTTGCAAGTGTGGAACAAGAGTTGGAGGGTTTGATTTTGTCAGTGGCATGGCAACACAAGTTTATATTGTCAAGAGCAAGGTATTATTTTTTATATTTTTACAGAAAAAAGAAAGAGCTTAGGTAATCTATAATACAAAGTAGCTTGATGTCTGTCCGTCTGTCCGTCTGTCTGTCTGTCTGTCCCTTAAGATCTCGGTAACCACTGAACCGATTGGATTCTACTCTTTAGGGTATATTTCTATTGGTCCTGTGGTGGTTTTAAGCTATTTTCTTGGGGGGTGGGACACCTCCAACCCCCCCAAAAACAAAAAAATCCCCCCCCATTTTTTTTCTTTTTTCTTTTTTTTTTTGCTGAAGATTTCCTAGGTTCTTTAGGTTTTGTAGAAGATTTCCTAGGTTCTTTAGGTTTTGTAGAAGATTTCCTAGGTTCTTTAGGTTTTGTAGAAGATTTCCTAGGTTCTTTAGGTTTTGTAGAAGATTTCCTTGGTCCTTTAACAAATTTCGCCTTAATTTTTTTAATCACCTCTTGGGGCAAAGCCCCTAGAGGCTAGGGGCGAAGCCGCTAGTTATGCAATAAAATGCCATTTCTTCCCCATCAATACAGAAAAAATATTTTTTTTTGAATTTTTGCATAATTGAAATAGATGTACGTGTTAAAATGTTTTTAATTAAATTGATAATTGAATACTTGTTGATTTCAGGTTGATTTTAACCTTGTGTTGGGAGCAAATGTGATTCAGCCGTCAACAATTCCCCAATCAATCATCAATGCATCTGAAGGAATTGCAACTACAGATACAAACAGCATCGAAGCCATAACATCAGAAAGTAGTGCAAACGAAAGCACTGAACTATCCACGGCATCCTCTTCTACTACAGAAAGTTGTCAGGATGCAAGCATAAGCCAAGCAAGTCAAGGTACTTAAAATACTCTTGGCTTCCTAACTAATTTGGTTGATTCTCTCAAAGTGCCTAGTCGAGCACAGAACCTCCTCCCTTATGTTAGTGTTTTACCTTAGATTAGGTTATATTGGGTACAGGGTAACCCCACAGGTATAGGACACTTATAGGCCCCGCAGTGGTTAGGCATAAAGAAACAAACCACCATTAATTATTTTCAAATTAATTTTGAATTGTTTTGTGTGTGTGTGTCTGTGGAGGGGGGTTCTGTGCTCGCTAGGCCCTATGAGAGAAAGCACCTTGTTTCTATGCTGTTACTTTTTGCTATATGTTTTACATTTTCAGATGAAAATAGAATGTTTAATTTAGCTTTGGAAAACTAGAATAATAGATAATACCTATGTTTAGTAAGATTTTCAAAATTATAAAAATTTACATTTTTTAAGGAGAAGTTTTGATTCCTGAACCCCTGCCAAAACAAATTCCTTTCAAAACTTAAATTTATAAGGGGGGAGGAGGGAGGAGTCTTAGAGGCCTCTAGGGGAATAGTCACAAGTAATTTGTAAAGAAGGATTTTTAAATTGGTATTTCTTTTAGATAATTTAACTCTAAATGCATAAGTACTTACCTACCTATATTGTTTAAAATTATAATCCTAACTAAAAATGGTGATTCAAATGAATCGAATGTTTTGTTTGTCAGAGGTATAATTTTTTTGTAGGTGCTGACGAAACTGACATAGAATTGGATTCTATTTCCACCTCCACACAAAACCACACTGATCATGTAAGATATTATATTTTTATTTTGTAATAAAGGACAACTACGTCTCGTAGTAGGTATCTAATCTTTTAAGTCCTTCTGACTAATCTGAAGAGATTGGACTTCACTTTTGTTGGAATATACCTACTGGTTAACGAAGGTTTTAGGCTATTTGCTATGGGGGCGGGAAAAACATTAAGGGAAAAGATCTCGTAAAACCCGTTGTAACAATTTTAATATATTATGTTTTAAAAAATGTAAAGATAGTACCCAGCAAAACAATTTCCAAAGTGTTGTTTGATCTTCAATGACACGTTAACTTACATATATTTTTTTAATTAGGAGTCAAGTTCTACAGAGGAAGATTTATTGGCTGTCAACCAACAGAATCAACTCACTAGGAGACAAATAGAGAAAATAAAGAGAAGGAAGAAAAGACGGGAAAGAGAAAAGGAAAATAAAGCCAAGGAGAAGTCACAAGAATCCAAAGTTCAGGATAAGGTTATTTATGCTTTCTTAATGCAGTTGGACCAGCAATAAGACAATAGACGATAAAAAAATATGTATATTGAAATTGGTGGTTGAAAAGTTTGGACAATGCTCGTTTGTTCACTACCCAATCAGATTTTGTCCCCAAAGCTTTAGAGCCATATGACAATGTATGTTTATAAAACTGAAATACAAAGGTAGTACCTGACAATATTAGTGTAATGGTTATTTGTCGGCTTGCCGTCGGGGAGGTGTCGGATTCGAGTCGGGGCAAAACTGCGTCATACTATAGACATTAAAATTGGTACTTATTGGAGCTATGTTAGGTGCGTGATATCAATAGTACGAGTAGGGGAATGCCTTGGCCCTTACTATGTACAGTTAGGACTTTAGACAAAGGTCATGAATTGAAAAGGTTGGGTGTTTGTTGGGTAACGCAATACGTACCCATCGCATGAATTTTGTTATGGTGTCTGCAATATACTATAAGTACTAAACTTTGGGTGGAAGGTTTTTTTTCCCTTCCTTTGACTAATTCCTTAAGACTTCTGCATGTAATACATAAATTATTATAGTTGCGAGAACTTCTGGAAGCAGAGCCCGAGCTAGAGGCTTTACCTGATGAACTCATCTGTCCTGTTTGTCTTGACCTTCTCTTTGAACCTTTCCAGGTAGAATTCAATTTTATTGATGTCATAAAAAACAGTCGTGATTTCTCTTCCTTGCCTCATTAGGTAGTACATTTATTTTTAGGGATAAGACAATGAATGAAAAATAAAATAACCCCTTATTTAA
The DNA here is from genome assembly GCF_053477335.1 of Acartia tonsa. NCBI lineage: Eukaryota > Metazoa > Arthropoda > Copepoda > Calanoida > Acartiidae > Acartia > Acartia tonsa. The sequence goes on along the minus strand of NC_137269.1, from coordinate 34,594,458 downwards.
TTTAGACTTATTGACTGAAAAGTTTAGACATTGCTAATTTGAACCAACCAATCAGATTTGATAAAAATACCCAATTTTTTTATAATCCAACCAATGTTATAGCATATTTTTACATTTAAATGCTCCCTGCTTCCCTGATAATTTTTTATGTCGATTATCTCTGCTTTTATCATTGTTTTTTTTTGTAGACTGAGCCTTGTCGGCACATATTTTGTGAGCCCTGCCTGCGACGACTTGGCCAGAAGAATGCCATGAACACCAAGTGTCCGCTTTGCAGGTCAAAGATCAGGTTCTGCAAACATTTAGCGGTAAGCATTTACAAGGTTTCTAAATAACAATCATGTGAAGTTCTTTTAGTGTGTAGCTTTAATATTTCGTTAACTACTCAACTGATGGCGTTCTAAATTTTTGGGAAGTTTTATATTGTTTTTGGGATGGTTTTATTCTATTTCATCTTAATCTTGATGGTCTAACGATGTGCTCATATTGGCGTTTTTTTTGTATTAAGGTCTGAAGTAATGACGTCACTAATACATTAAATTGGCGATAAATTGATTATAAGTTAAAATATTCATAAGAAAAGTAGGTAGGTACACAAAAGTAATTTTGTAATAAAAAAAATTCCAAAGTTTTTAAGCAAACAAAATATGAAACATCTCTCAAATTTTAAGGCGACGTCACGAGAAATCAGGGAGCAGCATGAAGCTATGTATCTCAGGTATAAAAAAGTTTTGAAATCCTGCAGTATTACAGTATATACGAAAAGACGAAAGTAAGTAATGTAAATTGTTAAACAGTACTGTAGAATGTGATAGTTATTACTTAATTTTATTGTTTATAATAACATTACATTACTTCTGTGAGAATACTTATTTTATTTCAAGCAGCTTTTGTGTAAACAATTCGAGAAAGAAAAAAAACAAATCTTAATTTTAAGCGTACTTAAGGCATTGTCTTGGTAGTAATAACAACGTTTTAATGAGAAAAAATATGTAATATATTGATGTTTAGACGAAAGAAATTTGAGCGGTCAACTCCTGTGTTTTCTTACCCCTTGCCTTGGACTCCTGGCTGGCGTAATCTTCTACGTGGCAGACCTCTAGGCATTGTTTAAATGGCATTTAGACTATTCATAGCTTTCTTTTAAAAAAGGACCATCTATTGCCTCTATTTAATATTCTTAATTTACTTCCCCCTTAGTTTCATCCAAAAATTAAGTCTTTTTTGACACTGACGTCCAAGTTGGGCGGGATTTGGGGGAAAGGGGTTGTAAACTAGGGTTAATAACTTCACCAACCTCAAAGGTTTTAAAACTCTTAAAATTTTGTCGCTTCTTAATTTTCTCCAAAGCCGTAAGTTTTTATAAATCAGGTAAATATTTTCAATATGTGGATTTTAACCCCCCCCCCCCCCCCCCTTCCTCATGATGCTGTACAGCTTACCTGAAAATTACAACCAATAAAGAATTGCAATATCCGAGATCTTTAGCATCTGACAAAAAATTAGTTTTAGATGAATGCCAAAAACAAACCAAAAACAGGTGGCAACACAATTTTTGTTGATGAAAATAATCAAGCTGAATACATGCGCACAGTTCTCTTACAGGTATACACATATTAAATGCGAATCTGTTTAACCATTATGGACGGTGCGACTGATCGTATCTCAGTGTGGCGTCTATTGTGTATCGCTTTATTCGTAAAGGGGTAGTTTCACGAAATGCATTTGAACTTAATTTAGTGAACTGCATATTTTTTCCTAGTTAATGGGTTAAACTACATTTATATAGCATATATTTGAAATAAATTCAATTTTCTACTACGTAGTTTTTAAGATATCAAGACTTGAAAATTGTCTTTTTGTGATATATGCAATTTAAAAAGACGATTTTCAAGTCTTGATATTTTAAAAACTACGTGGTAGAAAATTGAAATTCTTTCAAATATTTGCCATATAAATGTAGTTTAACCATTTAACCAGGATAAAATATGCGGTTCACTAAATTAAGTTCAAATGCATTTCGTGAAACTACCCCTTTAGTCATTTAGAATCTTCACATTGATTTTATACAAAGAATCCTATTATGTTAAGGTATAATTTTTAATTTTGACAATTTTATTTTACAACAAACAGATGGCAGTTTTTTGTTTGAACCCAAGAATAGGTATTAAATTATATCCCTAATAACGAAAAACAAAACCTTACATTCTGCAAACTATTGGTTGAGAAGTTTGGTCACTGATCGTTTGTACAACTCAATTTGATAAAAGTCTCCCAAATTTTCTATCCAAGCCATAATTGAGATATTGTGTTTATATTCCTTTTGGAACCAGCTTAAATACAGTCTAATGCCCTCTCCCTCCCTGCTAAAACTAATAATTAAAATAATTCACATTTTCAGATACCGTACTATATTCCTCCAGTATTTCTTGCCAACGTTTTCAACATTCTATTGTTTGGTTTTCTGTTGGGCATTGTGGAACTTCTGCCCACGCTTTTCTATGCACTTATGGGGCTCAGGTAATTTGAAATTTTATTGTTGATCAAAACTTTAGATTTTCTATTCCTCACGGTAAAATGATGCTGGAATCGATTATTTCGAAATATACAATTACACTTTTTTTGTGAATTAAAATTGGCAACAGAAATATTTTTGTGAGATGTTTCCAACACGAATTAAATTGGACTTTGTGCCTAATACATTTTTAAAAGAAGATATTTATATTTTATGTTAATTGTATACCAACAAACGTTTTATGGAGACAAATCATCTAGGGGATAAACTAACTACTGGACAAACCCTCAATGGGACAAACTCTAGGGTAACATTGAAACTAATTTTGTATTTTAATTTTTATCAGGAGTGGAGGTTCCGGATCAGGAGGTGGAATTAACTTAACTGATGCAATTCCTGAATCTACCAGTGCAGGTAGATTTTATAATCTCAACAAAAGTAATAATTGAATTCTAAGAATCTTGGTATAATCCTTCAGTATTAACATCAGTCAACTAAATCATTCCCCCTCTAAATTGTTTGTACCGAATGATCTCGTTAAACTGAACCGATATGGTTCTCCCTTACACACAAAAAAAAGATTTTTACTTTTTCTTAAATTTAAAATAAAATTTGGGTAATAGAATTCACCTACACCGTTCTCAAGTGCCTCTAGAGGTCTCTAGGGGCGTAGCCGCTAGTTTAAAGATAAAGGATCAGAGGACGACAAACTCTCTCGTCCATCCTAGTTGAAATTACTACATAATCTCAAAGGAGACAAAGAGAACAAAAATATGATGATTTCTTATGACTAGCCTCCATCGAAAGTATACCTTCCTACATTAATGCATAAGTATAGAAGTATATTCCAGACAACTATCTGTCCGAAGTGGCTTAGACCCTTTTTGTCTGTTCGCAAACTGTTTGTTCAATAGGGACTTGACTGTGTTATATTTCCGACTCTATTAGCTGATTTCAAAGACCCAATACAAAATCGGGACAGGGTGTTTCTTTTACTTAAACTTACTATAATTAACCTAACCTAAGTTAAACTATTTTATAAAATATAGCTTGGGTTTTTTTCTGGGTAGGTTTTTGGCTAGGTATTTTCTCTATAATTTAAGATGTTCTAGTGGATGTAAGGGCATAGCCACTAGCTAAAAATATGACAATAATTTAGTCTACTGTAATGAGTGTATAGGCCACATAATGATCTTATCAAATAAAGAAATAATAGGGTTATGTTGTACTGCCACTACTGTTCAATAATACTTTGTCAACTTCTTTTAAAAAGTTTGTTTACATGAATTTATTAACGAAACAAATTTTTGTTGTAAAGTGTTCAATTATTTGTTTTCCAAGCATGTGTAAGTACACTTGAAAGCAAATTAATTTCTTTTAAATAAATATTCATTTATATTTGAGGAATCTTTATTTTAAAAGAATAGGTATGATTTATCATCATCAATTAGATCTGCCTTTTTATTTAGATACTTTGGTTTAGATTGTCTTACCTCTTTATACTTACCCAAAAATTTTCCATTAAAAATTTTTATGTACATAATCATAATAGCTTCCTTTAGATCTCCGTATCACTCCAAAGTCAACACCATAACAAAACAATTGATGCATTTTTAATTAACATTTTAAGATGAAACTGTAACTCCTTCTGGTGGTACCTCTGCTGAAAGCACAGATCCTACAACTGAACCCCCTGGCCTTAACATCCAACCCACAGACCAGGATATTATACAAGATCTTCCAGGTTCAATTCCAGGTAAAAATTATCACATATTAATAACAATAGAATTGTTAAAAGAGTAGGTAAAGAAGGGAGGTGAATAAGACACTTTTTGTAACCATACCTAAACACAAAGAAACCCAACCAAAACAAGTGGTGCATTACTGAATTTCAACATGACAGTTGGCAAAATTTGAAATTTCAATAACGGATAATGCCTTTTTTCTCAGTGCTACTCTAATAAATTTTATACCTAGGATTTTTCTTCAAATTTCAAATGAGCGATATAAAAAGTAAGAACGAGGAAAATGTATAGGACTACAGGTCGTAAAATGAATAGGTTAGTTGTCTGATATAGTTGGGAGGTAAGTACAAAAGTTCAGACAGTATCAATCATCCAAAGAAATATTACTTATATATAATAGATATGTCAAAAATATTAACATTATTGCATATTTCAAAGGATTTTTGTCTTTGTGTTCAAGCTGAATGTTCAACAGAACATGAATATGCTTTTAAAAAGTTTTCTGAAAAATGCATGGGCCATAAATATCAATAAAGTCACTTCTTCAATGTATGACGTTATATCATTTATTTTGAGAGTAATTCGTTTTTTATCATAATTTATGTCTTTTACTTCATATTACCTAGTAATTACGGAAAAATAGCCATCTAACTAAAGCTTAAAAGATAAAATGTACATATAAATAATTTTTTACTTTTATTTATTTATCTTTTAAGTAGGCGTGTAAAAAATTCACACAAAAAATTACATAAATAGAAAGAAATGAACATTAAATCTAAATCAGATTCTAGAAGCCATTTCCTTTGAGTTATAGTTGAAATAAATGTAGCATAACTTCCACCTTTACTGGATGCACCAAAACATATTAAATTTTTATGTTGTACCATTGAAAATCAGTTGATTCCTACAAAGCAAATTAAAAAAAAGATATTTTTTAATAGAATGTTGCTTGGATTAGAAAAAAACCTTCTTAGGCGGATAAACGCCATTATGTATATTTTATTCTTGTAAATTTGTATAATCAGTACTAAATCAAAATTTACTAGCGACTATGCCCTTAGAGGCCTTTAGGGGTACTTGGGGTGCAGGAAAGTTTAACCTCCCCCCCTTCCCCTCTCATTATTATGTTTTAAAAGAAAAATTCAAAAAAAGGTGTTGGTACCCTCCCAAATTTTTTTTTTAATGTACGTTTACTTGATTTTACTGTCGACTGCAAAGGCAGAATCATTTCGCTGATAATTCTCATTATGTTAATCATAAATTTGGCCCTAATCTTAAGTTTGAACACAAAAGTGTGGACAAAAATAATGAATTTGATGATTAAAGAATTAAATTGTATTGATATTTATTTCAAAGTTTTGTACCTACCTAAGAAATATCAAGATTTGAAAAATTTACACTTTTGGACTGTAAACAATTCTGAAGTCCCTAGAAAGGATATTTGGAAAAAAATATCCTACAAAATCGTGGTTCAATGTCCCTTTTGACCTTGCTGTTGGTTTAGGACGTAGTAAAATAATATTGCATTCTAAAATTCAGTCATAATTCTCCACCATTAATATATCATGACATATTCGCATAAATAAAGTGCAAATTCTCTGCATTATTTTTCCCTCTCTCACCATCAAACTCTCTCTCTTTCTTATTGTCACAGGGATAAGTAAATGGGGAAAAACATTAAAATTTTAAGGAGGCATCGTATTGGTACCTTGAGAAACCTCCACCCCACGTTATCTTTTTCATTGTTTAATCTGTTATGAAACTAAACATAAAAACCAAGCAGAAAATATTATCTTAAGAATAAATGGATATATTATTACATATATGTTACACCAGATTTTCATGTTCTTTTATAAAGTGAAACATCCAGCGGGCTAAAATAACTACAACTCTCTTTTCATCCCCTTACCTTCTGCTGGGTGGATGAACTGATTAATAAATGAGTTTCATGACAGCAAACTAAATAATTGACGACATTTTTTCCCCTGTCACAATATCAACTTATATTCTATATCCATTCAAGAATGCCACTAAACAGCAGATTTTTTAGCTTTTATTGATAGAATATTATAAAGAAAAAATATTTTCTAAAATGTCCATTCTTTATGACCCTGAGTTTTTCTCTCTCTATTTTTTACCCCCTACTGAAGCGGGAATTTGTTAGAAAAATGATCTTTCAAGCCGCTGATGGGAAAAATTGATGACGAGATATTTACCTTTCTAAAATGGAAATTGATAGAATATTGACGATGTCAACACATATAGAGTTAAGTTAGAACGACCCAAAACAATTAAGTTTTATCCTATTATATAAAGTAGTAAGCGTTTTTTGTCTATCCCGAAGGATCTCGCTAACCACTGAACCGATATTGTTCTCCTTTACAGCGAAGCTTTTTATAGGTCCTGGGAAGGTTTTAAACTATTTTTGGGGAGGGTGTCTTCATTTCACTTTTTTTTACTCTTTTGAAACTCATTTTTAAAATGGGATAAGGTCGACTTTTCCCTCTCCTACCTTAAGTGCCTCTAGAGGCTTCTAGGGGCGTAGCCGCTAGTTGTAAAAAAAAATAAGATAAAAAGTAAGGACTTCTAAAACGACGGCTTACATGATCGTTTAGATCGTTTTGTAATAAAAGCATATCGTAAATGTTTTCAACAAAAAGTTTGTAAAACGACAATTTGATTTTGGTTTTGTTTTTAAAAGTAAAGCTTTTCTACATTTAGGGTCAGTGAGTACCTGCATCCGTATCGTTAATTTGGGCCGGTTAAAACTGTCTTTTTTTTTTGTTTCAATCTTTGCACTTTTTTGCACTCTAAAATAATTCTATTAATATAAAATGGTTAAAAGTGTAATATCTTGGCACTTGGCCCTAACTGCATTAGATGACTATCATGTTTATTTTAACATTTTAAACAAATTTTCAAATATTAAATTCAAATGGGAGGGTGGGGGGGATCTATTCCTTGCCATTTTTTTTTCATGTAATATTTAGTGTAGGAGGTTGTTTAACACCGAACTATAATAAGGAAAAGGGCCATTTTTTTGCGTAATATCCATAAAGTTATTTGTTATTGTAGTTAATTGCGCTTATTAAGTAAAAATGTTCTCAGTTTTTCATACGCATAAAAAATGATAAGTCAAATCGGTCCATTGAGATGGTTTTCGAGATTATAAGTTTTATAACCGGATGTATTAACATCTTAAAATTGTTTATTTTTATAGAAAAAAGTATACCTCACCACATTTATGCAGGATTTTAAAAAAGTTGGCCTAAAACCGTTACAAACCTATAATTTTAAAAATAGAATAGCCTAAAACAATCCTCTTTCTTAATTGAGGAACTCAATTGGTTCAATGGTTAGCAGGAATAAGGTATAACCAACAAGCAAATTAATTCGAAAATTTATTTGGGGGGCAAAATACCGCAACCTTTATTAAATTGCCTTTTTCAGCTGTCGTTTGGGGGCAAAATTTGTATTTCACCATCGAGAAATCAAGAGAAATCGCGGCATCTCCTAAAAATTGTGCTTTATTTGTAAACAAAAAAATTCCAAGATTGCAGACAATGGTTTTTTAAGTTTAAAAAAAGAACTGCCCACAAGCAGAATTTTTTTAAAGACAATTTTATGTTGACATCATCATGATCAAAATTCTGACCTATTAATTATAAAGTTCTCCCACTCTTTTTTTGTGCTCCTTTTGTAGTGACCTTTGAAGTTTTCTTTCCTATTTTAGCATCTCACGAAGCTAAATGCGCCAATGCAATGCAGTGGGAGAATAGTTAGAGGTTAAATTTTTCAAAGGGCTTTGATTGCCATGCTGTTGTATAAAATCCGCTTAAAATTAAACATTAGTTTTAGTAAAAAAAGGTAAAGATTTTATAATTCCAATTTTTTTCATTAGGACACTCCTATAAAAATAAAAAAAATCTAGTTTTAGTAGAGGGTTTTAATTGAATAGACATAGTAGATCAACCCTTTATCATATGGTTTGATGGTATGCTTGTAACTTATGCTTGAAATCATTTTTTGAAATGTACTTCATGCAACTTTATAAAAAAATTAAAAACAAAATTTTACAGCTATTCCTAATTATTAGTTTGCATTATCTATAGAATAAGTTGAATTGATTTGCTTATATTGTATTCTATTTTGCAATACTTTAGATAGCCAACAAAAAACAACTTGTTTCTGCATAATTTGAAGAAGCTGTTTAGTACTATTGCAAAACTATTAGTGAGTTCTCTCTGCATAGAGGATTTATCACCCCTTTCACAAAATTACTTATTTTATAAAAATGATTATACAGAATAATTATAGTTGTTATTATAACTAGCTAATTCGTCCCTAGCATTTAGTGGCTCTGTATTGTACATAGGAAGAGCAGGAAAATAGCATATAGTATTCACAAAAGATATTTCAGCAACTTTTATAAACGACCAAAAGATTCACTGGAACCCAACAAAGCTTTCATAGAAATCACAAACCAGTGTTTCATGCAATTAAAGAGATCTTTTAACCACCCAAATAAAAAGTATGTGTAAACCCTTGTAAAGGAACCAACATTATAGTTGAACTGTGTAGTCACGGGGCGGGTCTCAAGTTTAAGGTTTGCATGTCAGATAAACATTGGAAATGTGCAGGCTATACAATTAAAAGGTAAAGGGATATTTCTTGAACACTTTCACTAATATTTTAGATGAATTTGTAAATGTTGTCCGGAGATTTAAAATTTGAAATAACATTTTAAACGTAATTTAAACAAAAAAGTGTGCTTTTCCTCAAAGTGCCGATCAAGCAACCCCCCCCCCCCCCCACCCCACCCATAGACGTCCAAGGGGGGGTCGGGGGTAATAGGGCGATTACCCCCCCCCAAACGATTTTTTCATTTACCCCCCCCCCCATTTAAAAATTACCCCTACCCTGGGTTTGCCGTAGGCACCCCCAACCATTTAGGAGGGGATATTTACCCCCCTCAAACAATTTTGGGGGGGTAAATACCCCCCCCCCCCCAAATAAAAAATCTCTCATAAAATTTTTTTTTGCATTTTTAATACTAAATATTAAATTTTAGGGGGGTAAACTAAATTTACCCCTGCCAACAGATTTCAGGTGGGGTAATTACCCCCCTTCCCCCCCCAAGAAAATTTTACCCACGAGGTAAACATTTTTTGGGGGGGGGGGGGGGTAAAAAAAATTTTGTTTTGATTCAGTTAAACAAATTAAGTTATTAAATTCAAAACCACTACACATATTTTCCACCACTTTTTGTAGTTTTAATAAAACTGGTTTCTCAGTAAGATTTTCTTTAATTGCAGAATTTAACAATGGCCGATATAAAACTTTGTGCTGTATTTTGATGAAATCAAGAATTGATGCAATGGTGTTTAGTCCATGCTCGTTTAGTTCCATTATATCAACATTGTTAAATTTGACATTTTTTGCCCAAACAGATGAAGTAATATTTGATTGAAGAAAGGTTTCTCTTTATGTAATGTAATGTTATCAAATCTGACTTATTACCCCCTTGTTTATCCCTGTGTAGAAACTAGTTGAGGTACGGGTATAAAGGAAGGAAACATATGTGCACGGTTAGGACAAGTTTACAGGTACACACCTGTACTTAACTTATTTTATATGTATCTATAAAAGAGATTTTACATTAGAAACATGAAAATAGAATAGTTATTTCTTTCATCGTATTATAAACGGCTTTCCGCGGATATAGAATGTACAATTATAAGATTAAAACCAGTGTTTTAGCCCCATGGTGCCGAAGGCACGGGCTAAAAAAACATTTTTCTCCATATCTTCAGTGTTTATGGTCCGATTTTGAAAATTTTTTCAGTTATTGATATCAAAATTAAATTTCCTGTCATTTGCAGAAAACAACCATGACGGCCACACTGCCATTTTGCAGGTTTTATGCTATTTTTGTATTTTTCACATTTTCACCATATCTTCAGTGTTTATGGTCCAATTTTCAAAATTTTTCAGTTATAGATATAAGAATTAAATTTCCCGTCGTTTAAAGAAAACAACCATGACGGCCAGACTGCCTTTTTGCAGGTTTTAGGCTATTTTTGTATTTTTCACATTATTCTCCATATCTTCAGTGTTTATTAGACCGACTCAGAATTACCACTTTTTTTGAAATTCAATGGGCGCGCTATTTCAACCCATTCCTTTTATGATATAAAGACCAGTGATACCAAAAAAAGTGTTCTGGTAGCTTTTTTTCAGCAATATGTCAAATTCGATTTTCATAAAAAAGGGGAAGGTTCCCCCCTGGGGGTGAAATTTTTTTTTCTTTCAAACCATGGCTTTATACACCTTTCTGAATTCGTCTTGAAGAGTACATTAAGGATCAAAAAACGATTTTAAAATATTTTGATCATAGCAAGAGCTATTCTCAAAAAACTAACAATTTTGGCCATTTTAGCAAAATCAGGTGATTTTGACGGTTATTTGAGGATAACTTTTTCTGGGATCAATATTTTTAAAAAAAGTTTTTTGATTCTTAATGTACTCTTCAAGACGAATTCAAGAAGGTGTATAAAGCCATGGTTTGAAAGAAAAAAAAATTTCACCCCCAGGGGGGAACCTTCCCCTTTTTAATGAAATTCGAATTTGACATATTGCTGAAAAAATAGTCTGAGAACACTTTTAAAGGTATCAATAGTCTTATATTTATGAATAGAATGGGATAAAATAGCGCGCCAAAAAATTTTGCATCTTGAGTCGGCCTAGTGTTTATGGTCCGATTTTGAAAATTTTTTCAGTTATATACCTATATCAAAATTAAATTTCCCGTCGTTTAAAGATAACAACCATGGCGGTCAGACTGTCTTTTATCAGGTTTTTGGCTATATGTTTTACATATTTCCCCATATATTTGGTGTTTTTGGTCCCATTTTCAAACTTTATGGGGATATCAGTATCAAAATAATTTTTCCCATTGTTATGAGAATCTTTTATGTAATCTACTTTGACTGTCGTCATCATTAAAAATAAAACAAGGTTTCGTGTTTATTTTCTCCAATAAATCTATTCTTGATTTTAATAAATACACTTTAAATCTACTTTTACGTATTTCCATCCACGATTTTTTGTGCTTCGCTACTTATGGATGTTGTCATCCTTGTTTTCAATCACAATTTACCGAATGTTTTCAAATGCTTCAATGTTACAGGGCTTTAACAAGTTTTATAAATCTGTAACTTACGAAATTATTTCACATTTTGGCACCTTTAAATGTAACCAAATGTTGTTCGAATGTCTCTTGTGAAACAAAATCCTTCTGAACATTAAACATTTAATACATATTTGACACATATAGGAATTACATAAGGCCTGGAATCATAGTGCTAGCTGATAAATTGATCCAAATTGGAAAGGAATTAGGTAGAAGCGCCATAGTTTTAAACCCACATTTTGTGGAAATACAACGAAACCTTCTACTTCGTTTTTTTTCTATGATCCAAAATATGTTTTAAGAATATCATTAAACAAGTTAGGTATAATGTTTTTTTTCTGTAAAAAAAAGAACAAAAAATTGGTATTTTTTCTAATTGGATAAAAATATAAAAGATTTTAGTCCATAAGGTATCAGACAAACATAAAAAAATATTGAGATTCTTAGGGAGGGATGGGACATTGTACTGTAAATTACACTGCATGTCATAGATGCAGTGCAAAACTATTATTAAATCTTGATTGAAGATTAAAATAAGTAGTAAGAAACGAGGAGATTGTAATGTTCAGTCTAGATAGGGATGAGTGCCATAAGTTACCTTCTGTATACAAAATATCACATTTTTCATACATTTAATTGCAAAGAAAAAATTTTAATCTTGCATTTCTATTAATAGGGACGACAGTTAAAATGCACTTTTCTGAATTATTACATAAACATGGCAGTAATATTAGATTTGGTTCTGAATTGCCAAAAAAATCAGTGATATGGCAATGGATGATAGGATTTGTCTACCTCCAATTATGGCATCCCAAATTTCCCTTTTTGTAGACCCTGCTAGTTTAAATAAATTATCTAAATTGATATCCCAACCAATTATACAGTGGAAAAAAATAATTCTACTCGAGGGAAGAGAGGACGTAGATTAAATTTAGAACCATTGTCACCTCCCTCCCTGGATTTAGCTGTGTGCATCATCTGAATAATTAAATTGGAGAAAAGCAAATTCGCAGGGATATGAAATCTGAAGAAAATTATTTTAACTTGTAGATTTCTAATAGCAAAGCTACTCTATAGCTCTAAATATTCGTCTGTGACTTTTAGCTTTGTTTTAGGAAAAACGTGATTGTCTCGGCTGCTATTAAAAATACATTGAATTTTTGTTTGAAGATTCTTTATACCAAAGAGGATCCAGAAAATAATTCATTTGTTCCGTCGGTCTGTCTGTAATGCTCTGACGGTCATTTGAATTCTGTAGGAATAATTTAATGTTAAACCATATTGGTAGCGTAACTACTCTATATAATTATACGTATTTTTATTTAGAAGAGATGAGCGTAGAGGCCGAGGCTTTGGATTCCACCTTCTACTTCATTCTCTTTGTACTCTCATTAACCGCGGCTGTGGCTGGTCAACTTATCATTAACCATAGACAAGGTATTTACTTAGATATCCTATTTTTATACACCCTTAAGATTAAAGATTACTATTTATATATAATTCATAGATTGAATCGCATTTACTAAGAGAAATCACCCCCTAGAAGAACTGATTATTACCCCAACTTTTTTTACTTTTTTCTTGAAACTAAAACTGAAAGAGAAGGGTAGACTCCCCACTAAAAAAAATAACTTGAACTTTAATTCACCATACACAGAAAATACGACCGAAACATTAAAAAACATGCAATACAAAATTTTATTTCGTGTTGGGGTTACTCTCAACTTTATCGGTCAAGAAAAACACCGTGATCTGTTTGTTTGATGGTTAGATTGATTAATTATATATGTGTACAACTATTCTCAACCTGTGAAACTAACTTTCCAAATAGAAAAACTTGTCTTGTGTCTCAACATAGCACATTTTAAGGGACAGGCTGATAATAGATTTTTTTTGTTAGCAAAGCTTTTCTATAAAACTATTTTTGCCTGCTGTCCTTATGTTTGTTATTGCTTCTATCTGTGAGACTCATTCAACTCGTGAAGAATCAAACACACACATTTCTCTCTTTTTTTCTTTCTTTTTCTCATCTTTCGTACACTCTCTCATTCGTTCTTCCTATCTATATATTATCACTAGCGATTGCGCCCCTAGATGCCTCTAGTGGCCCTTGAAAGGGGAGGGGGAAGAGTCGACCCACTCCACCCTAAATTTTAATTTTATCAAATATAATATTTATTTGGTGGGGGGATAATTTTCCCTCTTCGGATGTTGGTGGTACGCTCCCCCAAAATAGTTTCAAAACCTTCCCTGGACTTATGAGAAGCTTCATTGTAAAGGAGAACCATATCGGTTCGGCGGTTAGCGAAATCCTACTCTACAGACAAAAAAAGCTTACTACTTTATATAATAGGATTACAATCACTGCACCTTGATAGTTAAATCCAATGAAATGTATTTGATAGTGTAGTATAAACTCTTGCTATAAGAAATGTGAAACTTTGTTTGCGAAGCTTTTCTTTTAATTTCTCGTGGATTATTTCATGTACTTAGGAAATCCTCTAAAAATTGTTTTAAAAACTTCTAACCTTAAAAAAAGATGTCCCTTTAAAGATCTATCTTTTTAACACAACTAAAACTACAAAACTGCTTCTCTTACATAACATCTAATTTAGGTATTTAGACTAGAATAATACAAAATTGAAATGAAAACACTTTATACCGTTTCCTCTCATTTATATCATGTAGTTTTTAAAATTTCATCTTTAAAATGATATTATATTATTTATCTTTGTTACTTATTTGAGTACATTGTGATATATGCCCTATACATTTTTTATATATTTAATATATATTGTCAATACTACTTTTACATTTCAATTTCAAGTTCTCCTATTATGTATGCACACTAGCAACAACAAAACCTTGGGATAAAAGCGGCGGCAAATGGAAAAAGTTTTGGAATTGAATAAGAAGATTCCAACGTTGATTAAATGTCAGAACAGTGCAGTTTCCTTCTCACAGAGCGGATACAAAGTTGCTGAAAAATCTTATAGTACTCAAACAGCCTAATAGTTCTATAATAATCTGGGAAGCTTAAAATGTATCTCAATGAGTTTCTAACGCATATTCTATATGATACGACCCAAATACTGAACATGCTCAACTAATTTTCATTTCTTACTGTTCCCGTAGAGTAGAGTGTTTGAGGCAATAGAATGATGTCTGTCCGTCCGTCTGTCCGTCCATCTGTCCGTCCGTCCGTTCGTCTGAAGCTTAAGATCTCGGTAACCACTGAACCGATTGGATTTTACTCTTTAGGGTATACACCTATTGGTCCTGTGGTGGTTTTAAGCTATTTTCTTGGGGGATGGGACACCCCCAACCCCCCAAAAAATGAAACCCCACCCCATAAAGAAAAAATTTTCTTATTTTTTTCCAATTTTCATGTTTTTATATAATTTTATAAATTCTTATAATTTTTTATATCTTTTTATATCTTTTTATACTTTTTTATACCTTCTTATATTTTTTATATTTTTAAATTTTTTTCTTCTTTTCAAATTTCTTTTTTTCTTTTAAACTTTGTTTTTTCAAATTCAAAAAGATTGTGAAACCTTCCTTCTCCTGTAGAGGCGAAGCCCCAAAAAGGCTAATGGCAAAGAAATTTTTAAAAACATTAAAAAAGAGAAAAAATACAATGGTTTCAGAAAATATAAATTAATATAAATAAATATAAAAAGTTATAACAAGTTATAAAGAGTTATAAAATATTATAAAGAGTTATAAAAAGGTATAAGGTACAAAAAATATATAAAAAAATGTAAACAAAATTTTTTTAATTCTCCCCTGAACTTTTAGGGAAAAAGCCCCTAGAGGCTAGGGGCGAAGCCGCTAGTTATTATTAATTCAAAGCTACCTTTTTGGCAAACGATGATAATAAATAATTATAATCCTATCTTTTCCATTATTGTCTATTATTTTCTTATTTGCTAAGTTCTAGATTAGCTGAAATGAATAAACATACTATTTCTATTTCCATTTAAAGACAGGCAAAAATACATAAAAATATTATTCGTTCAATCCTTAGATATGATGTTTAATTAAGAAGAACGTACGCACTTAATTTATACAACAACTAGCGACTTCGCCCCTAGGTGTGGGGTGGGGGATTTTTTTTTTGTGTGGTTGTTGATGTCCCACCCTCCAATAAAATAGCCTAAAACCACCACATGACCAGTAGGTATATTCCATGAGGAGTAGAATCCAATCGGTTCAGTGGTAACCGAGATCTTAAGGGACGGACAGACAGACGGATGACGGAGATATCAAGCTACTTTGTATTATAGATAGAGGTTACGCCTCTAGCTCTAGGGGCAGAGAGGGTCTATAAAAATAGATTACAACTATCCCAAGACTTATATCTGAAAAGAAACTACATAGTATCAGTAGTCATTGAGATCTTAAGCTTAAACAAAAAAAGAAGCCTTACTACTTTGTATGATAGGATTATTTTTTATAGGGCCCTTACTTTTAACACCAAAAGTTTTTGTTAGCTTTTGCTGCCCTCTAATGAACCTAATTGTCCTTGTATTCTTTCTATCTCGACCAAGCTTGTATTTGTTTGCATAAATTTAACCTGTCTCAACTCTCCTTTCTTTTGTCTGACTTTTGAATTACCATGGTTGGATTTTCTTAAAAAGAATTAGTTTGGATTATTTCACAAATAACCAATATGGATGGTAGGCAGGGGATTTTGGACTATAAATTACACTGGTACCCAAAGTTTATATCCTTGTTTTCTCATTCCATGGCTCGAAAACTTTGGATACTTTAATTAAGTGTTGATTCAAAACTAGTAGTCTCCAGACTTTTTTATTCTACAGGGTAACTTTGTTTGTCGTTATGGGCACGATATCAAATTATCATCCATTGTCTTATCCCCTAAGATCACTAATGATATTAGAATATTTTATTGAGTCTATTTCAGCGAGATTACACCTTTTTTTATAAGTTAAGTCCATTGATAAAAAGATAAATTGTCAACAACAACAAAAAATATTTTAAAAATGATTCATTTGATTTACAAACATTTTTTTTTCACCAGACTTTTACGCATAAACTTTTGAGAAGATTATATTGTTTATCGTCTAATGTCGTATCCCTCAATCCATCCTTGATTTCTCTCAAAAAATTTGTACTAAGGAAAACATAATTTTCAGAATAAAATTCTCATTCCGCCTTGAAGTTGCAATCAAGATGTTTTTCCTATGTCTCTCAATTATGCAGAAAAACTTTTTATTTTAAAACAAAACAACATCAAACATGGCATTCCTTTTAAATTCAATAAAATCTAACCAGATTTATAGATTGTATTGGTATCCAAAGTTTTCTCATTATTGGCTTTAAAACTATGGGTACTTTAATTAAACCATGATTATAAAAAAAAAATTAGCACTTTACCACACTTTTAAATCCATGATTTTGGGTAATAATGTTTATAATCATTGATAATTTGTCTTCTATTGTCTTATCCCTAAAGATTCATAAATTTATATCAATGAAGTAATTGGGAGATTTGCTTAGGTATCAATTAGGATGGCGTCTAAAACTTTTTGACTAAAGAGCATCTAAACACAACTTACTTTGTCCACCCATCTTTGTGTCAAGCCCTCATTGTGCTATGATGTAAAAAGAAAGAGAAAATTTGACTTTTATGTCCGTAATATATTCAAAAATCAATAAAAAATCACGAAACCTTTACTTATCTTAGAGGAAGGGGGGGGGGGGGCAACGCTTAGTAGTAATGACCTGCCCTCCAAATGTAATTTTAGATTTGTAACGCTTGATCTTAATCTTACATATCTACCTTTATAACCCTTTTATCTTAAACTTTTTGAAAAATTGTTTGTATGTTCTTCGCTTAGTATAGATGCTTATATACAGATTTTTAAAAACTTAATTGAGTTTTGTGTCATTAATTCTATCATAATATTGATAAAAAAAAGGGCAAAACTGATTCTTTGTGTATATAAAGATTGGTGTAATATTGTGAATTTTGTAAAATATAAAGAATTTTATCAATAAAACTGTCTGGCGGAAATATTGGCCTAGTTATGTAATCATATTATAATCAAGGAGAAAAGGTCTTGTATATTCACCCTTGGAATTGCCCTTAAGGTCGTCCATGCCTCTGTAGTTTAAGGTCTAACAAGCCACGGTAAACAAAGAAAGAAGTATTTATTTATCTAATTCTACACCAAGATTTGTTAGTTATAAAAACAGACAATCATTTTGCTGATTGGTATTTTTGCTTGAAAGACTTTTCTGTGCATGGTTATAAGTCTAAAGGTCATCTCACACTAATTACTCGAACCCATCAACACTCTGTCGCGTGGCAAGCAGGCATCATACAAGAGGGGGTTTTTAATGCAACCATCTCGTAATCAATGATTAAATGGCACTTAGAATTCGAATTTTGATCTGAAATTTTGCATAAATAATCCTTGGTTGGTCTATTTTCCCTAAATCGAACATAAAGTTGGAAAAGTAACGGCTAACAGCTGGCGGCTGAGCCGTTTTACCATTTTTTTTGCTATCTTACGAGCAAATTAGTCACGAAACCTATCTCCACATAGTACTTTTTATTGCTTAAAAACCTTATAAAAAGAAATTTTAAAAATGGTTATTGATATCATTTAACATGAATTAAACCAAAGATATGTTTTTAAAAAGTTGATTACATCCTACGTAATTAATGATGAATTTGCCCTAAAAAAAGGCAAAAAACGGCTAAACAGCTGAGCCGCCAGCCTTTCCTTTTTCAACTTTTTGTTCGATTTAGGGAAAATAGACATACCAAGGATTACCTATGAAAATTTTCAGATCGAATTTAGAATTCTAAGTGCCATTTAATCATTGATTACGAGATGGTTGCATTACCCCCCCCCCCCTTTATGATTTTGTTTCTAGTAGCACAAAGTGTAGAGCGCCCGCTTGATAACTGGGAGGTCACAGGTGCAACTTTAAAGTCAGATAATACTTACCAGACTTTTGAGTAGTACCTAATATCTAGGGGGAATGTCTTGGTTCATAAATGAATTGAAAATTATATTTTCTTATTGGGCACATTAATACAATGCAATATTTTAACAATGAAATATATATTTTCTAGTTGAGGTTCATGCAAGCTTCGGCTTTAATTCTTATTTTTAAAGTTTCATTCCTTCTAGCCATATTCATAACCCATTTTCCCAGGAAAGAAGAATAAAATGTTTAGAAGTTCATATTCCTTTATTTTTGAGAAATATCTAGCTACCTGGATATAACTGTACAAGGTTTATAGGCTGTTGAAATAGTTCTATGCCTTGTACATTTACATGTGTATATAAGTATGCCCTAATAAAAATTATTTTTCCTACTACCTAATCATGGACATAACTTATATTTTATAGGTACATGCACAATATAATGAATAGGTATTTATAAAAATCCATTAAAAATTGGATTTTATAATTTATTCTCTAGATAAAATATACTCTCCTATAGACTAACTGTTTTCAAGAATCCATTAACACATTACCTACCATTAACAGTTATATAAAAGTATTTAAAGAGAGATGGGAGAATATATCTCAACTCCCCCCCCCCCCCTCAAAAATCCTAATTTTTATCGATTTAATTTTTTTAAGATTAAGAAGTAATTGTTTTTTATAAATTTTAATATGTGAAAACTATTTTTAGCAATATAAATCGATATTTGTTAGGTATATTTTATAGCTGAATAAACCATAGGCATCACCTGAATTAATGCAGATAAATATTTGCTATGGTAATTTTCTCACCTGTTTTTTTATGGTTTATCTTAGTAGTAATGACGACCTTTTTATCTGACCCAAAATATTTATTTTTATTTTTTATCCTTGCTGGTTTTACCTATTCTTGACATTTTTATGAGAAACTTTGTGATTTAAAAGGAATTTTTTACCTTCCATCACATTTATGTCGAATAGATTCCAAGTCAGATAAAGTAAAGTCAACATAAACCAATTTTAGTTTTGTTTGGATAACACTGATTTTAGATAGTCTGGAAATATTAGGAGAAGGAAAAATATTTGAAAAACAAACATAAGATATCCTAGATTCTTAAGTTTTTCTTCCATAAGAAAATAAGTTATCATAGGAATAGGATCTTAAGAGATAAGACAATGTACGTTTCAATTGATAACAAACAAAAGTACCACTTCTGTAGAATAAAAATAATGGTTATAAAGTTTGAACACTTCTAGTTTGAACCAACCAATCAAGATTTAATAAAAGTATCTTAGGATAAAAGAATGAGAGAACGTGTTGGTAAAAGCTGTGACTACGTATACCAGTTTAATTACAGACAAATGTACTCTTCCTCACTGTTTTTTTTCTAGTATTAATAGATAGATTGTTTTTCAGAATTATTATCCCTTGTCGAATTAGTGAAACCAAGGGAGGGAGGGGACATTGCACATTATATTGTTTACAAATACGTGCATTACAGCTGTAACCATCAACTGAATTCTTTCGAGGAAGAAATGGGACTCGGCTGCCGCGTATAGGCCTCAAATTTAAACCCGCTAGTAAGACAAAAATAAATTCTCGAAAAGATTCATTGTTTATATATCCAGCTGAATTTTTAAAGTTATATGACTATTTCGTTGAGGCTTACATGCGGCTGCCGAGGCCTGAAAAAAAAACTATTTCATAATTTTAGCTGACTTTAAGGGGAGGGGGCAGTCATATTCCAAAGAATAGTTGAAATCGAGAAATATTTTTTTCAAATTAATTTTCCTATTGACTATACCTGCGTTCTTTCATTCTATGGCTTTGATTGATCGTAACTTTCCAGTTGTCTAGAGAAGGGGTAATTTTATTTATCATAATTTGGAATATATCATCCATTGTAATATTATCCCTGACTATCCCTGTATAGAGCAGACAAAAACTAGTGAACTGATTAAAGTCTCGTTTTATTTGCAGACATAGGTTTCCTTTTCAATGGGGAAATTATAAAATTACAATAACAAAAGTTTCTCATCAATTACTTATTTTATGAACTGTCAATGGGGGCCGGGTAGTTCATGATAGAGATTAAAACAAATTTATTACTTATTAGGGAATCAATAGCTCGTTTTCCCTTTAAAGTGTCTTGTTAAGCACAGACCCCCCCCCCCTTATATTTTAAATAAACTCTAAATAAGATATTGTTTCTTGTTTCTTACTTTGTAGAATACAAAGTTTTAATTAGGGTTGGGCCGGATACTTTTTTGGCCGGATACCGGATATCCGGCTGATTTTAAATGCCGGATATCCGGTAACCGGCCGGATATCCGGTAACCGGCCGGATATCCGGCCAACGCCGGATATCCGGCAAATATCCGGTTATCCGGCCAAATTACCGGATATCCGGCCGGATAACCGGCCAAATTACCAGATATTAAAGTAGTAAAAAAAAAATTCTTCAGAAATCTTATATAAATTTACATAAAGTTAAACTTATTCAGAAAAAGTGTTCTTCTAGCTTCAATAATAAGAAAATTAGAGCCATTTAAGATTTTAAAAAGCAGAGATTTTTGGTGTAAAGTATAAAAAATTATAGAGCCGGATATCCGGCCGGATAGTTTCAATATCCGGTAACCGGCCGGATATTGAAAATGGCCGGATATCCGGCCACACCGGATATCCGGCCCAACCCTAGTTTTAATAAGTATTTTTATCTTATTCGTCTATTACTTTATTTGTGGCCTTAGTGGGTAATAGTTACAAGACGTCATACAAGAATTTTTATCTAGAAGATAGGGGCTGAGAATTGGTGAAATATTTTTAAATCAAGCATATGGTACACTGACATGATTATTTTTATTGATGTACTCATTCTTTTTAAAAATGGAAACTGTATTTTTTTTCTGTATAAATCACCCTGTGGGCACAGTAAAACTTTTGCTTTTAGACCATTGTGGTTTGGCAAAAATTAATTCAATTTGACAACTGTTTAGATTGAGGCTTTTAAACTTCAAGTTTTGCGCCAGGATTTGCTTCAACTTTTTCATAGCGTAGCTTCTATAAAATTATGCTTGGTTCTTTATCTTCTTACAACAGTTTCGCTAAAATTATACAAGGACATAATGCTCCAATGTACAGTAGGGTTGGGCCGGATATCCGGTGTGGCCGGATATCCGGCCGGATATCCGGCCATTTTCAATATCCGGCCGGATACCGGATATTGAAACTATCCGGCCGGATATCCGGCTCTATAATTTTTTATACTTTACACCAAAAATCTCTGCTTTTTAAAATCTTAAATGGCTATAATTTTCTTATTATTGAAGCTAGAAGAACATTTTTTCTGAATAAGTTTACCTTTATGTAAATTAACCCATTAGTGCCGAGCGCCACTTTTATGGGCCGATCGAGCTGTAAGTTTCAGGGAAGCTTTATAATGGTCAAAACGGAATTCGTATTTTTTTGTTTTGCTCTAGTGGCGTGCACAGGAAAGTTGCAAAAAAACCCAGTTCGGCTTGGCCATAAATACCAACCAGGCATTAACACCCGTTTTTGGTGCTTTCCCCCAGTTTTAAAACCCGGTTGACCTGTATAAACCCGGTTAATTTGACCAAAAATCGAAAAATGTAATTTTTAAACGCCAAAAGTGAGATGAACACTTTTTAGAACTTTGATACGATCCGTAATTGAAAACTACACAACCTCATGTAATCTAAAGAGCTACAAGTATAATACGAAGCGATTTATTTCAAATTTCGTGTTTAGCCGGCGATTTCGGGTAAAAAAACCCTGTTTTGTTGTTGTTGTCAAAAAAAATCTATTAGTGAAACCGGGTAATAAAAATTTCAGACTCCAAATGGAAATGCCGAACCGGGCCTATATAGGGCGTAAAAAACCATAAAAAAATCATATAAAAAATAATAATTTAAATAAAACGAATTCACAAATAGATGTACTTGTCAATAAACTTTAGATTTAATGAAAAAAATCAGCGACTTTACTATAAAAACAAAAAAGTTAGATGGGGTATTTTGAATTTTCATGATTTTCAAACTTTGTTGATCTATACCGGCAAACGGAAGTAAGCAAAACTACCTGCTCCAGGGGGAAATGAAAGCCAGGGTAGTAGAGGGGGGATTCATACTGAGAATGATGCAATTATGAAGCCGAAAACCGGTTTTTTTACATTTTCTGGCACCGGGTTTTAAAACCCAGTTCGGCACTAATGGGTTAATATAAGATTTCTGAAGAAATTTTTTTTACTACTTTAATATCTGATAATTTGGCCGGTTATCCGGCCGGATATCCGGTAATTTGGACGGATAACCGGATGTTTGCCGGATATCCGGCCGGTTACCGGATATCCGGCATTTGAAATCAGCTGGATATCCGGTATCCGGTATCCGGCCAAAAAAGTATCCGGCCCAACCCTAATGTACAGCACGTTTTAGTAATTTCGCTGGAAGCGAGGGGACATAAAATTGTACAATAAACTTGTATTCAAGGTTTCATGAACTCCTCTTAAAGGTCGGCTAAAAACTTTGGGGAACTTCATTAAATCTTATTGGGTTAAAGTGTCTAAACTTTTACAAAGAAACAGTTTTAATATACTGCTGGGATTATTTTTCTTTATCATAATTGTGAATGTACAACAGTTTATTAAGGGCAGGAGGTACTTCTTGAAGAACTGGGGGATATTGACGTCCCTCCCCTTACCAGTCACCCTTCCTTCCAGGGATATGAAAGGTTTGCGTAGGACTAACTATCCTACCTGTAAAAATCCCCACAGTTACAGAAACCACCCACAAAACCTCAAACACTTATGGCTTTAACACAGCCAGAGGTGTGCATGAAACAAGAACTGTTGGAACTGATGCTCAGTTTACTGAGAATATGAAAGATGATGGTGAAATCCGAAAGGAAGCTATCAACTTGATGACAGGACCAATAAGTTCTAAGCAAAGCTGTAAGATAGGAACCTGGAATGTTAGAACAATGTATGAGTCAACTAAAACAGCCCAAGTAGTTAAAGAAATGACAAGTTACAATATCGGAATACTTGGAATTGCAGAATGTAGATGGACAGGACAAGGACAAACCACAACCAAAGATGGCCACCTAATACTTTATTCTGGTCATGAAAGTCAACATATGTATGGGGTTGCTATAATTATTCAAAAACGACATGTCAATTCACTAATAGACTGGAAACCTATATCAGACAGAATAATTAAGGCTAGATTCCAATCAAGGCACTGCAAGTTGACCCTTATCCAATGCTATGCCCCAACAAATGACAAAAGTGAAGAAGTAAAACAAGAGTTTTATGATCAACTGCAATCAATCAGAAACTCAGTACCCAAACATGAAATGTGTCTATTTCTCGGAGATATGAATGCTAAAGTAGGAACTGACAGGACTGGAGTGGAAAATGCAATGGGACACTTTGGCATAGGTACAAGAAATGAAAATGGAGAACTTTTACTTGATTTCTGTTTAAATAATGATATGGTCGTAGGAGGTACATTATTCCAACACAAAAACATTCACAAATATACCTGGACAACACCTGATGGACAAACAAGAAACATGATTGACCATATCATGATCAATAGAAAATGGGTCAAGTCAATGCAAGACTGTAGGAGCTATAGAGGAGCCGACATATTCAGTGACCATGAACTAGTTGTCAGTAAGATTAAATTAAAGCTGAAGCGTACTGGCCATGATAAAAAGAGTGAGATTGGTAGACAATATGATTCTTCAAGATTAAAGGACCCAGTGATAAAGAATGAATTTGTCTTAAAACTCAGAAATAGATTTCAAGTCTTAGAGGACCTAAATGACGAGACTGAGATCACATGGACTTCAATTAAAGAAAACTTTCAATCTACTGCTAAGGAAATCCTAGGACACAAGAAACCAGAGAAAAAGGACTGGATCTCTGAAGAAACATGGAACAAAATAGAAGAGAGAAAGAAGCTTAAAAACAAAATTCATAATGCTCAACATTTGGCTGACATGGGCAATTTAAGAGCTGAATATACTGCTAAAGACAAAGAAGTCAAAAAGTGCACAAGGAAAGACAAGAAAGATTACATTGACAATCTGGCTGAAAAGGCCCAGAGAGCAGCTGACTTCGGTAACATGAAAACAGTATACAATATAACCAAGCAATTAAGTGGCAAATATAACAACAAGAGTGGTGAAACTATCAAGGCTAAAGATGGTAAATTACTCACTACAGAAAAAGAAGTTGCTAAAAGGTGGAAATCGCATTTTGAAGAAGTGTTGAACAGACCTGAACCTGAAATTACTGCTGAACCAGAACCAGGACATGAAATAGACATAGACACACGACCACCAACTATTCAAGAAGTTAAAGCTGCTATACATAGTCTAAAGAATGACAAAGCACCTGGACCTGACTTGATAACTGCCGAAATGCTTAAGGCAGACATAGATCTTTCTGCTAGGACTCTAACTGATCTCTTTGATAAAATTTGGAGACAAGAAAAGATACCAACTGACTGGTCTAAAGGTATAATCATAAAACTACCTAAGAAGGGAGATTTGAATAATTGTGATAATTGGAGAGGAATTATGCTGCTTTCTATCCCAAGCAAGGTCCTATGTAAAGTTATTTTAAACAGAATTGATGAGAAAATTGACAATAAACTAAGAGAAGAACAAGCTGGATTCCGTGCTGGAAGAGGCTGTGTTGACCAAATTTTCACCCTTAGGACAGTTATTGAACAATGTGTTGAATTTAACAAGCCACTCCATGTAAATTTTGTTGATTTCTCTAAGGCCTTTGACTCCATACACAGACAAACACTCTGGAAAATACTAAGAAGTTATGGTATACCTGAAAAGATGATAATTATGATAACTAAATTTTATGACAACTTCCAAGCCTGTGTTTCAGTTGGAAACAATAAGACATCTGATTTCTTTAAAATAAGCACTGGAGTTAGACAGGGATGCATTTTATCACCTATTCTATTTATATTGGTCATTGACTGGGTGATGAAGAAAACCACAGAGGACAAAAAACGTGGTCTCCATCTGGGCATACTAGGACACCTAGAAGATCTGGACTTTGCTGATGACCTGGCACTGATTTCAGAAACAATTAAACATCTACAAGCTAAGACAGATAGACTAGTCAAATACGCAGGACAAGTCGGGCTCTTTGTTAATGTCAAGAAGACTGAAATTATGAATATACCTACAAACCCTGATCAAACTATAACAATAAATGGTGAACAATTGAAACAAAGCAACAAATTCACCTATTTGGGGAGTGTTATCAGCAGTGAAAATGGCTCAAAAGCTGATATTAAAACCAGGATTGATAAGGCTAGGGTTGCTTTCAACAGTCTACACAACGTTTGGAATTCAAAGAAACTTGCTCTGAAAACAAAAATCAGACTTTACAACAGCAATGTGAAATCAGTTCTTCTTTATGGAGCTGAATGCTGGAGAACTGTGAAAACTGAAACAAATCAACTTAATGCATTTCACAATAGCTGCCTAAGAAGAATTTGCAAAATATTCTGGCCAAACAAAATATCAAACATTGAGCTGTATGCTAAGACCAAGTGCAATAGTATTGAAGCAGAAGTGCAATTTAAAAGACTAAGGTGGCTAGGACATGTGCTTAGAATGGAACAAAATAGGTTTCCAAAAAAGTGCTTAAAATGGAACCCCACCACTGGTAAACGTAAACGGGGACAACCAAAAAAGACCTGGAGGCGGAGCACTGAAAAGGACCTCTTTAATTTGGAATTAACATGGGGAGAAGCTGAAGCACTTGCCAAAAAAAGGAATTCATGGAGGAGCAGGGTGGCCGTATTCTCTGGACTCCACAGTCCAAAAGAGAGACGCGCCTAAACTGAAAAAAACAACAGTTTATTATTTCTAAAAATCTAAGAATAATATTAACCTTGTAAAAAATTTAACCAGAGAAATATTTTGTTCAACTTTAAACTTTTTTCCTGTTTCTCTTTTTTATTTCCAAGGATTAAAAACAAAATATGGCTCAAGGATTTTAATCCCTTCTTGGTTTATTTTTCCGATTTTAATTTTAGTGTACATTCTATTATTATAGGTAATCTATTATTAAATATTATATAGGTACAAGCTTCATATTGGTGAAGATATTCAATCCCAACGCCCGAAATTTTGTGCAAAAATGCCAATGACCACTCGTCAGTTATTTTTCAATTCTGTTCATATTTATACTCATGTAATAGTAGTACTTTTATGCCTTTTTGAAAATAATGCATATAGTTTTTACCTTATAGACTTCTTCAAATTTTTTATATTATGTTTTCTTGTCATTTCTATGGTCCAAAGAACCACTAATACTATTGTCTCTAAAAAGTTTATCTAGCTGTGTTTCTGTCTGTCTGATACCTCTTTTCCCCCTTTTTTTTGATTTTTGCTAAATATTTGTTTTCTGTTCAGGACGGCAGCGGTTTGGTCACAGAATTGCAGATACTATGGTGGTCATATGCATGACATGTGCTCCACTTCTCATTATTCCTACTTTTCTTCCATACAGGGTAAGTCATAAGAGGGAGAGGGGGGTATCGTTATATTAGCCAGCTGCTGGGAGAAACAGTTTGTCAGGGACAGGGTATGCAAGAAACTCACTATATATCCAAGTATTCTATATACATTGTCATTCTCCTGGCAAAAAAGATAAATGTTGCATATACAAAAAAAACTAGTCTTTATTTTCTTTAGATGTGATTTAATGAACAATTTATTAGGGATTATATGGATAAAATGTGTAGATGTAAATTTTCATGCAAGATGTGGTGCCCAATCATGCGCATAATTTCATATTTTGTCTACCTTTATCAGGGCTCAAAAGATTGGAAATTTTGCATTGCTTTTTAAAAGATAGGAATATTTATTTCTCGCGTCGTATTATAAACAGCTTTCCACGGATATAGAATGTACAATTATAAGATTAAAACCAGTTTTTTAGTCCCAGATGTGCCGAAGGCACGGGCTAAAAAACTGGTTTTGATTTTATGATTGTACATTCTTATATTTGTAGAAAGCTGGATATAATACGATGCTAGACATAGTTTTTTCGTATGGATGAGAACCGGTTCCTATCCACCGGATTCGAATAAATACGAGAAAAATTCTTATACTACAATTTTAATAGTTCAAATAGGGTTAGATGGGCATTAAATGTCTTCCGTCCTTTTTTTCTATTTCATTCTTTATTTAAAAACGGAAGGGGGCTTTTAACGACCCTCCCGAGTCCCCCTATCGAATGAAGGGATAATAAACGAAAAGGTGTCCTAGTTTTTGGGGTCAAGTTGAGAAAGGCATATTTCTAGATTCCATTTTTTGGTTAAAAATTTATTTAACAAATTATGTGGTGCTTTCATTGAAACCTGTTTCTTGACCCCCGAACCAACCCTCCCCCTTTCTTGTGAATTGCTACCAGTGTTGCGGAGCCGGGAGCCGTGGAGCCGCCATATTTTGGTGGAGCCGGAGCCGTAATTTTCGTTAAAAAACGGCTCCGGACTAGAGAAACAAAGAGATTTTTTATAAATTATAATTTGGTAACTCTGTTTTGTTATGTGCAAATGCCCCTTTTAAGTTTTTCAAGTCCATTTTTATCAAAAATTGAACTTTTACAACCTTCAAAATTAAAAAATAGACGTGGGGAAAAAATGTGTCGAGTTTTTCTTGATTTTAGGACGGAGCCGGAGCTGGAGCCCCGGAGCCGGAGCCGCATCAAAATCAAACGGCCCCGCAACGCTGAATGCTACACTTGTCTATCCTTTTGCACCTGAATGTTTTTCTCCTCTCCTTTTCTTTATTAAATATGCTGACATTAGCCTTAATTCATTTAACTTTCAGCTGTTTTTACAAAAAATACCAAAAGAAATTTTTATTTTTGCTGAAAGATTGAGGTTTCAAAAGACTTGGTTTATGTAAGATGAAATCATTTTTTAAAGAACACATTTCTGCCTCTTAAAAACTATCCTCCTAATATATAAAGCATTAAGCGTTTTTGTCTGTAATAAAGGATCTCGCCAACTCTGCTGAACCGATAAGGTTCTCTATTACAGCGAAGCTTCTTATAGGTTCACTAAAGGTTTATAACAATTAGGGGGGAATTTTATATCCACCCTCCCAAGAGAAATCGCCCCTAGGAAAAATGACACCCCCAAAAAAACACAACATTATCTTTCAAAAACAAATGAATGATCAAGTGTTCCTAGAGGCCTCTAAGGGCGAAGCGCTAGTAATAAAAAAAAAGAATTATCATAAAGATTGTCCCTGAAAAGTAAAGGCCCTTACCATGAGGCTAGGCTAAGCAAATTTTTGTTTTTAGACTTTTCTGTTGTTTAGAATTGACAACTCAGACTACAACAACAATATTCAAGATGCAATGACAATCCTTATTATTCTTATTTACCTAATATAATTTTTGTACATTTTCTCTTTTTGATTTTGTGATTAGGTATAACATGTGATTGTTAACATTATGCCATAAATTAATTAAAAACGGACAAAACAATGTGTAGACTAGATGTACTTTTGCGATAGGAATCTTCACTGAAAGTTTTAGCAGTTTATCATCAATAGCAGCCGAGAAAATCACATTTCCCCATAAAAATACTGACAGACAAAATGAATTATTGAATAGTTTCGCTACTAAACAGAGAACATATATGTATTACCTCGAGAAACATAGGAAATGATGTGAGATAATATTATTGATTGCTTTTTAATATTTTTAAAATCAAATGCTTTTATTAGACAGGAAGAATAATAGGCAATCAAACCTGGCAACGTAGTCCAAAATCGTTGAAAAATGAGCTAAATATATTGGAAAATAAACAGAATATGCCAATTTTAAAATAATTTAAGTTTAATATTTTCAATTTTGTAAAATGGCATGTTATTTATTAAGAGAACTACGTGTTTAGGTCAAAGGACTATAATTTATTTCATCCCCCATTCCCTAAATGTTTTTTTTTTAAATATTTTAAAACAATTTTAATCCTATAGGTATTTTTTTTAATTACCTTAATCATTATTACTTATCCTTATAATAAAGTAACAGGATGTTTGTGTGTCTGTGTGTTTGTATGTTTGTACTGAAGGATCTCGCTAACCGCTGAACCGATCGGGTTCTCCTTAACAGGGTAGATTCTAATATGTCCCGGGAAGGTTTATAACTATTTTGGGGGAGGGTACCACCACCTTCCCTAGAGAAATAAAATTTTTTTAAAGGGGGACGTAACTGAAGCTTTTTTGATGCTGGGGGGGGGGTTTTCTCCGGAACCACTTGATGAACCGTGCAAATTTTTTGGACTTAAGCTTTTAGGGGTATGAACATCTTGTGGTTTCAAAGTCAACCCCCTACCCCCACCCCCTAGCCCCCCGGGGCTCAAAACCCCCCTAAAAATGAACCTAACCTTAATTTTCTCAGAAACCATTTGACCAATAGGGATGATTTCTTAAACTTAAGCTTTTATGGTTATAAACTAACTTCTAGTTTAGAAGTCACCCCCCTGCCACCAACCCCTAGCCCTCTGGGGCTCAAAAAAACTCTAAAAATGAACCTAACCTTAATTTTCTCAGAAACCATAGAACCAATAGAGATAATTTCTTAAACTTAAGCCTTTATGGTTATAAACTAGCTTTTGGTATAGAAGTCACCCCCCTGCCGCTAACCCCTAGCCCTCCGGGGATCAAAAAACCCATACAAATGAACCTATCCTTTATTTTCTCAGAAACCATTTGACCTATAGAGATGATTTCTGAAACTTAAGCTTTTATGGTCATAAACTAACTCCTAGTTTAGAAGTCACCCCCCTGCCACTAACCCCTAGCCCTCTGGGGCTCCAAAAAACCCTAAAAATGAACCTAACCTTTATTTTCTCAGAAACCATTCGACCAATAGAGATGGTTTCTTAAACTTAAGCTTTTATGGTTATAAACTAAATTTTGGTTTATAAGTCACCCCCCTGCCGCCAACCCCTAGCCCTCTGGGGCTTTAAAAACCCTAAAAATGAACCTAACCTTGATTTTCTGAGAAACCATTCGACCAATAGAGATGATTTCTTAAACTTAAGCTTATATGGTTATAAACTAACTTTTTGATTATAAGTCAACCCCTAGCCCCCCGGGGCTCAAAACCCCCCTAAAAATGAACCTAACCTTAATTTTCTCAGAAACCATATGACCAATAGGGAAGATTTCTTAAACTTAAGCTTTTATGGTTATAAACTAACTCCTAGGGGTATGAACATCTTATGGTTTCAAAGTCAACCCCCCTACCCCCACCCCCCTAAAAATGAACCTAACCTTAATTTTCTTAGGGATGATTTCTTAAACTTAACCTTTTATGGTTATAAACTAACTCCTAGTTTAGAAGTCACCCCCCTGCCACCAACCCCTAGCCCTCTGGGGCTCAAAAAACCCTAAAAATGTACCTAATCTTAATTTCCTCACAAACCATTCGACCAATAGGGATGATTTCTTAAACTTAGGCTTTTATGGTTATAAACTAACTTCTAGATTATAAGTCACCCCCTTGCCGCCAACTCCTAGTCCTCCGGGGCTAAAAAAAATCCTAAAAATGAACCTAACCTTAATTTTCTCAGAAACCATTTGACCAATAGGGATGATTTCTTAAACTTATGCTTTTATGATTATAAACTAACTCCTAGATTATAAGTCACCCCCCTGCCGCCAACCCCTAGCCCTCCGGGGCTCCAAAAAACCCTAAAAATGAACCTAACTTTAATTTTCTCTAAAACCATTTGACCAATAGGAATGATTTCTTAAACAATTATTTTATGGTTATAAACTAAATTTTGATTTAGAAGTCACCCCCCTGCCGCCAACCCCTAGCCATCCGGGGCTCCAAAAAACCCTAAAAATGAACCTAACTTTAATTTTCTCAGAAACCATTTGACCAATAGGAATGATTTCTTAAACTTAAGCTTTTATGGTGAAAGCATTTTTTAAAAAAATTACTGGAAATTTAAGCTAAAGTATATTTTTTAGGGGGTTTTTGAGCCCAGGGGGGCTATGGGGTGGGTGACTTCTATAATAAAATTTAGTTTACAACCATATATCTGCCAAACAAAATAGTAGTTTATACACTTAAAAACCCATCTCTATTGATCAAATGGTTTCTGAGAAAATTAAAGTTAGGTTCATCTTTAAGGTTTTTTTTAAGCCCAGGAGGGCTAGGGGTTGGCGGCAGGGATGTGAAGACTTCTAAACTAAAAGTTAATTTATAAGCATAAAAGCTTAAGTTTAAGAATCTATTAATCAAATGGTTTCTGAAAAAATTAAGGTTAGGTTCATTTTTAGGGTTTTTGAGCCCCGGAGGCCCGGAGGGCTAGGGGTTGGCGGCAGGGGGTTGACTTCTAAACTAGAAGTTAGATTATTAGCATTATAGCTTAAGTTTAAGCAATCATCTCTATTGATCAAATGGTTTCTGAGAAAATTATGGTTAGGTTCATTTTGGTTTTTTTTGAATCCTGGAGGGGGGTGACTTCTAAACTAGGAGTTAGTTTATAAGCATAAAAGCTTAAATTTAAGAAATAATCTCTATTGGTCTAATGGATTCCTGAGAAAATAAAGGTTAGGTTCATTTTTATGGTTTTTTTGATCCCCGGAGGGCTAGTGGTTAGCGGCAGGTGGGTTACTTTTATACCAAAAGCTAGTTTATAACTATAAAGGCTTAAGTTTAAAAAATCATCTCTATTGGTCGAATGGTTTCTGAGAAAATCAAGGTTAGGTTCATTTTTAGGGTGTTTAAAGCCCCGGAGGGCTAGGAGTTGGCGGCAGGGGGGTGACTTACAAACCAAAATTTAGTTTATAACCATATAAGCTTAAGTTTAAGAAATCATCTCTATTGGTCGAATGGTTTCTGAGAAAATCAAGGTTAGGTTCATTTTTAGGGTGTTTGAAGCCCCGGAGGGCTAGGGGTTGGCGGCAGGGGGGTGACTTATAAACCAAAATTTAGTTTATAACCATAAAAGCTTAAGTTTAAGAAATCATCTCTATTAGTCGAATGGTTTGTGAGGAAATTAAGGTTAGGTTCATTTTTAGGGTTTTTTGGAGCCCCAGAGGGCTAGGGGTTGGTGGCAGGGGGGTGACTTCTAAACTAGGAGTTAGTTTATAACCATAAAAGCTTAAGTTTAAGAAATTATCTCTATTGGTCAAATGGTTTCTGAGAAAATAAAGGTTAGGTTCATTTTTATGGGTTTTTTGTGATCCCCTGAGGGCTAGGGGTTAGCGGCAGGGTGGAGACTTCTATACCAAAAGCTAGTTTATAACCATAAAGGCTTAAGTTTAAGAAATTATCTCTATTGGTTGAAGGGTTTCTGAGAAAATTAAGGTTAGGTTCATTTTTAGGGTTTTTTGGAGCCCCAGAGGGCTAGGGGTTGGTGGCAGGGGGGTGACTTCTAAACTAGGAGTTAGTTTATGACCATAAAGGCTTAAGTTTAAGAAATCATCCCTATTGGTCAAATGGTTTCTGAGAAAATTAAGGTTAGGTTCATTTTTATGGGGGTTTTGAGCCCCGGGGGGCTAGGGGGTGGGGGTAGGGGGTTGACTTTGAAACCACAAGATGTTCATACCCCTAAAAGCTTAAGTCCAAAAAATTTGCACGGTTCATCAAGTGGTTCCGGAGAAAACCCCCCCCCCCAGCATCAAAAAAGCTTCAGTTACGTCCCCCTTTATCGATTTTAAAAAGAGAGTTCAACGAAAAATAAACGTCAAACGTAAAAAAAACATATTTTAAATATATAATAAAAACATTTAAAGTGCCACTAGAGGCCTCTAGGGGCGTAGCCACTAGTTTTAGATATAGTAGTTCGGTATTAGAATATAGTAAACGGCATAATTTATGGTTGATTAATGTAAGAGTTAGGGCTCGGCAGGTAAACCGCATCTATCCGCGTTTTTTCAGAATCCGCTGCCGCATGTTAAAAAATTGAAGTAGATGCAATTTTGAATGAAATTTGAACCCTTGTTTCTCTCGAGAACTAGTTTTTTTGTGTTTGCTAAAATCGCTGTTTATACAATAACTAACTGCTTTAGGCTGAGGCCTTTAAGGGGGCACTTAAGGGAAGCGGGGAGAGAAGACCCTCCACCTTCAAATTTATTTTTAAAATGAATGTTTTAAGCTTTTCTTGTGTCTGTAGGAAATTTCATTATACATCGGTCCAGTACCATTTTGGTTCAGCGTTTAGTGAGATCCTAAGTTACAGACGGATAGACAGCCGGTTACTTTTAAATAAGAATAACTAATATTGATTTTAATTTCAGGCGCCGCAGGGTAATTATCTGGGAATGATTTTGAAGCGTATGGTTGGGTATGCTATTGATAACATCAGTTATCAGTCTATTTTACTGGTAAGTTGAATTAAAGAATGACTTTGAATACAGATAATTTCCGCTGGATTATAACCGGTTCTTAGCCTTAATGAAAAATCATTTACCGTATTATATTCTAGAGAATTTTCCACGAAAAATAAGATAAAAATTCTAAAACGAGAAAAAAATACATGATTTAAATAACACATATTCCATTTATGAGGGAGGAGACGAAAGTGACACTTTTTGAAACCAAAACTAAAAGGCAAAGGAACTCAACTAAATAAA
The DNA here is from genome assembly GCF_053477335.1 of Acartia tonsa. Lineage (NCBI taxonomy): Eukaryota > Metazoa > Arthropoda > Copepoda > Calanoida > Acartiidae > Acartia > Acartia tonsa. The sequence goes on along the minus strand of NC_137269.1, from coordinate 34,560,359 downwards.
AAGTTACAGCTCTGAGATTTGGCATAGTAGTTGCATTAAAAAGGGACAGTATGGAACTGTGAAGAAATGGAGGCGGCCGTTTCCCGTTGAAATTTTGTTTGCCTTTTCTCGCCAGATTAGACAATTTTCAATCATTTGAAACAAACTTTTCTACAACAAAAAAATTCCTAATATTTGCACTTAAAATGCAAAAAAGTTTTAAAATTGGACCAAAAATGCCAAAGATATGGGGAAATATATCAACATATAAAAATAGCCTAAAACCTGCTAAAAGGCAGTTTGGCCGCCATTGTTTCTTTTCATAAAACGCCAGAAATTTAATTTTAATATCTTTAACTGAAAAATTTATGAAAATTGAACCATAAACACTAAAGATATGGGTAAAAGTGTGAAAAATATAAAAATAGCCAAAAACCTGCAAAAAGGCAGTCTGACTGTCATTGTTGTTTTCTTCAAACGACAGGAAATTTAATTTTGATATCTTTAACTGAAAAAATTTCGAAAATCGGACCATAAACACCAAAGATATGGAGAAAAATGTGAAAAATATAAAAATAGCCAAAAACCTGCAAAAAGGCAGTCTGACCGTCATTGTTGTTTTCTTCAAATGACGGGAAATTTAATTTTGATATCTTTAACTGAAAAAATTTTGAAAATCGGACCATAAACACCAAAGATATGGGGAAAATTTGGAAAATATAAAAAATAACCTAAAACCTGCTATAAAGCAGTCCGACCGCCATTGATGTTTTATAGTTAATTGTGCTCCTTAATGATGGGAATGTTGTCAATAAATTTCAGCTCTCTATCTTTTATAGGAGCCGAGAAAAGAACGTTTCCCCCAATTCATTAATTACGGACAGACGGACGGACATTGTGAATTATAGAGTAGCTTCGCTACTAAAAACACGTTTTTAATTTTTTTTTTCAAAAACTTTTGGAGCTTTTATTAAATCATGATTGGTTGGTTTACAGTAGCAGAGTGCTTAGTTTTTCAGCAGTGATTTTACTTAATCTGTAGAGGGGTAATTTTGATTATCATAATTGCAGTTTTGTCTCATCCCTTATGATCCCTGTACTTGTCAATATAATCTTGATATAAAATTTCATCTTGTTTTTTTTTAGATCCCATTCCTTGCAATATTTAGAAAAAACATTAACATAAATGGATACTTTTTTGTCATTTTTTTATGAAAGGGAAAGAAAAAAACCATCAACTGGGATTTTTGTTTTCCAGTTATTCTGTACAGTACAAAGGATATTTTTTTGCCAGGGATCTTAGAGGATAAGACAATCGAAGATAAATTGATGCACATCCCCATTTGTAAATTAAGAAATTAAGTTTATTGGTCCAAAGAACCAATCAAAATTTATTAAATTTATAACATTACAGAGCCAAATAGATAGGACAACTTTTTAAGAATAATTTACAATTTCCTAATGTCCCTCTCATTTTTTTACTTAAGGGACCTTGCTAAATAAAGGGAGGGTGATTATTGAAGAAATCTATGTAATAATTAAAAGTTTTAAGGGCACTTAAAAAGCAAATTTTTTTTAATGCATGATTAAAAGACATAATTTGTGGAAAACTACTAAACATTTTTTTTCAATGAAGAAAATAAGATAATGATGATTAGATTATATCAATGGTCAGTGGGTTAAATTAAGCAATACTTTTGTACCATTAAAAACACACAATATGTACTTATTTACTTTTTAAATATTATCATCTTTTTTTCAAATTAGACGGTCAACACACGATGTACATAAATTCCTATTGCAATTTAATTGTCATTAATCTCCACCAAACAAACATTTATTTTATAAATCTGTTCATGAGATTTCAATGAACAGGCATGCTATATGTATAAAGCATTATTTTTACCAAATTTGAATTCTTTATGAATTTGAATAGTGTGTGTGTGTGTGTGGAAAGATTTTAATTTGCAGGTCCATCCATCACCTCCTTCTCATATTTGCACTGCTGGAATTCTAATTTCATATTTACACTTTTATATTCAGTTTTATTATAAAAGTTAAAATAATCCAAGGAAGGGAGAAGAGACTGGTTATTTATCATGATTTCTGATTTATTGGCTGGTTCAAAATATTCGTTTTAAACCGTTTAACCAACATTTAATCTAGGTATAAAAGAGGTTGTTTTTTTTTTAAGAGAATGCAAAGTACATAAATTTTTTTAGGGAAAAGACAATGGCCGAAAAATTTAGGTACATCCACAATAATGATTCTAAAATAACCCCTTCTGCAGATTACAATAAGTGGTTAAAACGTTTGGACACTGAACTTAATCAAAATTCAATAAAAGTCCATAAAATTGTTGAGCCAACGAATAATAAAACGTTATTATAAAACTTTTGGGACTAGTGTAAAAAACAGCCCAATTTTTCCCCCAACCCTGTTTTTTTTTCCCCATTTTCTTTCCCCTCAAGATCCTGGGTATCCCACACATTGAAGACTTGTAAAGATTATGAAAAGTTTTGCTTAAAAAATGTTAAAAGTTTATTTTGTTTCCGTTTTCCTTGCACACAAAAACTAGATAAGCATCTGTCTTTATTTAATCCTAAACTTTGAAGCATTGATCCCTCTTCATCGTTCTGTAGATTATTTTAAAACAGTTTGACCTCAACAAAGTATTTAATTAAACAGATACATTAATCCTTATGTAAAAGTATCAGGATCTGTGTCTGTTTGTCTGTGACGAAGGATCTATGTAACCGCTGAAACGACATGGTTCTTCTTTACAGTGTATTTTATCATAGGTCCTGGGAAGGTTTATAATAATTTTGAGGGTAGGGCTTCTTCACCTCCCTTGCAAGAATAAGATACCTTCGCCTTAAAAAAATATTTAAAATTTATTTTTCCGATCATGAAAAGTTGGGAGGTCGACTTACGCCCATCCCCAACCACACTTTATAATAGGATTCTTATGGTTGAGCTCCTGGCGGCGCTAGTTAAAAGGGGGGAGGCGGATGTGCCACTTTTTGAAACCAAAACTAAAAGTCAAAGGAACTCAACTAAAAAAAGAGTTACAGGTCTGAGATTTAGCATGGCAGTTGCTTTATAGGGTTACAATATGGAACAGTGAAGAAACGGCGGCGCATCCGCCGAAAACCGCCGAGAAATTGAGAAAAAAAAATTCGGCGGGAAACGGCCGTTGGTTTCAAAAAGTGGCATATCCGCCTCCCCCCTTTCGGCTTGTAGCCGCGAACAATCGACACTTTTTTAGGCTTCGTCAAAGGATTTTTAAAAACATTTTTTGAGGAGTAATTTAGTGAATTATCATTAGGAATGTACAACAATTTATCATCCATTGTCCTATCCCTTTAAATGACTTCGTACGTGATACCAACAACTTTACCTTCTTATTAAAACTCTATAAATATTTTAAATTTATTTTTTATTTTAGGTAATGATAGTAACGTTCATGTACCACTTTGATGTCATCGATGAAATGATCGCCTAATAGGGCAACTGTTATATTTGTCAACCAAACAACACCAGATAAATAATGTCTGCTCTTTTTTTCGTGTATTTCCCAAATTCGATTTATTCAGTTATTATCTATAATAACAATTTTGGTTATATGATTGTTTTATGCTTTAGTTTTTAAGCTTAGGATTTAATTGCTATTTTGTTACATGATTATACTGAAAACTTGATCAAACAATTCTAATGATTTAGATAAGGTTTTAGCTTTGTTTTCGCAATTTTTTGGTATTTCTAAATAATCGCGATTTACAGTAGATATAAATTAAATTTATATAAAATTTATTTGCTTGTTTTAGCCGCATAACTTAGGAACTTGTAATCGATATTTGGGAACAATTGTACATATAGTAAATGTGTTTTAAATTTTAATTAAAAATCTTATGATTGGCTAGTCTAGAAAATTGTATTTTTCATTAACTGCAAGATACAGGAATAGGTTAATAGCAGAGGAATTATTCTCCCAGAGGAAAGTACATAAACCATCACCAAAAACATTAGGTTCCAAATTTATATCATGAATTTGGGGAAGATTTTTAATCTGTTGTTGGCCTATCTCTTTAAACTTGGTTAAACCCCTAAATTTACATAATTTTTTATGTGTGTAAAATTTTGTCACATAAATTTTGATCTAAATGTGGAAAAAATTTAAAAACTATACCTATTACCTATTGTAATTAAAGCTAGTAGTTTATTTCTTTCTTGTAAAATACCTTTTGGATCAAGTGAAGTTAACGAAGTTGCGGGTATCGTCATATTTTCACAGTAGCTTTTATCCTATAATGTATATGCTACTGGGGGGGGGGGCCTCTAACCCTGTGGGGCCAATTGCCTAGCTCTGCGGGACAATCACCTAACCTAAAATAACCTTTCAAAAGCTACTGTAAAAATACGACGAATCCTGCAACTTCGTATCCTTCACACGACCCTACCTTTTTTCTTTTAAACCTTTCGTTGAAAGATTTATTAAGAAGCATATTTTGTCTTTATTTAGCTTTTAGTTTTTGCTTCAGAATATTAGTTTTATAATAAACTGTCATTTTATTTTATGAATCCAAAAGAAACTTAGAAGGTAAAAGAAATAAAATGTTACTGTATTGAGAAGTTTATTTGTATGTTAGTTAAAATTACTATAAATTATAATAGTTATTTATCGAATCGTATGATAGACAGCTTTTCGCGGAAATTAAAAAGAAAAATTAAAGGATTAAAACAAGGTATTAATTTTATGATTTTATTTCTGTTATACATTAATGTTCATTATAGATGAGAACCGGTTCAAATCCAGCGGATATAAATAGGTTTAGAAGCAATATTGGAATATACATTCTGGGTTATTTTGGGAATTCATAAGGGGTAGAGTGATAAAGAGTATTATACTGTTTGAAAATTAATTTTCTTAGATAATAAATCAGACACAACAAATAATAATTGCCCAACCTAAAAGTGAACTTCGAGCAGACGAAAAGTTTTGTTTATATTTAGTCACACATGATTTAATCCCATAATTCGAGTTACTAAATTTTTGACAACGTTGAGCTTTGTCCTTAGAAATTAAACGATTTATAGCTGACTTATTATATGGATGAAAGAATATATAACTGCCCTTTTGTAGCATGGTTTTAAATTTTTGATTGATGGTTGAAAAACAAATGGTAGCAATTGGAATATTAAATTTTGAAGTATAATTGAACAGATAAAAAACATGATTCAACATTTATTTTGTTGACCCCTTTTAACACTGAATTAGTTGAACGGAAATTATGACTTCATATGAATAAAATAAAAATAAAATCGTTAAAAACATAAATTTGTTTTACATTATATTTTACTGTATTTTCCCTTGTATGTAGTATCCTGAATACTTTTTCTTTTTCTCTTAAGACATTGCTTTCGTTAAATTGATTAATATGATTAGGCCTAATTGTAAGAAAATAGAAAAATACACAGAAATATCCCTTAAAAATTAAATGCCTATGTTACTTATTGAAAAAAATCACCAAATTTCATTATCATTTTAATAAATTTTATGATTTTAGCGTTTGTAATTCAATGGCGGCGTAGCTACTCTACTTGACTTCCCTTTGTCGATCTATATGACGTAGATAAATTAAAGATGATAGTTCTAGAATTTAAACTATAAAAGTAAATTGGTATGAATATATTCTTTAGTGCTCACACTCATCCCGATAAATGGACCACCGAAACCCAAACTTTGTCTTTCCAGTCCCTGCGGGGTAACTTACCTTCTGGGTTCTTCTAACACTTAACTATTCTATCCTAAAAGTAAGTTTTTAAAAGTGAAGCTTTTCTATAATTAGGATTGTTCCGGCCGTCCGTAACGGTTAGATCTTTTCTTTGATTTAGACGTGTTAGAATTGTCTTAACGATTTCAAACTTTGCATGACGATTTTCATAACAGTTAGGTGCGGTTTAGGAAGCGTAGTAACTCCATAATACTTACCAAAAAGTCCGTACGTCCATTTAAAACATGATGATTAAATTATCCTATTTCTATAAAAATTTTTAATAATGTTTCAGAGGATAACACAATATCATACGCGAACCATCTCTATAATTAAATCGTTAAAATGAAATTATGTCTTTGCACAGCACCCCGAAACTTTGCAAAAACATAAGTACGATTTGTTTAGACTTACAAATTAATGTTCTGCTTATTAAGTTCTGACACTCTACAAGATTTTTTGTTTGTTTTCCCTTCCAATTTTGTTAGTTTTATCAAATCCTTAAAAAAAAATTTCGAATATTTTTCCCTTGTATTACTATGCATTATGAATCAGAATTAAATGTTTTTCCAGCCAGGTTTAATGGGTTTAATAGCAGTTGTAATGAGGCAAGAAAACCACTAAAAGGTCCTACAAAAACAGGAATTTAAGGGATAATAAGTTGATGTACATCTCAAAATTACTCCTTTTGTTACTGACTGCGTGTCGAAGCCGTTCAATTTTGATGCGGCTCCGGCTCCTACCTTAAAATTAATATATCAATTTTTGTTCATTATTGAATTTGATAAAATAATATAAAATATTTTGCTTTTATTTGATTAAAGCTATATAAAAGTAGAAGGATGTGTGTCTATTTGTTAAGTAACAATAGTTTTTCAGTTTATTATATGGAAATAGACCGTTGCCAAATTATAATATTACTTTTAAAAAATCATTTTTAGCTAATCTGGAGCCGGAGCCGTTTTTAACGAAAAATACGGCTCCGGCTCCACCAAAAATGTTGCTGCGCCCGGCTCCGGCTCCGAAACGCTGGTTATTTATGCAAACTAAAAGTTTGGAATTTGCTAGTTTTAACCAACCAATCAAGATTTAATAAAAGTTTTTATAATTTACGGTCCTCCCTTCCTCCCTGAACAAATTGAATTAAAAGGAATTTTATTATTTTAATGAATCATTTCAAATTCATAGAAAATAGATTGGGTTTAAAATAATGCCAAGGTCGTAGCAGTCATGCGTCTTGCGTCATATTGGCAGGGTGACGCAAATTTCAGATCTCAGTTTTCGCCGTTTGATTTACTATTTTTCTCTATAAGATAAAAGCGATGCTTGCTAGATTGTCTAATTCGCTATAATATAAAGAAAATTTGTTCTCAAATCGCCAAATCTGGGGTCTGAAATTTGCGTCACCCTTACAATCTGAAAGTGGGGAAGAGAATAAGGGATGGGGTAGAACCGGTTATCATAATGTTTTATCTTCTCGACTTTAAGTTAAACTCTATCAGAAAATAGAATGTTTATGATGGAAGGGTGGGGACATGGAACTGTAACTGACACTAGTACCCAAAGATTTATAATAACCTTATCTAAAATATTTGGGTTCTTTTATCAAATTTTGATTAGTTAGTTCCAAACTAGCAGTGTCAAAACTTTCAGCAAATAGTTTGAGCTACTAAAGGGAAAATTTTGTTTGTCGTTAATGGGGAGAACCAACATTACCTAGTAATTTTTAATTTGCTTTTGTATTGTTTAATGTTAATTTGGTGATTAAAATCAACTTTTCCTTTTTTGCAATGAAATAATTTTTAATTTCATCACTTTATTTATAGTTTTACTCAATAACAAGGATGCCAACATCCACATAAGGATCAAGCTTTAAGAAACCAGCTACGGGCAAATAAATTCCTTTTTTTATATCTTATTTCCCTGAGAATTAACATTTATAGTTTAACATAGACAGAATGATTATTTGAATATTCTCTCATCATAGTTTTACAGAGGTCCAACAAGGATGGTTAAGGCTAATTTATCTCTGAATTTTAGGTCTTAGTACGGTTTTAGGCTAATTGCTAGGTACTAGTGGGTCAAAATGGTTGTTACACCGGATTATGCATTATATAGTTAAAGATTATATTTAAGCCAGGTTTCAATTCGATTGAACGATTTTAAATTAACTGAGCAAAAGCTTATATTACTCCACGATACAACTAAATTTAAGAAAAGCTTTACATTTACCAATTTTAAACACATAAAAAGCTAATGACTTTTCAATACGAAATAATTTTGCACAGCAAAAATAGAGTTTGCAATTTAAAAAGAATTTAGGTTAGAAAAGAATTATTTTAATAGATTTGTGCATTACTGCAAGATATAGGGTTTGTAAGATTTGCTGGTCTCTTGTATTTTAGTTTTATTCTAAAGGCTCTTCTATATTTAGAGCGTGTCCGTACGTCATGTTAGAACCGTTCTCTTAATTTAAAACCTGTCTCAATTTGGTGTAACCCATAAGCGTAGCAACTTTAAAATAGTTTCAATTATGTTGATTTTTACCTTTCTTATAATTGTCATATTACCTTATCGATTCAGTCATTTATGATACTTTATCTTACTTACAGACAGACATTCTATTACTTAAGTAAATAGGATCATAATATATATCTGTTATTTATATTTGCCAAGCGCTTATATGGAAATTGTCTTTCTTGTTAAAATGATGAATATTTTGTGTTCTAGATTACATGAGATATGTTTTACACAGAATAACAAAATTTTCAGATAGACAGACAATAGAAATAATATTTAAAAAGCTAGAATGGTACATACAAAATTTTTTTAGGTATTTGTAGAAAATATGAGATTCAAACACTCGAGGGAGTAAGGGTTAAATGACTGTATTTCCATATTGCAATGACCTTGTGCTGACTCTCAATTGTGTCTTTGAAAATCAACCAAGGCAACAGGAATATTAACACAGCCAAGTAGCAGAAAACAATTTGCTAGCAAACGAAAAAGGTCATTGAAAAAGGAGGGGGGTAGTTATCTGTAAATACATTTAAACTATAGATCTAATTGTAGAAAGTTGGATTTCATTAGAGAAATGGTGATAATTATGGCAGATTTCCCGGGCCAATGAGCATCAACTCAATAACTTTTTTGCAGGTTTTTATTTTATAATTAGTTCTTACTTTTTACTTCGCTAATTAAGGATGTTGTCATTCTTGTTTAGTTTTATTTTCTAAAACAAAATCCTTATAAAAGTAAAAGGATGTTTGTTTACCTATTTGTTTGTTTGTCTGTATCGAAGGATCTCGCTAACCGCTGAACCGATCGGGTTCTCCTTAACAGGGTAGCTACTTAGAGGTCCCGGAAAGGTTTATAACTATATTAGGAGAGAGTACAACCACCCTCCCAAGAGAAATCGCAAAATAATTGAAATTTAAAAAAAATATTCTCGCTTTTGAGTTGAAACGTGAACGCACATAGACAAATTATTTCTCAAATTAAGTATTTGAAATAAAAAAAAACATTTAAAGTGCCACTAGAGGCCTCTAGGGGCGTAGCCCTTAGTGTATTTATAAATAATACACACTCTTAATACTTGATAACTCTATTTTCTATTATCTAGCTGTGTAAATTGTGCAAAGCAGAAATAAAATTGTGAATAAATGAAATTACGCTGCCGTCAACAAATTCATGCTTTTTTGTCTTGTTTACATTTTATGTATTAAGATTGACCTAGTTATTTTCGAGTTATTTTGGTTCAACACATGTGGAAATTGTGTGTACAAGTGCCAAATTTGCACTGGCTCAAAACAAAGCTTGCCGGAAAATTGTCCAGCAGTTTACGAAATCTTAATGGACATATAGTTACGGTAGACTAGAACCTCCATCCTCAGTGATAAAATCTGAAGGGAAATCGGCGAAGCAATCAAATATTTTTTTCTGAGAACAAAAGACATCACATTATTTATTCGTTGGACTAACAACTTTGGGGACTTTCAACGAATTTTGATTGGTTGGTTTATTAAATTGAGTGTCCATACCTATCAACCACTAATTTTAATCTACATAAGTAGTAATTTTGTGTATTAACAATGGGGTGATACTTCAATTAGTCAGCCATTGTCTTATCTATTTAGATCCCTGCTATTGGTCAGCCACAATTGAACCTGACAGAGATTTATTGTGTTAAACATTGGAATTCAATACTCTTACCCAGGGTAAGGGATAAGAAAATGGCCAAAAAATTCACGTTGTCCCCATTGGTGTTACACAAAATTTCCTCTACTGTATATTTCATTTAGTGGTTGAACCTTTTGAACACTCAACTAAATGACCAACCAATCAAAATTCAATAAAATTCTCCAAGGCTGTTAAGCCAACGAATAAGAAAACGTTATTATAATACTTTTTTGGACTAGTGTAATAAACAGCCCAATAATAAACTCCCTCTCCCTTATTCCTACCCCAGGTTTTCTGAATACCAGACTTTCATACAAAACAAGGATGATAACATCCATAAAAGCGAAGCACTGAAACGGTAGGACAAACAAACACTTGTATAGCGTCAGAACTGAATAATCAGAATAAGAGTCGATGCAAAATTGTGAGTAAATTTGTTGAAAAAAAGCATGATACAGAATAATGTTTATGGACATACTTACATTTTTAGACCTTGATTATAGAGTTGCTTCGCTTATAATATTGTACTTTGTTGTCTCAGGAATCTGTATACCAAAAATCGCATCAATCGGAATATTAGATCACAAAAAATTTGTTGTTAAAAAAGTAAAAAAATCATCATGTTTTAAATGGACGTACGGACATTCTGGTAATGATTATAGAGTTGCTACGCTTTCTAAATCGTACCTAATTACTACAGGAATCACCATGCAAATTCTAACGGACAATTCTAACATGCCTAAATTAACGAAAAAAGCTATCCGTTACGGATGGACGAACGGACGGACCGACCCTAATTATAAAAAAAGCTTCGCTTTTAAAAATGATATACATATATGCGATTTTAAAGATTTTTGCCCACATTTTGGTTTATGAAATTCTAAAGTTTTGTAGAAATGAAGGGCTTTGAACCATATGGCCCGTAACGCAAAAAATCCATTGATGTGTTTCATACACACCGAGAGAGAGGGGACAATGGGCTATTTATTGCACTAATCCCCAAAGTTTTTTAATAGCGTTTTCTTATTCGCTTGCTTGACAACTTTGGGAACTTCTTTTGAATTTTGATTGGTTGGTTCTTTAAGTTGCTTTTCAAATATTTCAACCATCATCATTGGGGATGTACAGTACATCAATGTATCGGTCATTGTCTTATCCCTTTAAATCCCTGGTTTCATAGGTTTTGGGGGAAAAGTGTAAAATTTCTACAACAGCCCAAAATTGTTTCGATTTTTAATACATTTTTAACCCAATCTTCCTTCAAAATCTTGTCTTATTTCTTCTCGCTTTCATCTCAATAATTTCTCTCTTTCCCCTTACCTCTCTCAGGGATTTTTAGGAATAAGACATCAGACAATAAATCTTCAATCATTTAAGAAAAAATTACCACACCTGTAGATACAAGTTATTGGTGAAACTGTTTGGACACTGCTAGATTGTACCAATCAATCAGGATTTAATAAAATTTAAGCTCTTAAATGAAAGAACGTGTTTAAATTTTGTGTACCTCATGTTCCCTTTCTCCCTGGGCTGTTCAAACTTTGTGATTTCCTCTTATTTCTCTACCCCTCTCTTTTTTTTTTTTACTTGAACAATTCTCAAATTCTGTTAAGGACAGACGGACCCAGCCTAATTATACATAGAAACGCCTTTTAATCATAATTTTATAAAACCTCTTGCTGTTAAAAGTCTAATCATTTATATGATTATAAAGTTAATTGTCAGATTTGTAGATTTATCTGCCATTGTCCTATTTCCCCGTGCTTGTAAAATTAAATAAAACTGAAGGCAAGTTTTGTAAAGGTTTTTATCTTTAACTGTTTTTTCATGTTTTGTTTAAAAAGATTTATAGGTTCCCTAACAAAACTTAACCTAAACATTACATATACAGATTATATATAAATCTGGAGAAATTGTATTTATTGAACTTTATTTAAAAGGATTTTTGTAAGTTTGACTTCAGAATAAATACTTTGAAAGCTAATCATTTATATATGGCACAATACTGGGTTACTAAAGATGATTTAATAATATAAATTGCTAGGTGATATAATTGTCTTATTAACATGATACTCCAGGCGGCAGTAAGTAAAGCATCTCTATAATCGCGTCTAAAACGCTTTTAAACCGATTTTAAATATTCTGTATTTAATTTAATTAAAGATATGTTTATATCGAATATATACTAGAGTTGCGACCCCAGCATTTAGGGGGAACAATAGCCCATCCAAAGACCTATATGTAAAATACCCGTAAAACATCTTGGGAACAAGTTTTAAAGATTCCCTACAATAGAGAACTCAATCAGTTCAGTAGTTATCTCAAACTTAAGCTACAGACAAAAAACTAATTACTTTTTATGATAAGATTATGTTTCTTTAATATTAAGTTGAAACGCTGTATGTTAAAGATTATTTATCTATAAATTTTTAAGAATACTTTTTTCAAAACTCCTACAGTCTCGTATATTTTTAACATATATGTAGGTAACAAAAATCATAACTAAAACGCTTATTTACCGACAGACCTAACGGAATGAATCAATTATAGAGTAGCTGTTGTAATAGCTTTACTGTAATTATCATTTTCTAAGATATAAATCTACAAACAATATATTATATATAGAAAAATCTAATCTTAAAACGTTAAGTTTATATGACTAGAATTTGGAAGTATTAATTCAAATGTTTTAATTCAATTGTAATGTGTTCAGTTCATAACAGACATATTACAACAAACATGAAATTTCGGATCTACTGCAGTTCACGGTAAAATATTGCTGGTAACGAATATTGCCAAAATTCTATGAATTTTAAAGGCTGCTAGCTGCCAAACGGCTGAACGTACAGATCATTCCCGCACACTGTTTAAAGCAGCATAAGAAGGCCTACAAATAATCTGGAATAGCCATAAATCAATAATGCATAATTATTAATTATCTCGCAGTGCAGAAAAATGCGCAAAAAAGGCCTATTTTTCGCGTTTTTTCTTCAAAGCTGCTTTCCCTGTGCATCATTGGATCTTGGCTATTACTTATTATTTGTAGGCCTTCTTATACCGCTTAAAATGATGTGCGGGTATGATCTGTACGTTCAGCCGTTTGGCAGCTAGCAGCCTTTAAAATTCATAGATTTTTAGCAATATTCGTTACCAGCAATATTTTACCGTAAACTGCAGTAGATCCGAAATTTCTTTTCATGTATTATTAACTGCCAAGTTAGAAGGGTGATTGGTAGGTGCTAGTTAACTTGGTGTGTGAAAAGAAAAGAAAATTGTTTGATCATGTAAAGAATAAGATGAAAAGGACAGATTTTACCTTCCTTTGACCTCAGATGGTCTAGGTATGAGCTAGAATCAATTTTAAGGTGTCTATAGAAGCGTCATCATGGCATGCTTTACAAATAACTAGAAACAACCTAGAATCTATCTCTTATATTTTAACTACTTTGTACGAGTACTTTGCACTTTGTAATAGTAAAACATTGAAAAATTCAGCTTTCAGCAAACAAAGTTTTTTTTGTAAAGCATGTTGAAACTCTTCGATAGACACATTAACATTGATTTTAGCCTATACCTAGCCCATATAAGGTTAAGTCTTGTTCTTAAATTAGATGTTAGTATTTTTGTCTGTCGCACTTCATTTACGATTAGACCCAATAATTGCGAAACACCGATTAAAATGATTTTTCATTGAACGGTCAGTGAAGGGCAAGAAAGATACAACAGGACTGGAAATGGAGGGAAATAAAGGGATTTGAGGGGAAGGAGAAGATATGGGAAGTGAATTGCTGTGGGAGTGAAGGAAAGTGAATTTTCTCCATTTTTAAAACCACTTACATTACTGACATAAATACAGACAAACCCCCCAAAATTTTTACCCCGGGGGTAAAATTTGCTTGGGGAGGGCAATTACCCCCCCTGAAATCTGTTGGCAGGGGTAAAATTTGTTTACCCCCCCAAAATTTACCCCTGGGGTAAAATTTTTTGGGGGGGTAAGTTAAATTTTATCAAAAATTTAGTATTAAAAATGCGCGTGAAGCGCGCAAAAATTTTTTTGTTAGAGATTTTCTATTTTGGGGGGTGGTATTTACCCCCCCAAAATTGTTTGGGGGGTAAATACCCCCTCCTAAATGGTTGGGGGTGCCTACGGCACCCCCAAATTCGTTTGGGGGGGGGGGGGGGTAATCGCCCCATTACCCCCCCCCTTGAACGCCTATGCTTATGATATAGCTTCTTAAACTAAAAACTAAAATTGGTTGAATCTACTATTATAGGTCTATTATTAGATTTATATCTTGTAATTAATTGTTTCACTATTGTTCTTAATTCCCTTATATTTAGAAACCATTGTTTCAATTCAAACTCAGGAAATAATAAGCATATTTCGATTTTATTAAATGTTTTCTCAATTTCATTTTTAAATAACTAAAAGGCGGATAGGGGTTGGGGGGGGGGGGGTGAGGAGAAGGCTAGGTTGGCAACATCCATAACAGCGAAACAGGATACAGTTTAAAAAAACTTAGTCTTTTAAGTTTAAGATATTTATTGGTTGCTATTCTTACAACTGCGCAACTATAGCTGTGTGTGTTCATGTTAGCAGCAAAGCTTTTCTTATGATCTGTTGGGATAGCTATAATTTTTTATTTTGGCGTGTAAGAATTGTTCTATCGATTTTAAATTCTGCATGAAGATTAATGAAACCGGATCAAGTAAAAAAATGTTAGTATTTAAGGTATTGGACGTACATGATTGTACATCAAATATTCGATTAGATTTTGAAATTGTATTCTATATTTAATATTGCTTTTATGGATATTATCATTCTTGGTTTTTATATGAAAGTAATGAAATTTTTGGCTATAAATAATCATTCTCTCTAACTATGGTCTTAATGGATTGGGAGAAAGAAATTATAGAATAAAGGATTAGAATTAGGAATATCTATTTATCTTATTTTAAAAGTTGTCCGCATCTCAAACAATGTAAAAGTTTAGGATATTTTTTTTTGTTGACCCAATGGGACACTTTCTAAAAAAACATAAGGTACATGTAAATTAGGCATGGTTTTAACCCAGAGGCGTGCAGAAGAGGGTTTTTATCCACCCTCTGACAAATCAAGGGGAGGTAGATACATCCCCCTAGGATTCCAACCTGTTGTTTGTAAAACACGCTCCTTTGATTTTTTTGTTTTCTCTTGTCATTTTTAAAGGTTATACAAAGGTTTTAAGGGGATGAAAGCGACCCTTCCTACAAAAACCGGACTTCCAGCTTATTTTGGGAGCGAATCTACTATATAATTCACTTTGTTTTTTCGTCCGTTAGTCCGTAATACCATGGAGAGTAATGTTGTTTTCTTGGCTGCTATTATCTAAGATACCACATACCAAAGCGTTACCCAATGGTTCCTAAGAATCCAAATCAAGTTTCCTAAAATATATAAAAGTGTTAGAAATTGTAAGTAAATGTAAAGTTAATGACCCAAATGCTCATTTTTCTTTGTTCTACATTCCACTAAAGAAAATTTTGCTAAATCTTATTTTCATTATTTTTAGCCCTATTTAGTGTTATTCCCTCTCTTTTTAAATTTTCCTCTCTTGCTGCTTTCCATGAATTATAAAGACATTAATTTTTTTTCGCGTATTTTCCGTAAAGTTTTGTGTTACTGTTTTGACAAGTGCACTTATTAAGTCAAACTGTTCTTAATTATAACCAAATGTGTATATATGAAATGGCCATAATGAAGAATAGTTTGATCTAATAAGTGCATTTGAATAAACGCTAAAACACAACTCTACGAAAACTATGCAAAAAATGACCCCCTTTGTTATTCTTTCTGCTAATTATCTACTGACAAACCCATATAATAGAGAAGCTGCACCACATTTGTACAAAACATTGGAATTCTTGGCTCTTTTAAACTTTTGTTCACTTTTCACTCTACACACACCAGGGAGGGAGGGGACATTGTGAAGTTTATTACACTAGTCAACAAAGTTTTATAATAACGTTTTCTTATGTTGGCTTAACAACTTTGGCGACTTTTATTGAATTTTGATTGGTGTGTTCATTAAGTTAGGCCTACAAGCCCAGGGTGTGAGGGAGGGGACAATGGACCAAAAATTCAATTATTAGGGTTCTTAAACTTTGGGGACCTGCCCAAAGTGTTCATGAAGGATTTAACAATACTTTGGGGACTAGAGCGCATTTGCTGCTGAATTTGTTATAATCCTAGCAGACAAAAATCAATAAAAAAAAGTAACATAATTTCTAGCAGACAAAAAAAATATATAGAATAAATCTATTTCGGCTGGTTCTCACAATTATTTTTTTCAAGGAAATATCGTTTCACAGATAGAAACTCTACTGTGATATTTGTGTAATAAACAATCAAAAACCCTAATATTTAATTATAATTGTTTCTTGAATTATGGTAGTAGTTTATAATATAATTATAAGGGATGTCATGTTCTATTAGCGATTTTTTAGTGATTAATTGCAGAATGTTTACTACATTTTGATGTAATGGTAAACTAACTTTTAAGTAAATGCTTTTTTTTCATATACCTCATTTTTTCTAAATTAGATTATTATGAACACTTAACTGTTTTCTTTAAATTTTCTGGATACATCTGGTATTCATTGCCTTTCAGCGAAAACTCTTACATAGAATTAATTGCCCATTGCCCCCTCCCTTACTCCCTGGTACAAACCACAAATTGTTTATCATCTTTTTTTTTATTTAAATCAATTTATCGACCATTGTTTTATCCTTTTAGATCCCTACACACACACCCTAAACACATGTATTCTTTTAATATTGGAAGCACATAAAACATTATTTCAGAGATGTTTAAGATAAGTTTGTTCTTGGAGCAATGCATAAAAAGTTGGTTGGCAAATGCAGGCAAATACAAGAGTGGCCTCAACTAAGAGGAGTAGCAATAATCATCTGTTTTAAATTGGACAAATACAAAACCTAAAATATGTTTTATAAAGTCCAAGATTCTCCTTCGCTTTTTAAGTGATCATATAGAGAATCCAGATCATCCGCTTGTAATTGGAAGTGATACTCTGACACCCAAGGATATTAGATTAGGTAACATCCAACAGACAACCTACCCTTTGATTGAATGACCTTTGTCTAAGAAGTCGTAACTGTGCATGGTAATAAGTTGTGTCTGGTTATGGGCCAAGACATCCCTATTACAAGATTCAAACCTTTCACCTCCCCAACAATGAGCGGATGAGTGTTGATGCACAGTCGCAGGTACGTCCAATAGTATAAAGGTTTTAATCAAATTTAAATTGAATAGATATATAGTCAAACATTAAGGATTTAGAGGAAGAAGAAAGCAAAACAAAAATAGTTAAAAAATAGAAAATTTAAATGATGCTTAATTTCAAAAAGGTGCAGCAGCAGCATTGTGTACACTGGATATACGTATATCTCATACCCATTAGAGTTGGGAAGGAATTTCAGTTAAAGTAATCAATATAAACAAAATTTGATCAAATATTGCCTGTTATAAAATTATTGACCTAATTGAAAACTTTTAATATTGGCATTGCAAAAAAGGTGTCACTAATGCACCAGTTTTTAATTTCAATCATGCAATTATTTTCATTTTTGTTCAAAGAATTTTACAGGCTAGTTCATTCATTAATAGCAACGATTTTAAAGGGAATAATATATACAGTATGGCTTCGAAACCAATTATTATGTTTAATTAGAACCAATTCTGAGCAATACTGAAATATCATGTATAGCATCATATTGCAGTCAATTTTCTACAAATATTAAGAATGAAAAATTTTAAAATATTAATATCAGTTTTGTTAGTCCTGGCCGTCAGTCTCTCAAGGCTAACAAAAATAGTTTTAATCTTAGAATTTTTTATTTTAACATCCGCAGAAAGCAGTCTATAATACAAAGCAGCTAAAAATCAGATTGATTTAATATGGAAAATAACCAGTTTTAAACAATGCGTCCAATACATGTAAGACTCAATTCCAACAAAAAAAGATTTAGTTAAACTAAAATTGATTAAACAACAATTTTAAGAACAAATTAAAAACATTAGAGGTCATAATTATAATTATAATTGCTTTTTTCCATACAATTTATTATTTTTGCCCATTATTGAGCTGTAATTTAATCATTTAATAGGCACTTAAAAATTGCAATAATTAAAAATTCAATATCTTTTTGTTATCAAAAGTTGAACTATGAATATTTCATTAGTTGTTTGTTTGATATTTATTTGACATTCAAACATTAGATTAGTACTAATTATTAAATTGCTTTAATTAATGTTAATATGAAATGAAAGCAGAAATTAAAAATTCATATAACTTTTTACTAATTAGACGGTAATGTTAATAAATACCCCCATACAAGTAATCGTGAAATTTTACAGTTTTAATTATTTTTGGAAATTAGACTGATGTAAAACAGTGAATTTGATTAATTGTGAAATAACCAATAAACAACATCTTGAAACAACCAATATAATCTGAAAAGTTATTTTTTCAAACTTATGTTGCAAAAATATGACAAGTGAAATATCCATCACAGATTGAATATACCAGTTTCATATTGTATTTGATTTTATGAAACTTCAACTAACAAAACATTATCTTATTGATGTACTTTGCCTGTTTTTAAGTTGGGATATATTGCTTTAATATTTATGAAATTAAAAAGTAGAACTTTTTAAAGGTTATTAGAATGTACTTTTTAATTGTTGGTATTTTAAAATATAATGAAAAAATGATAATTAATCAAATGTAAGATTTTATAAATTTCATGACTTGTTTTGACTAATACATTATTTTTCTTATATTTTAAGAAACAAAGCTACTCTATAAATGTTCTGTCTGTTGGTCTATCTTATAAAAGGATGGCTGATTTTAATGTTTATCAGTGAAGACAATTCACTTTCCTTCACTCTTCTGTGACTTTACTACTTTTAACTACCCCTTTCCTTTCAATTTTGTTCTCATTCACTACTAATGGAAAAATTGTTACAAATTTAGGTTGTTAACATGGACATCATTTATTGGTCCGTTTCTTTGTCCATTGGAGGGGAAGGGATGGGGTAAGTAACAATAAATCCATCCCTGTTCTCTCATTGTCTCTTTTTGCTTCTCTCCTTTCCCTTCACTAACCCTTCACTGCAAAATAAACGATTTAATTAATAAGTATTGAGTTTGGTTTATACCTGTAGATTATACAATACTGTAATTTTTAATGTTCCAGAATTTTGAAAAATTACATAATTTTCAATGTTTTGGAATCTTTTTTTATTTAATTTTTTTCCCTTCCTATTTCTTTAATTCTATAGTTCGTTTTGATAATTTAAATCAATTCGGCAACTATAGGACTACTATTCTAGCTTACATATAGATCAAAATTAACCAACGTAGCTCAACGTATGGGTTTTTGGCCACCCTCATTAAAAATATTATGAAAACAAAATATCTTATTACCATAAAAAGTAGAAGAAAACATCATTAATAGGCAATGTTAATCTAAAAAATAGCAAATTTTTTAGAAGTTTTTATTAAGTAATCTATTGAGTAATCTGCTATGCAAATCCTCCCATCCACAATATTTCTAGACACTAGTGTTGGTGTATGTTTAAACTGTTTAAAAGATAAATATTTTTCCTCTCGATCAAATCAATTCAAACATAAGGTTCCTTTTCTGGGTCAATAATTTTAACAATTTTACACTTATGCATTTAATTGTTATGCATTAGAAAAAAAACTTTCTTTTTACAAATAATAGACGAAAAACTTTTTTTCAGAAAAATAGGCTAAGGCCAAACCTAATATTTCTATATTTTAAAAATGTATATAAAATAGATTAAGTTATAAAGTTTTTTCATAAAAGGCCCAATTAAAATACTATTCAGAAATAAATGCAAAGTATCCATTTATCCAAATAAGCAAAATAAAAAAGCAAAGAATTCCAAAATATTTATTTATCCCAATTTAAAAACTAAGACAAAAAAACCCTAGCTTAATATGTCACAGTTGCTCAAGACATAATTTTTCGTTTGTTTACATTTTATTTCCCAGACAAATTGATTAAAACCTTCCTAGTAAATACAACAATAGTACAATATTTCATTACCATTAGCATAGAGAAAAAATAAAAGAGAGGAATCGAAGCAACTAGAGGACGAAAATAGCATCCCCAGGGTAGCGCTAAATTTTATTGCTATTCCACCACTTTTCAAATGGGAGGATAACAAAATTAATATGTAAAGTTTTAATAATTAGAATATAATATTTAAATTAAAAATAAAAAGAATTTATTTTTATTTTAAAAAATTTGTGCATGAAATATGAATCCTTCCATTTCTAAAAAGGGGGAAATTTTTTTCATAATAAACATTCAGCTGATTCTGACCGCCCACGGTTGTTTACTAAATATCGCTTTTCTTTTTATTCACATTATTATTTATGATTGACATACAAAAAGCCCTGGGCGGCTTTTGATTTTCGTCTGCTAAATTTTCTTTAAAAATTTAGGGACGGGGAAGTAGTATTTTACCATGAAAAGGGGGTGAGTATTCATCCTCTTATCATTTTTCCTTATGACCATTAGTAATTATTATTTGTAATTTGAAGCACTGATGAATAACTGCAGAGATGCTTTTCATCTAAACTAAGAGAACTGCAGTGCTAAGTCAATATTTCCTGTTTATACTAAAACAAAAACTCTTGCACTGTTCAGCTCCAAACAATACAATATAATTAGGACTTTACAAGAATTTAGAATACTTTCATACAAAAAAACTGTAAACTTATTGAGGGGAGGAAAAGCTAAATAAACCGTAAAAAAACAAATAGTCCTAGACAAAAGCAATACTAAAAGTGTTTAACACTTAATTTAATTGACCAAAAAACTGCTAAAAACCAGAAGTGCAGCAATTATCATGTGAAAATCATAATTATGTATAAGTATTTAGATGGTTTCTAATATGTTGAGAAGGACCACAAAAAACATATTTTTTTAACGCTTATTTAAGGTTTGGTTAGGTTAAGTAAAGATTAGATGAGACTTGCAAAGATAGTTGGAATAAGGACCCAGCAGGGTTAGCCCATAGAGACTAGAAATATGCGGGTTTCTTTAATTAAAATAAAGAACGTGAGAGGGCCATTGGGTTTTTAATGATCAAAAATAGGTTAATAGGAAATCATCAATATTTTAAAAGTGTTTAAAGTTAGGATAGATTGTTTTTCTGTTATTAACATTAGGCCTCTTTATTTTTTTATTTGGGTTTGGTTGATAAATGAATAGACTCTTTGACTTAAACAAACAGACATTTAGACTATATTCAGTAAGGTAGAATACAAACAAAGAACTAGACAGAATGATAATTGTGTAAAATAAAAGTTGTATGATTTTGCCCTTCCTTTTATAATAGTATGACCTGTAAACTTGTACTATATGAATAGATTAGTTTTCTTTTTGACACAAATTAATTATTGTTGATTTTTCATTACTTCTTCATCATTTTCCAATAAAATTTTTATTACACCATTGATAAATGATAAATGATATAAACCTTACTGTATAAAACTGACAGTTAATAAGCCTCATTGTATAAACTGATATTTCATAAGCCTAACTGTTTAAAACAGACAGTTCAAAAACCTTACTGTATGAAGCTGAAGTACATAGGCCTCACTGTATTAAACTGATAGTTTATAAGTCTCGCTGAATAAAACTGAAAGTTGAAGCCTAACTGTATAAAACAGTTTATAAGCCTCGCTGTATACATATAACTGAAGAAAATAAGCCTCACTGTATACAACTGACAGTTAATAAGCCTCATTGTATAAAACTGACAGTTCACAAGACTAACTGTATAAAACAGTTTATAAGCCTCGCTGTATACATATAACTGAAGAAAATAAGCCTCACTGTATACAACTGACAGTTAATAAGCCTCACTGTATAAAACTCACAGTTCATAAACCTTACCTTTTAAAAGTAAAGTTTATAAGCCTCACTGTATAAAACTGCCAGTTCATAAACCTTACCTTATAAAAGTAAAGTTTATAAGCCTCACTGTATAAAACTGACAGTTCATAAACCTTACCTTATAAAAGTAAAGTACATAAGCCTCACTTTATAAAACTGACAGTTCATTAACCTTACCTTTTAAAAGTAAAGTACATAAGCCTTACTGTATAAAACTGCCAGTTCATAAACCTTACCTTATAAAAGTAAAGTACATAAGCCTCACTGTATAAAACTGCCAGTTCATAAACTTTACCTTATAAAAGTAAAGTACATAAGCCTCACTGTATAAAACTGACAGTTCATAAACTTTACCTTAAAAAAGTAAAGTACATAAGCCTCACTGTATAAAACTGACAGTTCATAAATCTTACTGTATAGAAGTAAAGTACATAAGCCTCACTGTATAAATCTGACAGTTCAAAAGCCTTACCTTATAAAAGTAAAGTACATAAGCCTCACTGTATAAAACTGACAGTTCATTAATACTTTGCAAACCAGACCGATATTTCTTGTCTGGCCCGCTCAGGAAGCAACAATTATGAGAAAAAACACTAGAGATTAGCAGCCGCAGCTGAACCGCTAAAATTATAAAAATAAAACGCAGAAATAGGCGGCAGTAACTTAAAAATCTTATTCACCACGCAAAATTTAAGGTTTCTTTGGAAATTTTATTTTTAATGATGCTATCAAAACATAAGTGTGAAAAATTATTTGATTATGTTACAATTTATTATTAGTTTTAACCTTCTTGGTTTCATTATTAAGATTTATACTTCTTATAACTTTAATAAAATAGAAAAAAACATGTTTTTTTATTTAATTGAGATGAGAGGAGAAGTGGGAAAGAAAACCTTAAAAAAGAGATGATTTTTATGACGTCACAAGAATGATTTTGAGACACTTTGTATAGTTACCCGGGTTCCTCAAAATTACCCTCTCCTATTTTTGTCTAGATTACAGACAGGGACCTTAAGGGAAAAGACAATGAACAATACATTAAATGATGATAAACAAAATTATTTCTTCTATAAATTTATTTAAAGTACCGAAAAATTTTAAGCCAACAGAATAAAAATAGCTTTTTCCAACCAACAAATCAATTTCTAAGAAAAGCACCTAAAGTTTTAAAGAAAATTTAAGGTCGAGCCTAATTTATGGACCAATGTCCTTCCCCTTTAATTCTTAAGTATATAAAAATTCCAAAAAAAATTAATGATTAAAAGCCCTGGATTTTCTCCCTGCTCCATGATGAATGGACACAAAAAGACATTCATCAACTAAGTTGAACAAAACTAGTAATTATAACCATCAACACTGGTGTGCGGGTATAAGAAAGGGATAAGACAATGGACGAGACATTTGATTATAACTCCAATGAAGAATATTGGTTGAAAAGTGTGAACTATATTAGTTAAGTTACCCAAAAAATAATTTTAAAAAAAGTAAACAAACTAAACCAACAAATGAAAGAAAAGAATAAAATTCAAAGTCCAATGTCCTCCTTGGGCTTTTACCTTTTTATTTCTACAAGTTAACTTACCATCAATCAAATAATACATATATTTAAGTCTGCATAAAAATTAATACAATGCCCAATACTATTTGCTTTGCCTCAAGCCTTTAGGGGCTTCACAAAGAACACTAATAACAAATAAAATATTCGTTTGATAAATCAGTGGTTTTCGTTTGTTTGTTAAAACAAAATATTAAGAAGAAATCATAAACATAACACCCCAACAATGTAAGGTAGTTTGATTTCTTTTTTTAAGTATTTTCCTTTAAATTTTCTATACAAAAATACAAGGATTTTAAATTGCACCTTTAGATAGATTGATTCATAAATTTTAAGTACATGTAATTTTATTGTGTAAGAAACTTTAATATACTAAAAGCGAAAAATATTTCACCCAAAAAAATGTTAACAGAAAGGGGGGGGGGGATAATTAGTTGCTCCCTATATTAGAAAATGGTTACAAAATCTTATATCAAATAAAATATACGCCCAAAACTAACATTAATAATATTAAATATAATGGAAATGAATAATTTGTACTGGTTAAACCTTGTTTTAAAAGTAAATACGTACAGCACAGGAATTTTCTTTGTTAATGATAAACGCAGTAGGCGGTAATATAATATCATGATATTAGATCTAATATAATTGGACAAATTTTAGACTTATTTTTAAAAATCTAGAACGATTATGTGGATAATATGTACTTTTGTTATTTATAGCAGTCGATACTAAATTGCATATTTATATTTTTTTGGACGAAGATTCGATATAATAAGAATTAAAATAAATTTTATATTTTAATCATCTTGACTTTAAAATAGCATTTGATTTAAACATGAAATAGAACTCCATGTGTTTGATAAATAAACAATTATTATCTAGGTGAGTTTGGATTGAGATAATGAAATTTTTTAGGATAAAGTTAGATATGCCCTCCAAAGGGTCATGCATGTTGTCCGTTTTCAAACCAAACGTTATTCAAACACGAATACCCCCCCCCCCTTGTTTTTTAATAAATTGAAATAAGTGGGGTGGAATAGTCTTTTTCCTATCTATAACATCTGCGGGGAGTACTAACCCTTCGGGACGCATACTTATTGGGCTTCATTAACCTAACCTTAAGTAATAAACAAAAAAACGAAACCCTTATTTTCAAATTATTTAAAAATAAGAGTTTGGGTGTTATCAATACTCAACATGGTACTTTGTATGAAACCGCCAAATATTCTGTATCCACATTTCAAAATCCATCAACTAAATTGTGAACAACAAAAGTAAAATAAATATAATTTATTACCAAGAAATTGGTTTCAATAAATTAAACCAAATTCCGCTATAAAAACCTGATACTTGCAAATAGCTATTAATAAAGTTTTGTATTTATACTCAATTAACAAGGATGACATGATCTTTAAAAGCGAAGCTAACAAATACAAACTTTAACAAATGTAAGAGACATTTTAAGACTTCATTTTATAGTTGCTTATAACATTTTATTTCATAGTTCTAGAAATTAATATTCCAAAGTCTAAAGAATAAGATATTATATCTTGTAAAAAATCAATAATCTACCATTTTAAAAGAATATAGTTGTTATTTTTATGTAATGTTTTTTTCTCACTTGCAGTACATACATTTTATGGGTGTGTATGGTTATGTATCCCTTAGTTTATATGTTCTTACATTGTAGGCAATTACTTTTGGTTAAACATGTGTTTGATATCTTTTTCCTGATCAAATCACAAAAAATCTTTTTTTTTTTATTTTGGAAAAAGTATTTTAAATTTTTTGTTATAATGTGATGCTGTGAGAATTGGTGCAAAAAATATGACGTAACAAAAAAAATTAGCCAATGAGAGGCCGTTATTGGCTAATTTTTTTTGTTACGTCATATTTTTTGCACCAATTCTCACAGCATCTTATAATGTTTGATAATATTGTTTATAGAGTTCTGATAAAAGAATTAACAAAAATTTTTTTAACCATCTTAAAAACTAGATATCCCAAGCTTTCTAATTTTAGAAAAAGTGATTTTTTTCACTTATAACTTGCTATCTAAAATCATAAATTGCATAATAAGTACTGTATTCCTTTGTGTTTTTGTAAACACATTTGCAGTGAGTATCACATAAACACCATAAAATAAATGAAAATATTTTTAGCTTTTCAACCAACAAGGATGCTTGCTTTCAGCCGCCTAAAGCCCCAGAAAAATTTTACAATTAAAAAATCAGCTGGAAGTCTAAACCTGGCACAAATATGGCAATAACTCTTTTCAATAATTTTTTTCAAAATATCTAAACGACCAAATGGGTTTAAATTTGAGGCTTAGTCGCGGCTGACGAGCTCTGTTAAAAATTCACAATAAGTATCTTCTTAAAATAATTTTAGATCAAGCTGAAAACTGCTTAATTATTTATTTTTTTTTAGAAAAGGAACTAAATTTTTTAGTTACTTGCATAAGGAATTAAAAATAAGAAAAAAATATTGATCGATTCATAACAAGAAAAATCAACAAAACTTACATAAAAAAACAAGGTTATAATGGTCGCACACCCTTGTTTAGCTATATAAAACAGATTCAGGAATGATCCACAGTAAGAGAATCAAAGCTGTAGCTAACAACTATTGCGTGTTGAAACTGGGAACATGCTGACAACATCACAAGTGCATTTTTACCAATAAATGTAGCACCCCCCCCCCTCTCACACCCTCCCTCACCTCTCCTTCCTCCCATCCTCCACCCTCTCACTCTCCCTGAACTGCGATAACAACATTCAAGGGTGAAGGAAGTTGGCGATCATAACTATTTTAGGATATCTTAAAACTTGAATTACCCTCTCTCTTTTTTCCTTTCCCTATTGTGTGCGTAATTCTTGAGTCTACAGGTGTTTATACAAATGTGCCAATTTAAATTTTATTTTTTTTTAAAATGACATCTGTTTAATTTTCCTTTGCAACCTTGTTTTAGGTACAGGGAAGGTTTTTAGCTATTTTGGGAGAGCGTATCTCCGCCCTCCCAATTTAAAATCCCCCCCCCCCCAAATTTTTTTCTCTCAATATTTCTTATTAAAACTCAAATTAAAAAGTAGAAGGGCGGTTGACTTATCCCCCTCCCACCTTAAGAACACCTAGAGGCTTCTTGGGAGCGTTCGTTGCCCCTAGTCTTTCTTAAAATAAAAGCTATGTCTTGCATTTTTTTCAATTAGGTGTTTGATCACGAATTTCATATGATAAATATATTTTTCTTATTTAATTATGATCCTAATAAGATAAAAGTTGTGCTTGAAAATTGTTTTAATAGCTATTATTATATGTTGCCTTTTTAGATAAACGTGAGAGTTGTGATCAGAATTTGCATATCATTTGTACTCTTTTGCGTCATTGCGTATTTTCAGATATGTATTACCCGTCATCCATTCAAGTGTTCTTTACCAGAAATTATAAACTTTAAACAAGGGGAATTGTTTTTTTTTATCGGATGCGCCCAAAGCATCTAGGGGAATTATATTCAAAGGGCCATCACAAATAGCCTAAAACCATTTAAGACTTGAATTTACAAATGTATAGTCTTAAATCATCCCGCGACTTTTCAGTCTGCTTTGCTGTTGCCCTTATGAGAGTCACCAATTATAGATAGTTTTCATTGTTATAAAATTCCTAAGAAAAAATAAAGCTTCACTAAATAACGTAAAGTCTTATCAGTCCAGCAGTTATGGAGATATTTAGGTACATACATACAGGCAGAAGTACTTCTCGTTATTTTTATGCAAATTTTGTCCTTTTTAGACTGGACTTTCCCGCCATTTAGCACAATTTCGTAAGCAGTAGGACGCCATTTTGTTTTGGAGTGTACTGTTGTAAAGTTTGTTTGCAACACTTATGCCTTGAATATGTTTTTGTCAAGTGCTTTCAACCATTTTATTTTATCAGCATGATTTTCATAATATATTAAAATGTATTTTGTTATGCTAAGCTTTGTATTTTTTAATACCATTGATTACGTAATATTTTCATAATATGTCTTATGTCATCTTGTAAAATTCTATTGAATTCAGTCTAAAATTACACAAAATGTTTCATAAAAAAATTGTTGAAATTATATTACAGGTTTAACAGTATTTTGAAGGTTTCCTTCAAAATAAATGCTCCGCACTGACCCCCCCCCCCCACACCTTTATTTTTTAATTAATTTGAATTGGTGGTTATTATTTTCCTATGCCTAACACTGCGGGGGGACCTAGCCCTGCTAGGCCTGAAATTACTGTACCCTAACCCTGCAAGGCTACCAAGTATTAATTATAAATGCCCGAGATTAATTAACAAACTTAAGAAATACTACCCCCCCCCTTATTTTTCATTTAGTAAAAAATATAGGAGGGTGGTTTTCAGTGCTCAACGATCACTTTGACGGAAAGTACCGACTATTTTTTCTTCATATTTTTGTTATTGTTTTAAATTTTTAAAAATAATTTCAGTTTTATCCACATAAATTGTTTTATTCTTTTATGATAATTAAAGTATGATGCCTCGTAAATATAATGATATATTTTCAATGGTCTTATGCATAAAATCTTAAATAAATAAACAATGCTTCTAAATTTCTCTTTGTCCAAATAAAAAAAAAATACTCTAACATGTTCAAACTTCTCACACAGTCCTTAAGTTTTAGATTTAATTGTCTGTCATAAAAAAGTTAACATTAGAAAAAATCAAAGCTTAAGCTAAATTAGGTACTTTAGTCTTTTTAAAATCCTTGTACTTTTATGTTCAGTAAATAACTTTAAGCAGAAATAAAAAGAAAAATAGTTCTTAAAAGTGAACTTCCATGAAAACAAGGATGGCAACACTCCTAAGAAGCGAAGAACATAAGATATATATAATAAACAATTTTGAAATAGTTAATACAATCAAACATATTTGCAAATTCTCACCAGTAAAACTTTATGTTTCCCATAGCATTGATAACTTAGCAACAGTCCAAGTTTACATTTTTATCCCTACACTTAGCATATAGACATTCTAACGGGTATGCGACGGACTATTGAAATCAAAGAAGAGCATCACAACTAAAAATTTTAAAATAAAAAAAATAATAGGAAAATTGATGGCGACAAAAAACAACAGCGTAAGGCTATTAGGACAAACTCTTCTTATAAAAGAATTACCGATTTGTTCATATTCCATGTCAGTCTTTTAGTGTCTGTCTGTCTGTCCTTCTGTTTGTCGGTAATGCTTGGGTTGCCAGATTTTCATTATAAATCCACTAATTCTAATTTTCTTTCTCAGCTTCTCTAAAGGGATAAGAAAATGGCCGACTAACTGATGTAAATCCCCAAAGTTAATACACAAAATTACTCCTTCTGTAGATTACAATTAGTGGTTGAAAAGTATGGACATTTTATTTATATACCAACAAATCAAATTTCATTAAAAGTCCCCAAAGTTGTTAAGCTAATAAATAAGTAAACGTTATTTTGGGGCCTTGTCCCCCCTCTCTCTCTGTTTGCTACTAGCGTATGTATGTATACGTCCTTATATTGTGCTAAATGTGTTACAGACCTTAATTCTAGAAAAGCTTGTGATCTAAAATTAATTAAGGTGTGCGTGGGTGGATGATAGAGGGAATGTTGGATAAGTTTAAAAATTGGATTAACCTTAATCTATGTAAGTGCTCACTACTCACTGGTCAGCAGAACTGTCCATACAAATCAACTAAAAAAACAAAACTAAAAATAAGAATTAGGTGAAATTTAACAACTTTTATTTTTAACAAAACACTTACGGGATCGAGTAGGCTTGTTTATCTGTAAAATAGCCTAAAACTGACTAGATACTCTAATGTTTACATTCTTTCAATGTATAATGCTTAGTGTTTCATTGACAAAGATATAGTGATCGTGGCTTAAATAATATCGACATGTAATGTTTATTATTCTATAATTTAATTTTTGGACAATATTTACTTTTATTTCATAGTATTTATTAAAAAATTTTGATTGTTGTTTTGTTTGAACCCTGAACCAATTTCATGTTAAGAAAGGTCAGATAGAAAATTAAAAAAAAGGAAGAAATTGAAAATAATTATAAGATAAGAATGATAGTAGGATTGCTAAAAAACGTCATTAATATTTGTCTGTTCACAAAGATCTCTGTAACTTTGTTATCAATGATTAACAAGAGATATCTCTAGCTATTTAAAAATTGATAAAAAAACCTTACGAGGTTTTCTTTACCCAAACTTAACCTAACCTAACCTGAAATAGGCAACAAAAAACGTTTTTGATTGTGGTCCAAATGAGAATGATGAAACAATGCAACTGACGCTATTATCCTTTAATTAAATGAATGCATAGAAAATGTATGATAGGCAAATTCAGATTCTGATTTTGTACATTAATGTTCTGTACAATGTACATATGGGGTTTTCTTGAGTTTTACAAATAATTAAAATGTTTATTTACTAAAATGTACAAAACAAAGGTATCTTTATATATTATTTCATAGCAACAAAAGAAAATGCTTTTCCTGTAAGAAAAAAAAATCTGTACCAATTTCTGTAACTGTAAAGTAAGTTATTTAGTCATTGGTCAACCTACTTATTATTGATCTATTTATTTATTAAATTTGTGCAAATATCCTTATATAGTACGTAATTTTTGTAATTCTAAGAATAAATAAAATAAAAATGAAATCAGCTAAAGGGGTAATTTTACGGCCTACTCCTAGGCTTAATTACACCTTGCTATGCAATTTTTTAATATGATTATGTATATTTGATAATTAAATGTATTATTGCATTAGGTAATAAATTCTATTCTATTCCTAAAAATCAAATATCAATTTAACGGTTAGAAGCAGTATTAAAATTGTTATTAATCTTGTACTTATTGACCATGCATACTAAATATATTCTCAGACTACTTGGTATCTGACACCAGAAAAAAGATCGAAAAAGGTATCAACTCTTAACAGGGACAGATATTTGGAGATTTTAATGATGAAATGGTTTTGTGCATTAGTAAGAAAATCCACTCATTACCCTGTTGACACATCAAAATGAGTATGAAAAAACAGAATTGGATATTTGAATATTTGGATTCATATACTGCATTGGATTTATGAATTGCCAGTTTAAACCCAAGTATTCTTTATACCCTCTCCATTATGTTTTTTTGCTTGCAATTTCATTTATTTTACAAAATGTATTACAATCATGTTATTTTTCAAGCTGCTTTGCAACCATTTAACGTGATTATCCTTGTTTATAGACTCACTTTTGTACATTTATTAGATTATAATATAGATTTCAAATTTAAGTTTAGTCTAAAGACTATATTTTGATAGTCTATCTATGAATTTGTTTTGAATTTATACCTACAGAATTGACAGTACATATTTAGAAAAGAATACGTGTCCCTTTGCGTGTGATAATGAGAGGTATGGTTAAATAAATTATGTGTAATTAGTATCTATTTCTAGAGAAAGAGATAGAATAATTACATTTTTTATATTATATGTATGTGTAATAGAACTATGTTGGGGTTCTTTAAAAAAAAAAGAAAAAAAAACGTAAATGTATAAACAATCAAAGAGACTTTAGAGCATATGTCCAATGTTCATTTAAGTCTTTTATAGCATGACCGACAGACTGACGTACCTAATAAATTTTATACTGTATGCTTATTGTTACAGGGAATAATCACTACAAATTTGTTCTGGAATGGCAGCTCAGTTAATTCAGAGATCTAAAGGGATAAGTCAGGCCGAAAAATTGATGTACATCCCCTATGATGATACACAAAATTACCCCTTATCTAAATTACAATAAGTGGTTAAAGCGTTTGGACACTCAACTTAATGAACTAACCATCGATATTCAAAAAAAAGTCAACGAATAGGAAAACGTTATTAGAAAACTTTGGGGACTAGTATATTAAACAGCCTATTGTCCCCTCCCTCCAGGTGAGAAAAATTGCAATTTCTTTGATATAGACGGACTGACCGACAGACGGATTTTTAAAAACTATATAAATATAGCTCGATATTAAAAAATATTGAAAAGATATTGTCAATTCTTTACAAAAAAAATTTCTTGTAATTCTTTAATACTATAGTTGATTTTTTTGTTTTTAAAATCTCTTTTATTAATTTTTTATGTAGTGAGACAAAGTGTCTCAAAAATCAGCCATGTGACGTCATAAAAATGATGGAGATGAGAGGAGAAGTGGGAAAAAACCTAAAAAAAGAGATGGATAATCCTTAATTTTTATGACGTCACATGAAGGATTTTTAGAAACTTTGTCACGCTACATATTTGATAAGCACAATAAGTACTTAAAATGGAATATCTATATTTACAAAAAAAACTATATAAAAAGAACCACAAATGTATAAACTGTTGGTCGTAATACAAATGTAAGAAGTTTTAAACAACTTTTTATGATCTTGTAAATGCCACTGTATTTGGACATTTTGTACAATCAGAATAATTTCCAAAACCCAAATAGATCTGAAACCCTAAAGAATTATATGCAACAGTTAGTAACTTGATTTTTTCTCTCCTTTAAATGTAAATTCATCACTTTAAAAACAACAGTTTGAACTCAACAAAACATGTGATGACGATTTTCAAATTTTTTTCATATAAAACTAGAATCTTCTGGATCAATGCTGGAAGGTGCTTAGAATCCTTTGGTCTCGTTTGTGCACAGTCCCCTTTTACTCCAGCAGAATATACCACTTTAATTGAATTGCTGTTCATGCAGGCCTTTTTTTGATAAAGCTACATTCCCCCTTCTATAAGTAGCTGAAAAACCCAGATATTTCCTACACAAATTCTACCGATAGACCGACAGACAAAGTGATTTATAGAGTACTAACGGCTTCGCCCCTAGCCTCTAGGGGCTTTGCCCCAAGAGGTATAATTACATCTTCTATTACTTACCCAGCAGAACGGATCACAAATTTTCGCACCTACCCAGCAGGAAAACATTTTCTCGATTAATTAACGAATTCTCAAAATTCGTAAAAAAAAAGTCTAATGTGTTCTCAAGAAAATTACTACTGGTGCTGCTCATAGTCTAATGTGTTCTCAAGAAAATTGTGTTTTTTTTTTTTTTTTTGGGGGGGGGTGTAAATTATTATTTTTGGGGGGGTTGGGGGTGTCCTACCCCCCAAGAAAATAGTTTAAAACCACCACAGGACCGATAGGTATATACCCTGAAGAGTAGAATCCAATTGGTTCAGTGGTTACCGAGATCTTAAGCTTCAGACGGACGGACGGACAGACAGACATCAAGCTACTTTGTATTATAGATATGTAAATAATAATTACCAGAAGAAAAAAAACATTTTTCTTTTGCAATTTAATGTTATCTAGAGCATTACAGACAGACCGACGGACCAGATGATTTATAGAATAGATGATATTGGTCAGCAGAAAAAAAATCAGCCGTCTATATTGAAGCGCATGCGAGAAAAACAAGTTTCATCCAAATTAACGTACGGACTGACGAACAGATGGAGATTTATATTTAAGAGTAGCTTCGCTAATTAAAGGAAGTAAACTTAGATGTCCTATTTTAAGTTAATTAGGGGATTATAGAGTGATGGGTGAACCATTCGTAAAATAGGAGATTATACCTGTACATTTAATTGTTAAAACAACAACGTCATTCATTTTAATGGCAGAGTAAGACAAATAAAAAGATTTTATGGGACTATTCTAACATTTTATTTCTCTTGTATATAGAATACGTTAAGTATTTGTAAAAACCCAGCGATGTGTTCATGGATTAGACAATGGAGGTTAAGTATAAGTACATTCCCAATAATTACAAACAAAATTACCCTCTTTGTAGATTAAAATTAATGGTTGAAACTTTTGGTCATGGCTAGTTAAAGAACCACTTTGATTTTGACTATGTTATTATTCATGTACTTTTACTAATATAATATATTTTATTGATTTTGGTTAACCACAAATAATAAAAATGTCTCACTTTTTAAGTAACTTTTCAACAGGGCTCGGCAGTCATGCTTAAGCCACAGGAAAAACTCAGTAATGGGTTTATGCTTAGCCAGGGATCGCAAGTGATAAGGCAATTTACGATAAATTGAAGAACAACCAAATAACTCCATCTGTAAATTGGAATAATAATTGGTGAAGTTAGGACACTGCGTGTTTGGAACCAACCAATACAAATTCATAAAAAGTACCCAAAGTTTTTGAGCCAACCAATAAAATACCGTTATTAAATTTGGGAAACAATCCCCTGCCAGTTACCTTCTTTCTAGTAAAAATCAAAGTCATTAAATTATTTTAAACAACGAATACAACATTCCTGTAACACTAACCTCTATAAGTTATCCCAATGAATCTTAAAAGTAAATGGGTGACAAAATAATTTACATTCAAGGAACATTTTACCGTGAACTGTACCAGAAAGAAGATTTCTGGTAATTTTTTTAATTCTTGTCCCATTTCCTTTATTAGTGAAGGGGACAGTAAATTGATAATATAAGGATAAGTAGAGTCCGATAACTCAATTATGTTGGCCTAAGTATCCACTAATCTACACACAAACCATACAATTTATGCACTTTGATAATCATTACTTATATCAAACAATGGACGAATCCAGAGAGAGAGGGGGTACAATGGGCTGTTTATTACAATAGTCCCCAAAGATTTTTAATAACCTCATCGTATTCGTTGGCTTAATAACTTTGGAGACATTAATGAATTTTGATTGGTTGGATAATTTGGTTGAGTGTTAAAACCTTTCAACCACTAATTGTAATCTACTGAATTTTTAATTTTGTGTATAATCATTGGGTATGTACATATATTTATCGGTAATTGTCTTGTCCCCTTATATCACTAGGACGAGCCTGTTTCAAATCCAAGCTTTTTAATAAAATTTAAAGCCATGGAAAAGTTATAAAGCTACTTTATTTTGTTCTGTTAATCCGGACCTTTTAATAAATCAAGTTGCAATAGATAGCAATATGCCACTCCATCTTTTAATTTAATCAAGATTGTTTGTGATATCAAAAAATACATATACAATAAAAATACAAAGTAAAATGGTGTAAAAATACCTGTATGTATACTTATACGAACTAGTAGCGGCCAGGCATCCAAAGGGATAAGACAATGGCCGTTAAATTGATTAACCTTTTGTAGATTGAAAATAGTGATTGATACGTTTAAACACTCAACGTTAAGTTGTTAAGGAAACCAATAAGGAAACGTTATTTTAAAACTTTGGGGACTAGTGTAATAAACAGCTTATTGTCCCCTCTCTCTCTCTGAGAAGCGGCTGAATTGATCGTTGAATGAGACACAGTGAAGTCTCATATTGGTCCTGGGAACATTTAAAACTATTTACAAGGGGGAGAGGTACTGAATCCCTCTTGGAAAGAAAATAAGAAAACAAACCTCAGAATTTCTTATAACAAAACATATGGGGCTATGGTAATCCCCAAAAAAAAATTAAGTTAATATGTCACCATTTTTGGCCGAAGCCATTAGTTGAGGAGTTCTGTAATAAGTCTTGATATGATTCAAGGACAGGGTGCTGTTTAAATCCATAAATTATACACCAATATACACATCCATACAAATCCATAAACATAGCTATGTTTTATACAGATATGAATTTAAATCAATTTTGTCATGTCACATTCAGAGATGGCTTTTTCATATATATATACAAATATATTATATAGAAAGAGAACTATTGTGTATTTCTCAGGAATGTCAGGATGCATAAATGTGCAGGAAATTGGAGATACGGATATGACGTCATAGAAATACGTCTAAAACGAAAGGATGAAAGGATAAGTTGGACAGGAGACCCCTAACAAACAGATAAATTTAAACGTATTTTTATGACGTCACAGGAAATGTAATATTTAAATTATAGGTTTTTTCCTCTAGAGTGCCTTTTTCAGCACTTAACCCTATATAACACCCTTATTTATAAAAAAATTTAAAGTAAGGGATAGGGGTTGTTTTTGCTTGTATGTTTATTACTTTAGGTCAGGTTAGGTTAGGTTATATTGAGTGGGTAGCCTCGAAGGTATAGGGCCTCATGCATAAGAAAAAATACCCCCCCCCCCATCCCCCTTATTTTGAACTTTTAGGGAAAGCACCAAATCAATTCAATATTAAATGATTTAGCAATAAGAGTTGCTTAAACTTTTGTTTTTGACCCATTGCTATTAAGTTTCAATTGATAAAGCAATGTTTTTGGTTAATTTACTTATCCCATGTGTATATCTGTTTTTGTGTATATATGATGTGTAGAGGGAAGAATTGAGAGGGTGGTAAACACAAGTAGTATGCAACCACGGACAAGGGACGACCATTTAAGAATTTTTTTTAGAGGGGAAGGCTTTCAGGCTCCTTGGGTCTACTTATAGAGCGACTCTTAGCTCTTAGAAATAATTATCATTTTACTATAGTTAGCCATTAATTTTAAACAAAACTGCTGTTGGTACTTTCTCATATAAATAGCAGATACTGGAACTGTGGAAGATGTGGAGGGCGCTGAAATATAGACTAAATCCATCCCCTAGATAGAAATAAAAAAATAGCCTAAAACTATGCTGGGAGCTTTGTTAAGATTCCCTAAAATTAAGAAATAAATGATCTGAGTGGTTAATGAGATATAAAGGAAAAGCAAAGAAAACCTTAATACTTTATGTAAAAGCATTTAGTTAGTTTTTTTAAGTAGACTTTCTAAGTATGGTAGGGTCTTTTTTATCAAACACTAAAAAACTTTTTTGATGTATGATTCAGTAACGCTGATAAAAATCAAGCTTTTGATTGCATAGTTTTTATCTCAAGGTCTTAACTTTTCATGGTAAGACAACCGTCTATACAAATTCACAATTAATACATTACAGTTCTTATTTTTCGAAATTAAATTTCACGCCAAAAAATCTAAATATTTTGTCTTTAGTTCCTGGTATGCAACCGTTTAGAATTTTGGCATAAATTTGTAGAATTCAAACAATATCTTTCACAGGTTAAATTAAGCCATTTCTTTGCCCGGCCTATTCATGATCTGTAGCTCAACAAGGATAATTATGTCTGTAAGTAGCGCAGCATTGGAAGTTGGAGTAATAGCTGAGAATAAAAAAAAACCAGAAAGTAAATGAAATTGAATAAGTTTAACCAATTAAGGTCTACATTATAAGGAATCTTCACATTACCAGGAATTGTTTTGTGATTTGTGCCTTGTGATGGGTTTAGGCTATTTTTATACAGAGCCCTTGATGCTAAAGGATCAGCCGCTAGTTTTAAATAATTTAAAAAAAAACCAAAGGGGTTCATTTTTTTATATAAACTGTAAAAAATATTGTAAAATGTTTTGAAATGCGCATTCTATAACTATGGAAGGGAAGCTTCATGGGGCTCTGGCAATGAAACAATTGTCATTTTTTATGTCAAATGTACACTGTAAAAAAATTCCAATACTTTTTAGTATTATAATTTGAATATGACTGTACAGAAGGGGGATAGCGGAAAGTGTTAAGTGTGACATCATAAAATACGTCTAAACAGGGAGGATGAGAGAAGTTGAAAAGGAAAGCCCTAAAAAAGAGATGGATAATATACGTCCCATATGACACTTTCCGCTGTCCCCAAAGAAGGTCTTAAGTAGTAGTTGGCTATTCAATTAACTGTCTCCTAAAGATCTAAATAACTATTGGAAAAAGAGATTAGTTGGGGGGAGGGGGGGGTGGTCTTTATCCTTTTGGTGCCTGATAAACATGTCCACGGCCGTTTAGAGGCAAAAACAAACTCGACTTTTTGGTCGTCTTCCGTAATCTAGGATAGATGTATACAAAAATTTTAATTATTTGAAAACATGAAAAAGGTATACTTCACAAAACTGATCTTAGAACCCTAACTCTCATAGGTGGAAAACTAATTGGTTCCCAATAAAAATGAAAACATTGATATGGCCTTTTTCTTGTTGTTCTCCTAGCATCCACTTTCTATATAAAGTATTCTATTTCCTCTCCCTGCTTCATGCAGAACCATGCAACTGGTGCAATATCAATGCCACCAAAAATAAACCTATGTTTGCATTTCATTTTTGGTACCTCAGGGGAGCTTAAATGAGATTTCTTTTAATCTTTTTTTCAACCAAACCTAACTCTTTTTTAAAATTACTGTTTGGGGGGAGATATTATAGATCTACTGAAAAATAGTAAATTTCTTTATAAAGTTTAATATTAAAAACTAAAGTAAGTTTCAGTTATCTTATCTTAGCCAAATCCAATGTCTTTCTGCATACAAGTTCTAAAAATAAAACAAAATCTGTCATTTCTAGAACCTTTTGGGCAACGCCTCTTAAAGGGCGTGTCGTCGTATTTTCATAGCAGCTTTTGATTAGTTATGTTAGGTTAAGTTGGGTTAGGTGATTGCCCTACAGTTTTTTTAGCCCCCGCAGGGGCTAGAAATAGAGTAAAACAAGTGAATATACGACGAAACGCCGCTTAAGAGGCGCTGCTACGAAAAGGAATATACCCAAACTAAAAAAAAAATACATTTTCTCATAAAAGATTTTAGTATGTTTTGAGGGAACGTTTGAGGATATCACCTAGAATATGCAGATATGATTAACCTTTCCCTTGTACAACACACACACATTCAATTACTCAGTTTAACATAATAAAATTCTATTATATAAAGTAAGGTTTTTTTCATTCTTGTTAACCACTCAATCGATTGAGTTCCCAAGTTTAGACAAGCTTCGCAAAGAAAGGGTTTCATGTAATTTTATCTGTAACTTAGGGTCTTTGTGTTTGTTATTACAGGCTTTATGCGAGATGCCAAGGGCGAAGCCCCTTGTGCTAATATTAAAGAGAAAGTTGCAGTAATAGTATCAGTCTGTTCTATAAGATATTTACTGAATTTAAAAAAAGGGTATTTAACCCTTCCAAGAGAAAAATGGCTTCTGAAACCACTTACCAATCAATCAATGGCAATAATGATACAATTTTGATTTTTGAATCTACTCACCTTTACAATACTACAGCTCGAGACCTAGCCCTTGCGGAGAATTCTGTGAAACTGAAACAATTGTTTATAAAAAAAACATCCTTTAGTTAAGCATTAAAATAATATTTTTCTCTAATTATTTTTTTAGAACAAAGTTCTATCCATTCACTAAAATTTATACTTGTAGCTAGTTATAATAACACTTCATTTTACTGTCTAATATTGCAGTTATGTTTGAAGTATTCATTTTAATAATTACAATTTGATACATAAAGGTGAAGGTAAGTATAGTTATTTCTCGCATCGTATTATAAACGGCTTTCCGCGGATATAGAATGTACAATTATAAGATTAAAACTAGTTTTTTTAGCCCCGTGGTGCCGAAGGCACCGGCTAAAAAAACTAGTTTTAATCTTATGATTGTACATTTCTATATTCGTAGAAAACTGGATATAATACGATGCTAGACATAGTTTTTTCGTATGGATGAGAACCGGTTTCTATCCACCGGATTCGAATGAATACGAAAAAAATTATTACTATCAAGACACACATTTTAAAAGATTATATGTCTGAAAGTATTTTATTATTTTATGATTTGTTCAATGTAATCTTATCATGTTGAATGGGTACATTTTAAGTACAAGATATTTTTAAAAAAAGAATGACAAGATAAGAAAAAGAATAGAATTAATTTTCCTACAGATTAATTTCTTATATCTGATATAAGAAAAAGTACTTTTTCTTATATCTGATATAATGATATGATAAAATAAGATATAATGTAACTATAGTATAAATATTTAATTTTTTAAAACAAGGATAACAACATCCATAAGTAGCGAAGCAGAAAAATCATAAAAAGGACAAACGGTCAAAGTAAGGTATAGAGCATATGTTAAGAGAAAGAAGAGAAAAAGCATATAAAAAAACTCAAAAAGCACGAAACCTTTTAAAAAAAGGTAATGTCTTTGAGGCATAACCGATAGACAGACGAACAAAACAATGTAGAGATTATATGCGCAAATATCATAGGAATCACTTAAATTTTAGCTGTAGATCATCAGCCGAGAAAATCACATTTCCCCCACAGCGTTACGGACTGACAGACTGACGGAAGGACAGACAAAGTAAACTATAGAGTTGCTTCGATTTAATTAATGTCTTAACTACTTGTGTTAGTTTTAGATACGTTTTTTTAGTGAAATAATTGTCCATGTTTCGTAAAATTTAGATATTTATCCTCTAATATTTCTATTTTATAAATGGTACATATTAAAAGAGCCATTTTCTTACAAACTTTTATTTAAAATCATAGATTGCCTGACTTCTAACTTATCTATGGTTTATTGCAGGGATCGTCAGCCGCGTAATTTTAGTGCTGATCAGCTTCTGCTTGCTAAACGTGTTAAAGTGCGAATTGTTGCCAAAGACTAAATGAAATATGGCTGAATATATAATGTCTGCAAGACGGCAGCGTAGATCATCAAATAAGATGCGGTTAATAATCAAGCTAAGAAGCTTATTTCTTTAAGAAGACTGATTAACCACCAATACCTGACCTATCATCTTCGATGGTGAATATTTGCGGCTAGATCTTAAGGTGCTATAATTTCTCTGCAATTTCAAATAAGAGCTAATTTTGCTTAAGGACACCGCACAGAGTCACTAGTAAAAAATCAGCGGCTGAATAACTGTGATTTATATTTTGTCTGGTTTACTAAGTGTTTGAGAGTAGTTTCGGGAACAGGAAATGAATTTTGGTTCATGGTCCAGTTTTCATAATTGGATCATATTCAGTCTGTGGCGTCAGAAACCTAAAAACATACCTTGATGAAAAAAAATTAAACCCGACCCCCCCCCCCCCTTCTCAAAAAGTTCAAGGTGTTTAAGACATTTTAATTAATTATTTTATTAATCTTTTGAAACATATCAGCGAGTACAGTTTATAAATTAAAGGCCCGATCCCAAAGGTTTCAAAAACAAACTAATCTATTTTTTATTTATTAAATTAATCAGTTGTGTTCTAATCACAATATTAATTTCTTGTTGTTGAAAAGTCTATATAAAATAACATATTATCCATTTTGTTTAAATCTGATTAAAAAAAAAATTGTGGTAATCTGTATTTGATCCACAAAAGTAAAATTTGAAACTTTATTTTTATTCCACTTTACAATCAATGCAGAACTTTTAAAAAGTTATTCAAAAATCATAAATATGCCAATCCAAAAAAAGATACCTTAAAGTTACAATTTCTGTCCACCTGTCTGTCTACTTTTAGATAATTTTAGTTAATTTAATTAAGGTTTAAGTTATTTTTTTATAGGTTGGAGGTATGGACTGGACTGTGCAACCAATTTCCGAAAAAATGTGTAAATTCCTTTTGTCTTTTTTTCTTCAAAACATGGGGGGGGGGGGTTATCACCTCTTGGAAATTGGCACATTTTAGTTATGAATTTGAAGCATAACTGAACATGATTATGTAAAGGTAACTGTAAATTTCCAGAAGAAATTAGAATGAAGGCACAGAGAAAAAATATTATGTCATACATTATGTCATTCACTCAGGGATCATAAGGGATAAGCCATAATTGTACACCCATAAAATTAAACCACAATCAATAAATTAAAAGTGGAAAAGTTTGGACACTGCTAGCTTAAACCCAATCAAAATTTGATAAAATTCCCAAATGTTTTTAAGTCATTGAATGAGAATGTGTCTATATGACTTTGGGTTCCATTATAATTTAAAGTCCAATGTCCCCTCCCTCTCTGTAAATATAATGCAATATGTTCTTGAAAAAAATAAGAACAATAATCTTCACAAACATCGCAGCAATAAAAAGCTGCAAGAAAAATTAAAGAAAATTTGACATGATTTTTGTTCAATACATTTTTTGGTTGTTATTATATATTGATTTAAGCACATAAACATGAGTTATATATAAAAACTTATTTTTTACATTTTTAGACATTTGTAACTTGAATGTCATAAAAATTAGTTTGTTTTGAAAGGTAAAATTATACAAAATACATTTGACAATTTTAAAGCTATTACAAAATTCACTCAATCTGTCTGTATTGAAATGTTGCATTACTAATCTTTGAAAATATTTAGGTAAAAAATGATAAAAAATCTAATTCTTTTCCAGATTATAATTATTGGTTGAAAAGTTTAGACAAATAATTTAATTAAATGTAGTCCTCTAGACTAATTCTATAC
This sequence comes from Acartia tonsa, assembly GCF_053477335.1. NCBI lineage: Eukaryota > Metazoa > Arthropoda > Copepoda > Calanoida > Acartiidae > Acartia > Acartia tonsa. Next base: position 34,518,620 of record NC_137269.1, on the reverse strand, counting down.
AACTCACATTTATCATTTTATTAACAACGTATTTAGCTTTTTATGCTTTTTTAAATTTTAAGCATCCTTGTTACAAAGTAATTTTGAAAAAAATGTTAGTAAATATTTTCGAATACAGTTATAATACACACTAGACACATGGATGTTGGATACATAAATGGTGGATAATTATATTGTTACCTCATTATATTTATACTATCTACTACGCTCCTACCCTCTACATGGTCTTGGAGAAGATATTTTTTAAAAATTGATATTTTTTATTTCTTTTTAATTAAAAAATTTGGCCTTTTCTTCAATGTTTAAAAAAAATGGGAATAGTCCCTTTCGTAACATCGCCCTATAAGGGGCGATTCGTCGTATTTTTAAAATGGCTTTATATAGGCTATTTTAGGTTAGGTTAGATTGCCCCACAGGCTTAGGTAATTGGCCTCGCAGGGTTAGAGCCCCCCGCAGGGGCTAGAAATAGGAGAAAAGCTACTGTGAAAAATACGAAGAATCGCCCCATAAGGTGCGATGTTACGAAAGGGACTATACCCAAAAAAATTCTATTCCTCTAACTTTTTGGGTTTGCCCCTACAGGAAGGGAGGTTTTTCAACATTTTTTGAATAAGAATAAGAAAAGAAACGAAAAGTAGAAGAAAGAAAAACTTTTTAAATAAAAAAAAGAATTTAAAAAATCTAAAATAATTATTTTAAAAATTTGAAAAATATGAAAAATAACCAATTATGCCCCCAATGTTTTATTGGTCATAAATAAAGATAATGATAAAAATATTTTTCTTATTTATAATCCATTGCCAGATCCTTGTTTCCCTGACCACACAGTGTCACTTTCTTTACATATCCTTGTTTCCCTGACCACACAGTGTCCCTTTCTTTACATATCCTTGTTTCCCTGACCACACAGTGTCCCTTTCTTTACATATCCTTGTTTCCCTGACCACACAGTGTCCCTTTCTTTACATATCCTTGTTCCCTGACCACACAGTGTCCCTTTCTTTACATATCCTTGTTCCCTGACCACACAGTGTCCCTTTCTTTACATATCCTTGTTTCCCTGACCACACAGTGTCTCTTTCCTTACAAATTATGTAAAAATATGACAGACTAGGCTATTTGTTATAATTTTTCACACTAATATTTTTCTAAAATTATTTTCTGAGTTAAAGAACAATTCAAAAAAGATAATTAATATATTTAAATAAGAGCTACATGTTGCTTGAAAGAAAGCACAAGCCATTGCCGAGATCTTTAGCTACGAACATAAAAATCTAACTGAATAGCATAGGTTAATTATTTTTTCAAAAGTTTTCAATTATTTTTCTCGTATTCATTCGAATCCGGTGGATAGGAACCGGTTCTCATCCATACGAAAAAACTATGTCTAGCATCGTATTATATCCAGCTTTCTACGAATATAAAAATGTACAATCATAAGATTAAAACCAGTTTTTTTAGCCCGTGCCTTCGGCACCACGGGGCTAAAACACTGGTTTTAATCTTATAATTGTACATTCTATGTCCGCGGAAAGCCGTTTATAATACGATGAAAGAAATAACTATTCTATTTTCATGTTTCTAATGTAAAATATCTTTTAGAATTACATATAAAATAAGTTAAGTACAGGTGTGTACCTGTAAACTTGTCCTAACCATGCACATAATTGTACATTCTATATCCGCGGAAAGCCGTTTATAATACGATGCGAGAAATAACTATTCTAGATGAAGAAGGGTAAATTAAGTTGAAAGTGCAATATATATGTAGTTATTTTTGTATTGTAGAAATTGTATTGTACACAACTTTCCGAGGATAGTAAGTTAAAAAAATGAGCTTAAGTCCAGTTTTATTAGCCCTGAATGCACGGGCCTAACAAAACTGGTAGTAATATTATGATTTTTTAATATTCGTGGAAAATTGTCTGTAATAATATGATCTACATGATTTTTTATTAACGCTAAGAACTGATTATAATCCAGCGGATATTGATCGTTTTCGATGCTATACTGGAATAGTAATAAATCGCATCGTATTATAAACAGATTAACTCGGATATTAAAAGAAAAATTATAAAATTAAAACCAAGTTTGTAAATCTTTAATTTTGTTTAATCTAATTACAGACTTGGAATTTTTAAAGCTTGTATTAATGGATTTAGGATATACGTAGAAATATTGACAGTGGTTTTTCTTTTGTCAATTTAGCTTGCTACTATATGTAGATCTCATTCATTGTTCAGTCTGTTCATCCAGTAGGAATGAAGGGGATGGGGTAAAGGGGGGAGATGGGAGGTACAGTTTTTTTTACCCAGCTTCGAGCATCACTTTATCAGAGTACATCTGAAAATCTTGTGCAACATCCAAGTATCTATATATCGATTCTTGTATAAGCTTTCCTTTCTTTTCATACCCTTGTCAAACTTTAGGGGTAGACTTAAAATGTGGCAAAAATTTAATTGACAGGAAAACGACGACCACAAAATTAGTGATTATAAATATTACATAGGAAATGTTTTCCGAAGACCCCTATCAATTGTGGATTTTTTATTTTCCACCCATTCACCATTTCTATTGTTTTTTTTATTCTAGTTGTTTATTTTCTAAAGCAAGAATTGTTTATTTCTTCCAAATTAAATAGTCAGAAATATTTTTTCCTTTCATTACTGCCTCAAAATGCAACTCTGCATGTGGATTGATGTCATAATTTTTTTCCTCACATTTTTTGAGCCAAAATTTTCATGTATTCTTATTGACTTGATGATTCCTAAGATGAGCATGCACAATAGTATCAACGTAAAGTAATTTTTTTTGAGTTACTCCGCTTATCGCTCAGTAATTTCCTGTGACACGTGAATTTTTGTTCTCAATTTCACCAGTTGACAATTTTTTAATTTAGGTGTTATTGAACCCCTTTTTTGATTTCAAAAATTTAATATTTTATTGGAGAGGTGTCGATTTTTTTTCTTAGCCTATATATATCTAGTTGGGTGTGTCATCCCTCCCCCTCTTACAAATAGCTCAAAAAAACTTCCTAGAGTTGACACTAGGGTTGGGCCAAATATCCGGTGTGGCCGGATATCCGGCCATTTTCAATATCCGGCTGGATACCGGATATTGAAACTATCCGACCGGATATCCGGCTCTATAATTTTTATACTTTACACCAAAAATCTCTGCTTTTTAAAATCTTAAATGGCTATAATTTTCTTATTATTGAAGCTAGAAGAACATTTTTTCTGAATAAGTTTAACTTTATGTAAATTTATATAAGATTTCTGAAAAAAAAAATTTTCTACTACTTTAATATCTGGTAATTTGGATATCCGGATATCCGGCGTTGGCCAGATATCCGGCCGGTTACCGGATATCCGGCGTTTGAAATCAGCCGGATATCCGGTATCCGGCCAAAAAAGTATCCGGCCCAACCCTAGTTGACACTAATGGTGTCATTTGCAAATCTTTTTTTAGCAATAAAGTCAACATAAAACTATAAAGATTGTGTGTCAATCTATACAGGGGCTAAAACCTTTAAACCAATAAAAAATTTACTCCTGGGCTAAATATTTAAGAGGATGGGGAAGGGGGGGGGGTTACTCTTAACTTAACTTATTTTATCCCCTCCCACAAAAAAAGCTTTGACGTCTTAAAAACAAAATTCTATTTTTACCATTATAAAACATTGTTATACAACTTTTATCCAAAATTATATATTAATTAAGACATCAAACTTATTAATAATCTTTCTCATTTTCTACGTGCAAAATATTTTAATATAAATCTTATGTAAGATTAATTTCTTATTCCTGTAATCTTTATACTTTTTGATTCTTTTTTTCTTTTACTTATTTATTTTGTATTATCTAACTAACTAATTCATTTAAGTTATTTTAGACAAAGGTTTTTAAACTCTAGAAATATTTATTCTAAGAGAATTACAAAACTATAAGAAAATGTAAAATATTCTTTGTAAAGGGATATCTTAACAAAAAATCAGCAGTTTATCTTAAATAGCAGCCTAGAAAATCACATTTCTCCCATAGTTTTATGGAAGAACGGAGAGACAATGTAAATTATATGGTTACTATCAAATTTAATCCTATACTATAGCTTCTTTACTAGGCATCGTAAAAAAGTTTGTTAAAGAAAGAGGGGTGAAGTTTGAATCTACAAGGAAACTGTAAAAAAGTAAAATTGAATATTAGTGTAACTAACAGACTCAAATATGTATGCACACTAAGTGCAGTGAATAATTTTTTTTGGGTGGAAAATGGTTGCAGCTACTTTAAAAAAGGTAGTTAAATAATAATTAGTTTATGAAAAAGTAATTTTATGGTAAAAGGTCCATCTAAATCACATTTGTAGTTCAAAAATTTTCTGAGAGTAAAATTTTCATTTCGAAGACGACATTATTATATTTATAATATATGCAGCATTTATAACAACTTTAAAATCATCGTTACGTGACAACCAGTAGACGGATTTTAGATTGGTCAACGGATTTAAATTTATTACGACCAGGACTATTTTTTTGCCACCTTGGCCGACTAAATCGGCCAAGTAATAACCGGCTACGGTATTTTTAAATTTTACTTCTATTTTATGCAATTATTATCATGTCTACAACTTTAAAAACACCGTTACGCGACAACCAGTGGACGGATTTTAGATTGGTCAACGGATTTGAATTTATTACGACCAGGACTATTTTTTTGCCACCTTGGCCGACTAAATCGGCCAAAGAATAACCGGCTACGGTATTTTTAAACTTTACTTCTATTTTATGCAATTATTATCATGTCTACAACTTTAAAATCACCGTTACGCGACAACCAGTGGACAGATTTTAGATTGGTCAACGGATTTGAATTTATTACGACCAGGACTATTTTTTTGCCACCTTGGCCGACTAAATCGGCCAAGGAATAACCGGCTACGGTATTTTTAAATTTTACTTCTATTTTATGCAATTATTATCATGTCTACAACTTTAAAAACATCGTTACGCGACAACCAGTGGACGGATTATAGATTGATCAACGGATTTGGATTTATTACGACCAGGACTATTTTTTTGTCACCTTAGACGACTAAATCGGCTGAGGAATAGCCGAATACGATATTTTTAAACTTAACATGAAGAAAATTTGGGCCGATTATGTTAATCGGCCGAATCCGGCCGAAGTCGGCCGATTTCCGGCCGGCCGATAACGAAAACAGCTTGCTAATACTGTTCCAATTTGGTTACACTTTTTAGGGAAGGTTTATAAATGTCTTAGGGTTGGTTTTAGGCTTTGTTCCTGACCTCCATCAGACTCCCCAATAGGATAAGGATCAAACAACTAATATTCTAATATTATAGCTTCTAAAATCCTTATTTCTGAACCGATTTTTAAAAAATAAAGGTCTAGCAGCACAGTTATGGGACCTGGAAAACGATTAAAGCAATCGTTATATGCGTGGATTGAATCATAACAAAGATATTAAAAACCGCATGAAGATTTAGGGTTGGCAGAGTTATAAAATTAAAAAAAAAATTTAGCTCAAGGATATAAACTTTTCAGATAATTGGCAATTAAAATCCTTATTTGTATCATAAAAGGTAATAGCTGCACTATCATTCCAAATGTTATAGCCATTTTAGAGAATATTGACTGCACTTAATGCACACATTCTTTACATTTGAATCTCAATGGGACGTCGATACAGTATTTTTGAATGCGTAGCATTTCTAACAACAGATCTATAATTACTCTAATTCTATAACACTCGCGATTATTGTGTAACTCTTAATTGTACAGTTGGCGATAGGTTTAAATCTCGGCCTAAGGACCGCCACTGCGTCAAGTCCTTAATAGATTCTTTTCACCCCTTATTGGTTTACACTCCCAATGAGAATCGTTGTGCTGTGCACGCCACTATATTCCAGTTACATGATTTGTTGAATAACATAATAATTTATGTAATTATATTGTGAGTTGATATAAATCTCTGCTATCTACACATCATTGGCCGCTTGCGTTCTTGTTATATTTCTACTGAACAGTAAAAGAGAAACTAATTCACTTTGCACTCAAAAAGAAATTATATAAATTGCAGAAATATTTATTCAGTATTGACAACAAAAAACAAGAAGTAGGGGGAAATATGGTTGTAAAATTCAATAAACTGTATATAAAAATACATAAAATCACCCGAAGAGCTAACCTTATGATATAGTAACATATGGACTTACGGATTTACCCTAATTATAGGTTAGCTGCGCTACAAAAAATATAAAGTTTTTAAAATGCAACTGTCTATCTTTCTTATTGTTAGCCTAAAGATCAGATTACGTTTTCTGTCAACAATTTCAATTCAATCTTAAACAAAAGTATTCTCTTTTTTAAAAGCGAAGCATTTCTATAATTAGGGTCAGACCATCCGTAACGGAAAGCTCTTATCGTTATTAATTTAGAAATGTTATAATTGTCCTAATGTGATTCCTGTATTAAAGGGTGTGCAAAAAATGCGGACATTTTTAAAATTGAAATTGCGCGGCTTGTGTTAATAGTAGAAAATGTTAGAACCGCTAAAAAGTCTATCTTTTAAAATATAAGAACGATTCCTCTGCTATGTATAGTTACGGAGCTATGTGTTAAAATGTCTTAAATGATGTAAAACTTGACTTGCGAGTAAATTAAAAAATTATAACTAAAACTTAGAGAAGATATTTTGCCAAACGAGATGCCTACATTTTTAAATTTCAATTTGCGCGGCTTGTGTTAATAGTAGAAAAATGTTACGCATACCGTTAGAACCGCTATGAACTGTATTTTTTGGAAATATAAGAATGGTTCCTGTGCTACAAATAATCTAGGAGCTAGATGGTAAAATGTCCCAAAGTCAAGTTTAAAGTCAGTTTGGACATTTTAACACGTAGCTCCTAAACTATGTGTAGCACAGGAATCTTTTTTATATTTCCTTAAAATAGACTTCTTAGCGATTCTAACAGTATGCGTATTATTTTTTATACTATTAACACAAGCCGCGCAATTCCAATTTTAGAAATGTGCGCATTTTTTGCACACCCTTTAGAAAGCGCACCAACTCTGTTACCAGAATGTCCGTAAGTCCATTTAGAATATGTTAATTTTAAATTTTTTTCATAACAATTCTTTATGTTATAAATCATTTTAAAAATTGAAAAAAGAGGATAACGCCGAATTATGATTGCAGTGTGGTTTCGCTTTCATTGTCAAATAATTAATAGGTTTTTAAAAATATATAAAAAAAATAATCAATTATATTCTTTTGAATGTACCTTAAAGGAATTTTAGAAATACTTAAATTAGATTTAAATAAAGTAATTAATGAGATAAAAAGTTGAGACAAATGTATTGGAACACAGGGCAGTAAAAGAACACTATTTAATTCAGTTTTGTACCTTCAAATTTTTTCGATAAAAAAACTTGTATCAAAATTGAAGGAGGGTGTGGAAACTTGAAACAAAAGTTTCTCTCATTCGTTTGGTTAAAAACCTTGGAGACTTTCATTAAATCTCGACTATTGTCCAAACTTTTCAACCAAAAATAGATTTTAATTTATCAAGGGGTTATTATGTTTATCTTAATTGGGCATATACATAATTTTATCCTATAAGATCCTAGAGAAGTTTAAAATCAAATCCATTAACACTATTCTTATATTTTGGTGATCACTGAATCTCTAATTCTTTTTAAAAATCTCAAGCTTATAACCGTTTTTCGCTGTTAAAAGCAGATTTAAGAGTTTCCTTTTAGAATAAATATTTTGTGCTGCCAAATTTGTAAATCTGTTGCTACCTAAGACAATTTATTTGGCAACATCCTTTATTTTCCGATAAGAAGGCTTAAAATTCCCAACAAAAACAATTTTTTGAAATTAACCGAAGATTTGGGTCTGAATTTCACCGTGTTATTGCTAATAGATGTTAATGGGCGAAAATTTGATTATACATCACCAATGATAATGAACAAAATTATCCCTTGTGTGGATCAAGATTATTGATTGAAAAGTTAAGACATTGTTAATTTGAAAAGTGCATGAAGTTTGTAAGCCAACAAATGAGACAGTTTGTTTACAAAACTATGGGGACCAGTAAAATTTATAGTCTAGTGACCTAACCTTCCTAGTCATATGTACTCTAAACCGAATTCCGAATGCTACTATGTAAGGTACGTGATATAAAAGGCCGCGCATTCAAACCTGAGACAAGAGCGTCATTTAAGTGCCCTCGTAAGATGGGGGGGGGGGGGGGGGCAATTGCCATCAACAAAATGGTGAATTTTGTATTTAATCTAATTAGGCCTTTAATGGATTGCATTATTTAATTTAATTTTTTGTTAACGAAAACTTTTCTATAATATTTTGTGCTGTCCCTAATAAAAAAAAAACTATCAAAGTTACCTTTTTGGAGTAGACTATAAAAGTATGAAATATGAAAAATTAATGCCAATTTTACCTTGATTGCTTTAGATGAATGGCGTGCACAGAGTTTTGCCAGATGGGTTAACCTTAAGGGGATGAAAATTTATTAATTTTAGTATTAATAAGGCAAGGCAGTGCTTTATACATAAGTGGTCAGGCAGACATTTTGAAACAAACAGATATTTTATGCATTTAAACTGGGATTTGATTCTTGTTTAAGCACATACGCGAAGGAATATTTATTTTGCAGGGGGCTGTGAGTTGATTCTACTTTGACACATTATTCAAATTGAAACTACTACTCAAACGTCAGGAGCATTATAAATAAACTAGCGGCTGTGCCCCTAGCATCTCTATTCAAAGAGCAGAATGGGGCTAGAAAATAGCTTAAAGCCATCCCAACACTTATAAGTGAAGGGATGGTTTTAATTGAAAATGAAATAGCCTTAAACCACCACGGGACATTTGTGAACCTTAAAATAGAGAACTTAATCAGTTCAGTAGTTATAGAGTTCAGACAATAAAACTAACAATTTATATATGAATTATTTCTGAATTTATAGTTTTATTATTTCATGTATGTAGTTATATGATAGCTTAACTATGTATAAATAAGAGTCTTTATTGGATGAACTGAAATTAGTTTCCGAATGTGAACACATTTTCCTAGGTGTTTCCCAATCCTATCTCAATATTTGCTACTAGCTAAAAAACCTTCAAACTTCAAAAAAAAAAATCAAAATTTGAATGTATTAACGATTTATACATTATACATTCAAAGTTTTAATTTATCAAATTTAGATTTTTTTTTTGGAAGTTTGAAGGTTTTTTAGCTAGTAGCAAATATTGAGATAGGATTGGGAAACACCTAGGAAAATGGGTTCACATTCGGAAACTAATTTCAGTTCATCCTTTATTGGGTTTTCCATTAAAACAGCAAAAAACAGATTTGGAACTTTCCCTTAAATACATTGTGGAGCACTAAATCCTCTCTATGTTAAATGATAATTGAAAATATTTAAAGGTTGGAGGTTTTTCGTTTGTTATGTTAGGTTAGGTAAGGTACAATTGGGTACTTGTAGGTAGCCCTAAGGTTTAGTGCACTGCACTGCAGATATAGTCACCTTAAGGTTAGACAACTCTGGGGCTAGACATTAGAAAAACTCCGCTCCCCCTTATATTAAATTTATTTAATATAGTGTGTGTGTGTGAGGAGGGTTAGCTCCAACCAGTGGTAAGACTTCTGAAAATTTTAAAAATATCAGTGAGTGTTTTTTTTCTTTGCAGGCATATAATAGTGGTAATCTCATGTCAGCTTATACATTTACGGAATTATTTAAACACCATGTTTGAAGCACATACATGTGTAGCGAGCGGTCAAAAAAGGCAGACAGGTATGTTTCACACTAGAGTAGGGGCGTTGAAGTGAATCTTATATTTAATCACAGTGAATTCTTGGTTAAGGAAAAGCCTGAATTTACTGTGACAGAATGAATCTAGAATCAAGTTTAAATACAGAGGGACATTTTAGGGGAAAGGTAGAGATGGAAAAAATAAGGAAGGGGAATAATTAGGGGAAATGCTAATGAATAAAAAGGAAGGAAAAAGGGGAAATGCGGGAAAAGAAAGTAATTTAGTCTAATCAGGTAGGAAAGTATATACAGAAATAAATACATCCAAATTTTGTTTCTTGGTTTTAAAGGCATTTTGTGACAGGTTTTTTTGAAATCTGAATGTAATAGTTTGATGTATGGAGCTTCATTTTTTTATGGATATTTTAGACCTTTTCTTACTATATTTTTCCCCCCAACACTTTTTAATTTTATTCTTGTTTAATCCCTTAATTCTTGACATTAGGGCAGGTTTACTCCTAGCCAGGGATAATAAGGGATGAGACAATGGAAGTTAATTTGACGTACACCCAAAATACCACTTCTGTAAAGTAAAACAATTGGTAAAAAAGTATTTCTAGTTTGTACAGCTCAATTAAAAAATCTTTAAATTTTTTCTTCCATAAATGAGAGGATGTGTTTTTCAGACTTTGTGGATCAGTAACATTTGGGTCCAATGTCCCCTACCTCCCTGACTGCTAGCTCATATGCTTCTCTAGACATATGTGTGTATGGGTCTGCTGGGGAAAGTAATTCAGTGTCCAACATAACAATGAAGTGGCTACTTGTTCTGCTAGGTCTCCTTTTCATCACAGGAATTACATTTTATTTATCTTTTTAACAATTATATTTGCATAGAAACTTGAAATTTTGTGCTGTTATCAAATCAATATAAGACAAAAGTTATGATGTAATTATTTTTAATGCCTCTTTTTATACGTGTGAGGTAAAATTTGCTTTCTAAAGCACACCGGTAAAAATTTATTTTTAGAGTTGTAAAATAAATAGCTGTTTTTGAGATTCTAATATGCTATGTTGGTATTTTTTGGATTTGTTGTTATTGTAGCAAAAATTGTACTTCAATTGAATAATTATATACAATGTACTATTAAAAGAATGTATTATTGGAAAAAGCGAATATCTTAAACATGCTGAAAATTTACTTTTAATTCGGCCATGCCGTTTGAGAGATAATATGCGATAGACGGATGAAATATATAGTTTTTAAAATCTGTATATAACCGGTTTTAAATCTGTCTGCAAAGTTAATTTTTAAAAATGTCTCGGCTGACATTTTAAAATTATATCAATGTACGTGAACACATGTTAAGGCAAAAAGAATGTGTTAAAACAATAGTGTCAACGTTTTTGTGTACATTTTGTATTTTAACCCGCATTTGTTTCTATTTGTATGAGGCTAAAAAAGTCTACCTTTATACTTTTATATAGATGCATATATAGGATTTTCTAAAAATTATACTGGTACTCAAAGTTTTATTAATACGTTCTCTTATTCGTTGGATGGAAAGCTTTTGGGATTTTTGATACTTGATTAGTTGGTATAAACATGCAAAGGCAAAATTTTCAATCAATATTTTTTTAATAAAAGGGTTAATTATGTTTTTATAATTTGTAAAATGTACCAATTTATAGTCCAATGTCTTATCCCTGAAAATCTTTAGGATTTTGTAAGAAGATTTTTAAAAAAAATTTAGACGTCAATTAATTGTTGTATGATTAGGGGATTAAAATTATATATGAGTCGGGGAGAAGAAAATTATAGAGTAATTTTTGATGAAGGGGGGGGGGGACTATATAGTTTAACACCCTATTTTTTTTAAGTTAAGATCCCAATTTTATCATTGCTTTAAATATATTTATGTATTATTGATTTTTTCACACTTAGACTTAATAATAGTGTTTGATATTTTTTAATATAATATTTTCTAAATTTTTACGATGAATTTATCTATTATCTACAATATCCATAAGTTGTTCATCATATAATGATAAAAAATTAAATGAGTGTTTAAAAAAGAAGAGTAAATTGTTTTATTAGTCTAATTAGAACAGAGATAATTTTCTAAAAATAAACATTACAATGTTTTAAACATTAAGATATAAAAAACTTAATTTGACGGACGGACAGACCATAACAACACAATAGCTGTGCTGCTACAAACTTATGAATGCCAATGTCAATGCCAATGCAATTTCAAGGATTTATTCAATAAAAATTCTATTAAAACTTTTTCAATCAATGCAACAACAAGCAGAATAATAACATTATACAACCATATCATCATAGTTTTTTTTCACAAGTATTTTAGCAGCATTTTTTTGATGTAAATAAATTGAAGCATCTTTTTGTGCTCTACACCGCAAGTTTTAATATAAGTTTGTACAACTATTGATTAGCCTCAAAACTTTTTTCCCATTCTTCTTAAAGAATTTTTGTGTGGTTAGATGGATGGGGGGAAGATTATTTTAGGACTAGGGAAAGGGGTGATTTATTGGGTGGATTATGAAAGAAGGGGGGAAAATTTTATAAAAGGGATTGGTTAGTTTTAACAAGGAGTAAAATATTCAAAGTGCTATATCTATTTAATATTAATTAAAAGTATAATAATAGAACTTAAAAGTCTACATACAGTATGACCCTCGAAAAAGTATTTTTAAGCATCTGCAGCCCTTATTTCTCAATGAATTATAAAAAAATTTATATGTCCTTGTTCTCTATAGATTTCCACATAAGTAGATATAAAAATTTTAATTTTACCTCCATTAACTCCGGAGATTTTTAGAGCTGAAGTTTTGAAAAAGTGACTGAGAAAAAGAATTTTTTTTTGTTTCTCATAATTTTTGGATGGTTATATTATGTTTTTCTGGCAACTGAATAATAATACACAAAGAAAAACAAGTTAACTAATTAATTTATTTTTATTCTACCAAAAAATATCAATTTTATATGGCAAAAAATACTACTGAATGAATTGATTATTTGCAAATTTTAGGTTATTTATTTACCCTTATTTATAAAAAGGATTAATTATGACAGTTGCTCCGCCCCCTTTTCTGACATCTCAATCATTTAATAGGGGGTTAATTAAGTTTTTTAGACTAAAAAATCATTATGTTCTAATTTTATTTTCTTTATAACTTTTTTGTTATTAATGTTAGGATTATGAAACAAAAACAATTTTCCTGCTATATTCATAAAGATTTATTTGGTTTTTAAATCTAAAACAAATTTGCCTAATAAGTAAGTTTTTCAAAATATCATTAAACTAAAAAGACTCAAAAAATATGTGTAAAAAAATGCTTTTTACTCAAAGCCTAAATTTTTTATTTCATTTTTGTATAAAGTTTCTGCTAGTAACAAAAATAAAAGGACTTCTACCTTAATTTTGCTAAAAAAGTCGTTTCATGTTAAAGTTACTTTTTCCTCAGTCACTTTTTCAAAACTTTAGCTCTAAAAATCTCCGGTGTTAATGAAGGTAAAAAAAATATTTTTATATGTACTTATGTGGAAATCTATAGAGAACAAGGACATATACATTTTTTAATAATTCATTGAGAAATAAGGGCTGCAGATGCTTAAAAATACTTTTTCGAGGGTCATACTGTATAAAATCTATTAAAAAAATAGTAATCTAAGAATTTTTTCTATAAATCTTTTTTAAATCTTTCAATACTTGACATATTAGAATATGAATTAAAAGTAAATTTAATAGTAGCTTCACAATAAAAGGAAGTTTCTATTTTATAAAAACGCCTTGAATTATAGACTTTTTTCAAAGAGGAAAAAGTCTGATTAATAAAATTGATAAAAAAACTTTTCTTTTGTTCCAACTTAGTTTGGGTAAATATTTAGAAAACATAATTTACAAGAAAACAAAAACAAAAAGGAGCAAAGAGAAATTAATTTTAGTGTAAAGGTTAATAAAAACTATTTGTCTCTTAATATGCTGCAGATTAAAAAAAACACAGTTTACTTAATGTACAATGAGTCCTGAAATATTTCTGAACTATAAAAGATTTTGCCTACTAAACTTTAAAGTCTTATAAGATAATTTTGTTTTCTTTGACTCAACCTTAAATCAAAACCTTACATCAGAATCTCAACAACCACATTATTATCCAATTTAAATAAAATTTGAAAAAATAAGGAAAAATAAATTTTATTGATACAGGAAGCTTTAAATATAATATTGACATTTTTTATATTTCTAATCCTTGACCCATTCAATAAGTGCATTACACCTTGTCATCACAATTTTTTACAATTGTTGGCAGGAGAAATAGACAATTTAAAATTAGTTCATTTTAACACCAATTTCCCCCAAAAAAATATTTTAACCTTTAGAATTATGTTTGTATTAAGAAAAGTCCTGATTTGTCAATTAAGTAAATATATTAACATAGGCATTTTACTGTATAGATCATTATAAAGAAATTATACATTACATTTACAATCAAAAAATTTTAGAAGAGAAAAATATAATGTCTTTGAAAAAGCCAAATAAATTATGCTTTAAAATTTTAAGTTGTCTCTTAAATTTCCATCTAATCCTAATTTAAAATGAGCTTCTAAAAAATTAGTTTCAGCTTTTAAATCTTCACAAAGAATCTTTAAAAGCATTTTTCTCACCTAAATTTTTATGTTTAATATTTACAACTTAAAATGTTAAATTGTTGTTTCTAAGCTGGGGATGCATTCTTTCAAATGTCTCATTTTGTGTGCGTGTGTGTGTGTGTTTGTATGGGTATGTGTGTCTGTGAGTGCCTAGAAATGTTGAGAAAAAGCTAGGTATTGTATGACCAGTGGCAAAATACACTTTTAACTAGATGAGGGCAAGAAAAAGTGGGAGAAAAATGAAGGTGACTGAAATTATGGGTGACAAAAAAGGAAGTGAGAGATTTACTGAAAAAGATGAAGGGGAAGGGAGAGAATAAAAAAGAGAAATATAAAGATAGGTAGGTAAACACAAGCGTCAGAGGTAAACTATCACACAAAATCTTTCTGACCATAACTTTTGAACTTTTAATATTTCAACTTTACCTCCCTTTACTGTTCTTTCTCTTAATGTTTTGCTCTCACATAGAGAACATTCTAAGTTATTAAGGAAGTAATTTAAGCTTTTAAAATACCTAACATAAGGAAAATAAGTGGATAATTTAAGAATTTAAATTGGAAAACTTACAAGATTTAAAACTACATAAAACCCTCAAGAATGAAATGAGATATTGTTGTTTTTGTTAAGAGCCTCAGGCAATTCAGAATACAGAATTCAGACCTGGCAAAACAAAACTTGGGGACACAGAAAGAGAGTAAGAGAGAATGAGAGAGAGAAAGAGGGACAAAGTTTTAATTTGTCTCAATTTGTTTAGCTTGTGAAGAGGTAAAGAGTCAAGGAGTTAAAAGGAGAAGAGCAGACATTTTTAATTAATCAATTATTGCTGCAATAAAGAATTCAGAAACTTTATTTCAAATGAAGACAAAAAATGTCTTGAATTTTGCGCATACTTTTAGATTTAGCACAAGAGAGGTTGCAAAAAATTAATCAAAAACTAATGCTTTACAAATTTTCTATAATACATAACTACTGAAGTAATACTAATCTTTAATTAAAACAATTCACTTTTTCAATTAATTGAAAAATAAATTGCATAAAATTGTTTTAGAATTTATGAAAGTCATTCTACATGTAATTAGGCTACTCAAAAAAAGTTATAAAACAAAGCATTCTTTGCTTTCTTAGTTTATATAAAAATGTTAAAAATTAGATATCTTCTGTGAAGAAAAAACAATGCAAAAATTAATATTGGAAACTTTTACTAAAAACAATTATGCAAAACAAATGCATCTATAAATGACTTGAAGTCCACCTTGTATATCTTAATTATCAACAGCTTAGCCACTCAAAACTTTATTGTTTACAAATTTGTGACATAAATATAAAACATTTTAACAAATGTCATATATATTTTAATGTTTAGTGTAAAATTTGCAATAAAGTTTTATGTTGAAAAAGACTTATGTAAACTGAAAAAAGTGTTGTATTTAATATTTCTTCAAGATTTAAACATCACAAGAGTATAAATAGAAGTTTAATTTTTTATACAAAAGACAATATATCTGTTAAATAATGCTTTGCAAAATTTTTGTGTTATATCGAATATACCAATTCTATTTTTGAAGGTGGGCATTTAAAAATGCATTCTTTATAACAACATATAGATATTTTTAAAAGATTCAAATATTGTTAAGATAAGAAGAAAATTTGAAAATAAACTAAAATAATGACCAGGTGAAAATTGAAAAAAAATAGCTAAATCAATTTACAAAAGAAAATAAACCTAGATAATAAGGATATAGGACATCTATTGTAATTTATAAAAAGATCGCATTTTGTACTTGATAGAATTAGATTCATTTAAAATAAAATTCAAGAAAAAATATTTTAAATTGACTTTTTTACTTTTTTTTCTTACCAATTCTAGAAGGTAGCATAACTGAATAAATCTATAAATTTGCGAGCTTAGGCCATTGGGTGTCAAGAACTCCTCAGAAAAGAACAACTTTCCTTTTCTCCACCTAGTCCTACCAAATCCATGTTCATTCCACTAAACACAATAATCAAAAATTAAGAAAAATGGGGGCTGGTTAGTTACCAAAACATTCCCTGCAGAGCAAAAACCAATAGGTCATGCTATTTTTTTGATCTTTTGTGTTCTTTTGTTAACCAGGCCTTCAGACATTAATAAATAATTCGAAATCAAATTTGTGATTTTTTATTTTTATTCATTGTCCATTCTAGTGTAAGTTAAACTGTCGCATCGGGAAAGCAGAAACCCGAGACACAATTTCAATTTAAAGTTTATCAAAGTGGTTTGCCTTGCGGTTCTGATAATAGGTTTGTCACACTAAAACAAGGTTTCAAAGACATTCGACACTTATATTACAGTATGTTTTCTTCATTGTATTCACTTCAAATTGCTGTGATTGTGTTGTTCCTTTGGGAATTACCTAAAATTCATGAGTTATGTCCCGCTAAAATTCAATGTTTGATATTAAAGGTAGTTTATTAAGGCTTCACGCAATGAAAGCCACTAACTTTTTTTAAAAATGCATGTACTGGGTAATTTTTTTCATTCCCAATTCACTCTCATACCTCATTTGTAGGCGCATCTTTATGTCACACATAACACTTTCCAGTGCTTCCACATTATTAGTAGCACAATTACTATACAAGTTTGTTACTGTCACAGGATCAAAGCCTACCACGATAATATGCAACAGAACTTGTTTTTCTTTATTTTAAATTTTCAACCTGACTACATGATTTTGTTGATCTATAAGCATCAATGAGTTCTTTCATTTCTAAATAACTTGCGGGTTTCTGGCAGCTAGCAAAGTTTATATTAAAATAGTTATGTATACTTGATCGCTACTGAGAATTAGGAATTCATGTTAAATGATAATTAAATGCGTCCATATCCCTAGCCTTGAAATAGCTTAAAACCATCCCAAAAATAAATTGTAGAAATAAAATTGACAACTATCATCTCGGGACCTATGTGTTGCCTTTCTAAAAATGACACCTTATCGATTCTTTAGATTTAAACGGACAGACAAAAACCATATTAATTTTATATATAAAGATTTATACTAATTTAATTCAAGTATATTTGTACTTTTGTCGCAATGAATGAAAAGTTTAAATTCTTGAGAATAACTTATTATTAGCACAATGAAAAAAATAATTTTCAAATGAAATTTTCATGAATTAAATATTAATTAAAATACACATATACTCTCTATGCTTTATGCTAATATGTGTTTTATTGGTAAAAAATACTTCCAATTTTTGTGTTTTTTCTTTTATTGTGAATTTTGGTTTGGTTGATGGTTTACATAATCTGATTAAAACTTGACTTAGAAATTAAACTCTAACTTACTCTTTAATCTTTTTTCTTTATATTTTCACATTACTTCATTTAAATTAATAAGAACCTGAATGTCTTGATTGCTCAGCATCAGTTCATTTTCAGGAACGCTCTGGAGCTAAATAAGGATGGTTTTGTACTTTGTAACGATGCCAACCACCAAATGCAACCGTGAAATTAAAAGAAAGGGAAGAAGTTTTCAAAATATCTTAACCACAAAATAGTTTAGGTATAAAAAGCCCCCCATGGTTAAAGTAAAATTTAAAAAAAATTAATTGAGCGAGAGGGGTTCGCTGGTCCAAAAAAAGGTTTAAGGGAAAAATCCCATCTTTTTAGCTCGTCTGATGTAAAAAATACAAATTAAGTATTTTTCTATTAATTTTACTATTTATAAATTCCCCCTTATTTTTGACCGTGTGTTGTATGTAAAAATATATAAAAAGAAACCTTTTTCCAAGATTGTTAAGGTTGTAAAATGAAGAACTGTAACATTACCTTTCATTATTGTCTTTATGTAAAAGTGCTGTGATTGTACTGTAAGCAATTGTCCTTGGAAACAGCCTTTAGTTTAGTTGGTGTGTTGAGAAAATTAATTAGATTGATTATAGGATTTCGATATCGAAATTAGAATCTGTGTAACTCAGCCAAGGATTGGTTACATGCACACAATAACAAACAAAGAGAGGGGGAGAGGGGTTGATAACAAGGATGACAACTTTCATAAGTAGCTAAGACAGACAAACAGTCGGACATACAGATTGAGTTTTAAAAAATACATATTAATTTTAAGACATTTACCTTAATAGATGGAAGGGCGAACGAACGGAAAAAGTGAGTTATAGAATAGACGCTCAGTCCTAAAAATCTTAATTCAAAACAGCCGTGCAAGTAAAGGTTGTAGATAGTGATTAGATGGACAGACTGACGGCCATTTAAATTTATAGAATAGCTTTGCTAATAAAAAGAGAGTAAAGGGCTAAACACTCCTCCTTCCCTTTTATTGAACTTTTTGGCTTGAAACAACACTATAAGCCCGGGCCAAAAGGATATTTAGTAAAAAGAAAATTAAATCAAAAAGACAGAGAAAAAGCAGTCAAATTTTCCAAAAGTAATTACTATAAAACTGACTAACCTAACCAAAAAGATAGGCACTAAAACAGGTTGGCTTTTAATCTTAAATAACTTTAGAAAAAAACATGAAAGGTACGTTTTTTTAATAAAGATGCCAAGAATCTCAAAGTAAATTTACCGCTATTTATTAATTAAATTCATATTTAGTTAACTTTAAAATTGTTCTTACCAGCAAATAACTTGCATGAATTAGAAAGTAAGATTATGCTGAATGAAATTAATGTATACTAAGTATAAATTCATGAAAGATGTACATGGAATAAGCAGGGTTAAAAGCGTTAGTAATAAAGCTTAAATGAAACTTAATTAGTTTTAATCAACTACTTGTTGGTTATTAAGTTTTTATCTAAAGCATTTAATAATGGTCCTAAAATATACATTTACAATTCTTAAACAATTATATATATATATATATATTGGATAAGACAATGACCGATAACTTAATATACATCCTTGTTATTACTGCGCTACTTATACAGTGTTTTTAATTTTCAACTTTACTGTACTTTTTCAACAAAAACTGTAATTTTTTTTGTTGTTTCATAATTTCCCTTAAAAAACGAAGAAAATAAGCCATTAATCATTAAATTCTGATAACTATAAGTGGGGTAAAATTGCTTTCAAAAAAGTGCTCATAAAAAAAAACACTGTAGAATCGTTGTTTTGAAATTGGAGTGTTTTTTTAAATTATAGAACATAAAATAATTTTTTTCACAGCAAATAAACTTTTATTTTTTCTCACTGGAACGTACACATATAAGGAAATTAGGAATGCAATGAATAGTTTAGATAAACTATTTACTAACTCTTTAAACAGAGGGGACAGTTTAATAAATTAGGGAAAGGCTTATTCAATATTAGACGTCGGATTTATTTAATTCCTATATTAAAATTCAGCACATGTTAAATTATAACAATGCTAAAAAGCAGAATGTCTAATTTAAAATTATGAAAGATACCTACAAATTTTTTTTTTCATTGATATTTAAAATTCATTTAAAATAGTGTTACTATATAAATTTTAAGCTTATTCTTTAAAACCCATTCAAGATTTATAACTTTATTTTGTAATTTTTCCTTCTTGCTATTTCCTAGGTAGAAATCACAGACATTATTACAGAAATCAATGTAAATAGATTGAGGAAAAAATAAGGTATAGTTTTTAGACAAAATAAGCTTTTCTACACTTGAAGCTTGTTCGTAAGTCCGCACAGCTTTGATCGTTCATTTTAATTGATAAAGTTATAATAGATTTTTGAAAAAGATTTCTTCTTGGTTTCTAATAAGATTTAGTACACTGTTTTAGCGTAGTCATTCTACAATTATTGAAATGTAAGCATGTTGTATCAAGTGATTTTATGTAAGATTTACTCGTTTGTCTGACTGTAAGAATGATTCATTGAGCTTCGTATTTATGGATGTTGTCATCCTTGAATAACTATATTGCTTATCAGATTTTTACACATATCAATATAGGACAAAATATCAAAGAGATAGAATTTAAGTTTATAGTATATAAAATACTTAACATGTCTAAAAAATGTGACAAAAATTTGATTGATGTATTTTGAACCGGGAAAATTTAGGCCTTAAAATTTAAAAATATTTAAATTTTTGAATATTTAGTAATTGCTTTTTGCCTTCTGGGGTTTTTAAAGACTAAGAAATCCGATAAGTTTCCACTGAATGAATACATTTTAAAGCCCGTGCTAAAAACACACGTATAGTAAGACAGAGATAATTAGAAATTGCACACAAACCTGAAATAAAGAAATACGATTAATCGCGCCTTCGGTATTCTTGGGACCAACAAAAAATGAATTTTTACTGAAAATTAATGATTTTTTTATCCTCAGAAATCTGATTTGATTCAATGTAATACGATAGAAAATTTGTATGCCTTTAAAAGTTAATCGAAACGAAGTTAGCACAATAATTTTTTTTTGTAAAATATAAAAAGAACTCTATTTAATAGCAGTTTGACTTTGGTAAAGTATTTGATTTTAAATTGTAAAGAAAGCATGATGTCGTTTCAAATTTGGAATTTAAATTAAATCATTTAAAAGAAATTTACTAGCTTTACTACATATGTAATAGTATGTTCAAACTCAAAACAAGGATGATATCTTTATAGTAAGCATAGCTTAATTTGAAAAAATACAATTTAATGAGGGAGGGAGGGGACATTGGACTATAAATCATACTTCATATATCTATATATTGACTCTTGATTGTTGGGTTTAAACTAGCAGTGTCGAAACTTCTCCAAAAATGATTTTAATCCATATGAGGGTTAATTTTGCCTGTCATAAGAATTGGAGTTTATCCTGCATCGTCTAATCCCTGAATTTGAAAAACGATAAATTCCCCTGTAAAGTATATTAAATGCTCGAAAAGTTTATCGGAAAAACTGACAAATTCAAAAAAGATACGCTACACATAAGAAACGTATTCAAAAGATAGATACATAACAGTTTAAATAAAATGCCTCGTTTGCACATTTTTTTCAATTTACTCATTTAAGTACATATTTTGGGGTTAAGAATTTTGATGGAATTTATTGTAACTTAGCCGTGTTTTTGTAATTACTCTTTCAAGAAAGCTTTTAAGGTATTTTAAAGGAACTTTTTTTTAGTTTTAGGAAAGAAACGATTCTAAAATGATTTTTTTTGCGATTAGAATATTAAGAATACACTCATTGACACTACATTTACTGAATGTATCACAAGAGTATTCATCTCTATTTTACTTTTAAAAAGCAAGGAACAAACGACCTACTATCGGAGCCGGTAAAATTAATATCCAAAAATATAAAATCCGCGTCCAATTGAAATTCATCTGGACAAAAACCGGTAGGCTGTACAAAAAAGTGTACTTTAGGTGATTTTTAGTAAATTTAATTGCTTAAAAAAATATTGTTTAAGAATTTAATAAAACAACTCTTTCCCACACTAAGTGCTCATCAAAACCTCGGGAATGGCAAAAATCCTCAAAAACAGCCGCCGTTAATGGGTTAATTGACAAAAAGATAAATAAGATGATTTTCACCAGGACCCATGGTCTCTGCCTGGGGAAGTGAGGACAGCGATGGAGACGGTGTCAGGTAAATAAACATTTTTTTTCTAGTATGACTTCAAAAGCATTGAAAAATCTTGTATCGTATTGATATTATATTCAGTTTTCTACGAATATAAAAATGTACAATCATAAAATCATCATATCCGCGGAAAACTGTTTAAAAGACGATGCGATAAATAACTATTTTGATTTATTCTGTGGACCGCTCATTACATGAAGTGCAGGAAAGCCAATGTGTACTATTTTTTGACATGAACTTGCACTGCACTGGACATATTATAAATGGATGTAAATGTGTAAATATGCCAGTTTCTTTAAATATAATTGTTTCTGTTAGTTGTAAAAATGGAAGGTTTTGTTTTGTCTTCTAGAAAAATTATGAGAAAACTACTTTGCCTCCAACATTTTAATCCTGCAATATCTGTAAAAATCTTCCAAAAGTTGAAGACAAAAAAATTTTAATAATATTTTGCCATTAAAGTTTTATTTTTTGTGCTTGTCAATTTTAATATTGAGATTTAATTGTGTAGAAGTTGAGAATAATATTAATTTATATGTAAATAGGCCCTAACTTAAAAAAAATCCTTTGATTATTTATAACCTACTGCAATATTTAAATACTAGTTACTGCATCCATAATGGCCTCAAAGGGCACTTTATATAGTAAGAAATTGTAGTTTTAGAAAGTTTTTTTTCCATTTTTAAGGGCGGGAGACTTTATTCAAGATAAATTTCTCTTTGGAGGGCCTAGGTATCTTCACAAAAAAATAAATGAAAACATTCGAGGGACCTTATAAAAGTTTTATCTAAAGCTAATTAGTCTTTAACTTTATGTCGTTTTTTACATTTTTAAACAATCCACTTGTCTTTGATATTTTTTCATTCTGTTTTATCTTTTTTCCATTTCTTAAGTTTCAATGTTTAGTTTGCTTAGATGATTTCATTAAGCTTCGATTCTGTTGGGCTTAATCGCACTTGTTTAAAATCAAATTGCAAGTTCATTTTATAGAAAATATGTTGAAAATTAAGTGTAAGTTTTTATATTTATGATTTACTCTGCTTAAAAGAATTTAGTCTCCCCTGCAAATTACTCGGAAATCTTTAATTAAATTTTACATTTTAATTAAAAATTCCAAATGAACATTTGAAAGTTGAACTAGGGAAACTTCATTGACACTTGATTTTAGTTATATACAAAATATTGTTTTAAAATTTTATAAGCAAAATTCGCAAATTAATTAGATGAAAAATAAAACTCTTGAACAGCTTTGATAACAAAATTATTTTAGTAAGAATAGATAATCAAGTAAACTTATATAAGATTTTATATCACATAATTGGACTAAGTTTAAATGAAAACTTCAGGAGCGAATCCGCTATAAATCGTATACCGGTAGCCTCACATAAACCTTATATGTATAAAAATAAATAATCTGATTAAATAACAATTTTCGTATAGTTCAACACATTTGTTTAATGTTTTGCTTTTTTATGCAAAGCTTTAGTATTTCGTAGAAAAAACTGTCCCTTTGGTCAAATATTGTTTTCTTTACGACAAAAAATATTACGCCATTTCATTCTTGATTAGGTAATTTGAGTTTTTAAAATTCATTAAGGCCCCCTGCAGCTAATGAATGACAACATTACAATAGAATCTACTCTACACATTTCTAGTCTGTAAGGCTTTTCGCTCTTTCAGACTTGGTTTCTGTCTAACTTAATTCTTTTTTATATTTTATACTCCTCCCCAGCCCCCCTAACTTAGCTTCATATACAAATGCAAAACAACCAATTAATAGCATAAACATTTTATTGTTAGAAAACCATAACGATTTTCGGATTATGGAAAGAAAACGAAGTAATGGGTTTCGTCGTATTTATACATTAGCGTTTGATATGTTATTATAGGTTAGGTAAATATTAATTATTGACCGCGGGGTTAGATCCCCCCGCAGGATCTAAAATTAGGAAAAATGCTAATGTGAAAATACGAAGAAACCCTCTACTTCATTGTCTTTCCATGATCAAAAGCTTCAATAAAAAATTTCTTATTTGATAACATATAATGCTTTTACAATATAATACTAATATTTGTAATATTTTCAAGTGATGTGGACAAAGATGGAGAAAGGTTAATATAAAATTTGGGTGCCCTCTATTGGACATAATTTCAACTATATTCTTACAAGTTTATCTGTCTCTGTCCCCTCCACGTTACCATGCTATACAAAAAAAAAATAACTGCAACAAAATCATTTGAAATTATTCTACATATTGAAAAAAGAACATGTTTTTCACAGTGTACACTTTAAATACTTATTTCCATATATTTTTTTACATTGTAGCCCATAAAGTTCATCTTAAAAGTTCAGAAAAAAAATTGAGAATACAATTTTAATGGTGTACATTTAGTTTTTTAGTTTATTGTATATAGATTTTTAAAATTGCTTTGCTTTAGTTTTAAATATTTAGTTATAGCATAGTTTCATGGTAGTTTAGTGTGAGTTTTATCCAGGGATTTTAGGAGATAGGACGTTGGACGATAAATTTATGCGCATTTCCATTGATGATAAAGGAAGTTTCCCCTTCTGTAGATTAATTTTTTAACTTGAAAAGTTTGGACACTTTAAGTTTGAACCATCCAATCAAGGTTCAATAAGAGTACCTAAAGTTTTGGACCACCGGATAAGAGGGTAAATTTGTAAAACTTTGGGTACCATAATTTACAGTCCAATGTCCCCTGCCTCCCTGGTTTTACCCCAATAAAAAGAATCATTAATTTAGAGACTCATGACTTTAAATGAAATAAAAAATCAACTATTTGACCAGCAACTTACAAAAAGTTAAAATAATAATAAAAATTTAAATATTGATTTAGTTAAATATTTATTATTTATGATTTAATGACCCTGTGTTTGATTTGTGTGAAATTTTTATTAAAGAATACTTTTTATTTTTGTTTAATAATCTTTTGCAAAAATATAATTATTTTGGATTGGCCAATTTCATATCGGCTGGTATGCAAGGTTATAAGGTCCTCTCTGTAGGCCAATATCTCTAAAATGGTTTGCTAGAATAAGAAACAATTTATTAAATTTTAAAACTATCAAAAACAAATCAGTTTTTAAACGGGAGGCTTCGAACTTTCACTATTTCAAATCAGGATGCTGTGAGTATTGGTTTAAAAAATATGACGTAACAAAAAAAATTAGCCAATGAGAGTCCACTACGCATGCCGCCATTGGTCAATAACGGCCTCTCATTGGCTAATTTTTTTTGTTACGTCATATTTTTTAAACCAATACTCACAGCATCTCAAATCAGCCATGGAGTGTGTGAGATGGAAGCCTGATTTCAACAGGTTTCCCATTAAAAAAAAGTACACAGTTTGGGGAACAGTACCTCATCCAACCTCTAAAGTCAAAGGCCCTTGAGACTAGGGGCGAAGATAATAGAATTTTTGTGTGACATACATGAATGACTTTATTGTGCAAAAAATGGGAAAATTGCAAAAAAAATACTCAATCAATTGCAATAAACATTTCCTTCCTACACTAACCATAATGACATGTCTACAAATAATAAAAATCTTTTTAGTCTGACAAAAAGTAAATCTTATAAACTTTTTTTTCTCAAAACGAAATTGAATAATTATGCCACGTATTTTCTTGTTTTTGTTATTTCAAAATTTTATTATTGTTGTTCTTTCATATATTTTATACTTTTAATTCTTATCTATCCCCTTTCTCTTTTTATAATACTAGCGGCTACGCCCCTAGAAGCCTCTATGGGCACTTAAGGTAGGAGGGGTGAAAGTCGACCTCATCCCATTCTAAATTTGAGTTTCAAAAATGTAAAAAAATAGTTTTCGGGGGAAGGGGGATGAAGACACTTTCCCCAAAAATAGTTTAAAACCTTCCAAGGAACTATGAGAAGCTTCACTATAAAGGAAAACAATATCAGTTCAGCGGTTAGCGAGATCCTTCGGGACAGACAAAAAACGCTTACTACTTTATATAATAGGATAGCGACAGCGCCTCTAGCATCTTGATCTTCACAGAGGGGGGAAGAATGGACAGTAATATCCTAAAACCATCCTGGGACCTATGTACAACTTCCCGAAAATGAAGAACTCAATCTTTTCAGTGGTTAGTGAGATCTTAAAGGACAAACAAAACACATTAATACTTTATTTTCTCGCCTAATGTAACAATGTAAATTTTTAAGCTTTCTAAAATTGTGGCTAGCAAAGGCAGACACCAAAAGATAATTAAATTGTTGCTAGGTGCTAAAAAAAAGTCCACATTTATATTTGTTAAATATTGTAAAATGTTTAAAGACCGGAAAAAATTTTAAAATAAAAATTTGTTTTATGAATTTCTTTTAAATGAAAGGAATTTGTTTAGACAGATATTTATTTATTTCTATTGCCTTAGTTATCAATCTTACATAAAATCTTATTAAAAAGTTTAGAAAATTCTGACAACCCCATAAACCATATGAAAATCGTTTATCATTACCTAAGATAAAAACATTTAAGATTTTTTTTTACAGAGAAAAAAAATATTTTTTATGATTCTTATTTTTATATTTTTTTAGGGGGTCTTTGTTCGGAATAATAATCCTCCAAAAAGAGGTCTCAGGGATAAATTAATATTAATAGTCAAAACATCTGCGAATGTTAGTGTTTATAAATCTATGTGAATAACTTTTTCAGCGGAATATATACACATATTTTCCAGGGATCTAAGGGATAAGACAATGGTTGATAAATTGATGTATATCCGCTACAAGATACACAAAATTACCTCTTCTGTGGTTTACTATTAGTAATTGAAAGTTTAAACAAACAACTTAATTAACTAACCAGTCAAAATTCAATAAAATTCCCCTAAGTTGTTTAGCCAACGAATAAGAAAACGCTATTTTTAAATATTGGGGACTTGTGTAATAAACAGCCCAATGTATCTCCCTCCCTGCATATATTCTCTGCTGCATAAGCTGTCAGGTATTGAGAATGAAATATGATAAGTATTGAAACTTTATAAACATTTCTATTCAAACCAATGTGCAATCTTTTAAATTCAGTATGGGCGTAGCTTGATTCTAAATACTGCTTTTTTCCATACTAACTCGAAGCTTCTGGTCCTTGTAAAAGATTTTTTAAAACCATCCACCAAAAAAGACCCCAAACGTATCAAAAGCAATATGTTTAGATCAAAATCAGCTTTAACTAACTTTTGTGCTTTCTAACTCAAAATCTCAGTAACGGCTGAACTGAAAAGGTTCAACCGTTGAATATGCCTTTCACTTGAGGAAGAGTGTTTAAAACTTTTTCTCCAAACAAATCGTCTCTAAAATAATTTTTTTTTATTTAGAATACCCCATAATAGCTGTGGGTGAAGCCACTAGTATAATAATATTGTGTATATCATTTCTGCTTCCCATCTTTTTGAGAATAAGTGAAAAATTTGCAAACATGTTTTAACAAAAGAATTGCACACACATCCTTTTTGTGTTGGTTTTATAAAAATACAAGCTTATAACATAGATAGATTTTAGAGTGAGTTTTATAAGTATTATATCTTATTTATCTCTCCCTTCAAGTCTTACTAGTTAATTCTTTTTTCCATGGTTTGTTAATGGAGGATAGTAGATTAAATAAACTGGCACTGTCCTTTCCTTTAATATATTTTCAAAATATTGTTATACTTTTAAATATTATTAGTCATATTTTTTGAAAATGAAACTAATAAATACATGTTTACAGTTTTTTTAGAATAAACAGAAAATCATAATCTAATTATACATGGATAAAAAATATAAAAAAAAACCAGTCTAATAAATAAAAAGTACTGTCTAATGTTGATGTACATCCCCCACTCCATTTTCTCCAACTGTTTTTCATCGTTTAACAATATTTTGTTGGTTGTCAAAGCTTGGCTTGTGTTTACAGTATCCTGTGCACGTACCTTATTTTGGGTTTCCCTGTGTGTGTGTTTCTAGTTTTAAATATGAAAAAAATTCGGAGTTTTGAATTCAAGATAAACTAAAACCTAATCCCCCCAAAATACTGTAGATTGTTTGTTTTATGACAAACAATTTCTGGGGACTTTATAGCTTATGTAAATCTTTCACGATAGTTGATGTCCTGGATATTTTAGTCTATCAACAGAAAAAAGATATAGGAAAAAGAATAACGAATTTATCTAACCCCAATTTTGATAAACAAAAAAGGGAAATGTGGTAAATTTTTTTTATTGACTTTTCAGACCTTAATTGGCAAGAATTGATAGCAATTAAACAAGGAATCTAAATAGAACTAAAAAGGCATAATCTTATGTTAATCATATAATGCTACTTACTGGCATAGAATTTGAACAGGGTCTATTTAAGTTGTAAAGCTATTGGTACAGCAGCATACTTTATATCAATCCATCATTTCTATACACACCAACTCTCTTCCACCCAACAAAACTTTATGCTAGTAAATATATAAAACAAGGATGAAATATTATCCATTAAAGCGAAGCTGAACAAATAAAAAATCTAGAAGCAAAAAATATCTATAATTTAGATCTTTATTTATATTGCTTGAATACAGAATTCCTTTTAGGACATATATTTTAAACTATATTACAGAGATGCTTTGCCTAAAACATTTTACCTTTGGTGACAGAAATTATCTTTTATAAAATCTGAAAAACTTACAAGGCTTTCAACCCTAATGTTACAAAAATTAAATTAAATTGACGATTCTATCATCCTTAATTCACGATCAAAGCTAACGAACGGACGGACTGCTCTAAAAAGCAGAAAAGCTTAACTTTCAAAATAAGTAAAATAAAAAACATTTGTCTTAATAAGAAGCACAACAAGAATAAGCTCAAACAGTCAAATAGGACAGTAAACGTAAATATATTAGGTAAAAATATCTGTATATAAAATCTTTTAGCACATTATAAAGTTTAATAAAGGGAATTTGTTAAATTAAACATTTATATTCCATGTAATGTATCAAGTAAAATAACAGATTTTTTATTCCAATTTTATTGATATCCCAATTTACGAATTTTTGCTTTGGTTTGGCTTTGATTGATTTCACGTAATAGATTTCATCCCTCCCACAATCAAAGAAATAATAGTTCATGAAGTACGGCAGGCAAATAGCGACGATTAAATAAAAAAATAACAGAGTGACAAAAATGCTTTTAAAGGTACACATCATTAAGCACTTACCTGTAAAGATCATGTATATTTTTAGCCCAGACAGAGTACGTGTTGTGACATAAGCAAAATATTCTACATCTCTGTTACAAACGTCAATAAACACAAAAAAGTATGACTGCTACTCATTATTTAACAATTTTGCCAATATTTTAGCTGAATGATGGATGAGATGTTTGTGTCTGGGTCTTTAAATTGTACTTTGTCTTATTCACCTCTTTGACTTCTTATTTTTCAAATTTTTAAATTATGTATTTAAAACTTTAATCAATATTCACTAGAATATAAATGCCAATTTTAATCTATTTGATTTCAAATTCTTGTTTAGAATCAATTCTTATTTACCTTGGACCCATTTTTATGGTCCAGGGGTGATTTTTGATTTTCCTAGACCTTACCTGGAACCTAGACTTGTCTTGGCATAACCTTTATAGTCAATGTATCTAATGTATTTTCCTTACTTACCTATAAAATATGAAACCCAAAACAATAAAAGGGAGAATATACATGTAATATAATACATTGAGTATAACTGTGTGTGTATGCTGCCTGTCATATATTCACCCAAGTTTACTGTAAGTGTTTCAAGTATGTTTAATATTGCAGCATATTTGAATATATAAACTAGGATCACAACATGCAGAAGTAGTATAACTTGTAGGATGAACTTACTAAACTAAACAAGTTTTAGATTTTTAGGACAATTTAAACAAGCACCCTTATATTAACTAAATAATTTGACTAAAATCTATGAATTGAGTGAATCTTATTTTACATGTAGTACCATTAAAATTGTAAGTTTTAAATACATAGTACCACTCTATCATACCTAAATTATTTTGCAAAATGACTGCTATGATTAATACATTTTAGAATATAGACTAAATAAATGATAATTGAGTTAGATTTTCCTAATGTAATATCAATTGTGTGACAAAAAGTTATTGAGTAGCTGCAATCATAATAACAAACATATGATACACCAACCCACCCACAAACACATACACACACACACACACACACACATACACACACACACACCCACACACACACACACACACAGACACATACAAAGTACTAAATACATAGATTGAAAAGAGTATTCAAAGTTCACAAACAGAAATAGGAATACCATTTAAAAGATTAGTTTTCTCAGTCCCAATACTTGCCTTTTGCATTTCCATCTATTTTTAATTATTATTTTAGTATTTGATAAGTTACCTAACTTTTATTACAAAAATAATTCCAAGGAAAATTTCTTGATGTTTTTTTTTCATTTTAGTGATGCTGAAGATGATGATGATGACAATGATGGCCTGTTAGACAATGAAGATCCTGATGATGATGGTGATGGTATCCCTGATGAGGAGGTGATACAAAGTGATAGTGTAACTGATTAGGAGATAGATAGATAAATAAATCATTATGACCCTAAGGATCAAACATAGTTGATTTAAAAGATTTAAAAAGGATTCTGTTGATCATAGTTATGGTATTTTTTATGATGAGGAATGAGATAGGGAAACATCTAAATTTTGATACTTATATGTGATGTTGCAACTTATTAGGAGATTATATCATGTTGACTATTAGTATTAAAGCATAGTTGAATGATAAAAGATTCAATACGGATACTGTTGATCATAGTGATGGTATCCTTTATGATGAGGTATTAAGTCATCACAATCTAGATTTTTATACTGATAGTGATGTTGCAACTGATAAGAAGATAGATAGATTATTATGATCCTAAGGATCAAAGCATAGTTACTGTTACAAATCAAAACAAATTCTGTAAATTATAGTGATGTACTCTTGATACTACTAGGAAAATTAAAAGTGATTTGGAGTACCATTTATGCGAAAAATATTGAAGATTTAAAATAAGGAATCTTACTTTAATTTTGACAGTGATCCTGAGTAAGGAAATTCAAATTGGGTAAAATTATTTTTACATTTTTTTATTTTAATGACCCACCTTATGGTAATCCCAGTGACCTTACAAATCTTATGAATTCCAGGAAGACTTTGATGGAGACGGTTTGACAAACGAAGAAGATGAGGATGATGATGGAGACGGTGTTCTTGATGGTGATGAGGATGATGACCAGGATGGTAAGTGATTACATTTTTGATAAGCCGCGTAACACGTATCGCATCTGCTCATTGTCAGCAAGGTGATGGGTTTGAATCTCATGCCATAACCAAATACGTTAAAAGTGGTTCCTATTGCTGCTATGTCAGGTGCTTAGTTAGGTCTTCCTGACAAAGGTAGTGCAATTAAATGGTTGGTTGTTGACCCTATAATCATGCACAGCAACTATAGGCTATCTACATTCTTGATAAATGATTGAGGAGTCTTTCAGTTGACAGAATAAAAATTGCTTTCTGTTACAGGTAAAACTTCTTTATCTGTCTCAATGATCTATCTATCTATCTATCTATCTATCTATCTATCTATCTATCTATCTATCTATCTATCTATCTATCTATCTATCAATCTATCTATCTATCTATCTATCTATCTATCTATCAATCAATCTATCTATATATCTATCTATCTATCTATCTATCTATCTATATATCTATCTATCTATCTATCTATCTATCTATCTATCTATCTATCTATCTATCTATCTATCTATCTACTATCTATCTATCTATCTATGCAGGTATTGAGAATGATGAGGATCCTGATGATGATGGAGATGGAATCCTGGATGAGAATGATGAACTGTAAACACAAGATCTCAGATCATTTTGTTATAATGTCAATACAAATACAAACAGCTTATTCAAATTTTAAAATTTTCACTTAAATCTTTCAAACTTTTGGCAATAAATAGTCACTCAAACATTTATTTATTCCATCAATTATTAAAAAAACAGCAAGTTATGATTTTTTTCCAGCCACTTCAAAATACATTTGGTTATTGATAAGTTGAACTTATTTAAAAATTATGTACCAATCAATATGATGAAAATGTTAGAATCATTATTTTCAAAATTGTTTTAATAAATTAATGTTGTTATTTTGTGTTTTTTTAATGTCAATCAAATATTTGCTTTCTCAGAACTAAAATTTTCTTTTTATTTTGTCCCTTTTTTAGCA
This sequence comes from Acartia tonsa, assembly GCF_053477335.1. NCBI lineage: Eukaryota > Metazoa > Arthropoda > Copepoda > Calanoida > Acartiidae > Acartia > Acartia tonsa. The sequence goes on along the minus strand of NC_137269.1, from coordinate 34,486,283 downwards.
GAAGAAACTCTGTTGTCTTTGGAAAAGTTTGTCGCTCATGGCCTAAAGTTATGTGTATAATAAATGTTAGGTATATTTCAAATATCTACCTGCATCCAGTGTTAGGGACCTTATTCGTCTGCTCTATTGTAATAAATAATATTAATATTTCCAAGGCTATTGGTTGATATCGAAAGACCCGATTAAAAGTTGGCGCAGGGTCCATGGGGTGGCGACATTCCCCTTTTCTCGTTTTACTTTAATATGAGTATATTTAAACAATTCATTAAAGCTTTTTATTTGAGGGTAAATTTTTTTCAGGTGGTTTGATTAGCTATGACCTCCGCTTTTTATGCTTGGGGCCTCTACAAATTCTATTTATATACTATATCCTTACCTATAAAATATTTCTTGTGAAAATACTTTTTGATTCCAGAAAAATGATAGACATATGTTTTATTCCACTATATGAAATTTAATATTTTTCTTATCCTGAAAACTGTATCTGATATTGTTTGAATGATTTATATTTAACTACTTCTCCTATCATGTAAATTTAATAAAATACAAACACATAATTTTATATTCTAAATCTAAAGATGTTTTTTAAAAAAATATGTAAGGTACATCAACATTCTGATTAGGTTAGAGGGATAATGTTTCTCCGTTTTTTTCAAGCTTTTTTCAATTGCAATATATAACACTAGCGGCTACGCCCCTATTGGCTTCTAGAGGCACTTGGTTAGTGTTTCGACCTATCCATTTTCTATCGTAGTTTTACAAAGAAAAGTCAAATTTTTATTTTATATTGGACGAAGGGATATTTTTTCTTGGGAGGAAGGCTGTACCCTTCTCCAAAATAGTCATTAACCTACCCAGGATCTATGAGAAGGACAAAATAATAAAGTTTCCCCTAATAGTGAAGTGTAAATCTAATCTAAATTTAGGTTCCAGGTATGATTTTGCAGGTCCTCAAAAAAATTTAACAGCTTCTACAACAATTTTTTGACTTAGAGACTCCAAATTTTTATTTTAATAGAGGGCGTTAAGGAGTGTGATTTTGGACTCGTTCTTACTGATTTATTAACTTATTAAGGTCTTACTTTGGTCATGCGATTTTTGGTTCAATCTTAAGATCGTGGCAATATAACCATCAATACAATGTGTTGAAGCAAATGTTATCAACAAAGAAACAAACTTTATCAATTGAGAATTCTCATAAAACGCGGGGGCATAGGGCTATACCACACAAACAAGAACAAACTTATTTAGAAGAAAATATATTTCGATCAATTCAAGCCTTCTCAATTCTAATCGTTTGAGATTTTCTGTACAACTGTTCAACTTTTGAAATTTTTTTTTCTTATGGTTAAATATCTCTCTTTGGTAAAAAACTATTTGGAATGCATTGATTTGAATGTAAAGGTATGATGGTATGTAATAAACACTAAACTTGCATTTATACACACTCACAATTTTTACATTCCCTTCAACTATTTATATTGGTTACTATAAAGTGCTGCATTCCAGGGTTATACGGAAAGGACTATGTACGATATATCAAAAAGCTCACCTATTTCATTTAAAATTACCCGTTGTGTAGATTTTAATTTTTAGTGAAAGAGTGTATATGCGGTTGAGTGTATAATAAATACACTGGTACTAAATTACCCCAACTGAAAATATTAGTAAAAATGTTTAGACATTGAGAGTCTATGGACCATGGTCCCATCTTTCTGCCATTGATTTTAAATCTTAAATAATTAAATTAGATAATTTTTTACAGAAAGATTTAACTTTTTTAAAAATCTCGTCATTTAACATATCTTACTCCTGTAAGTTATATTTGATGGTGTGAGGGTTGGTTTAGAAAAACTGCATACAAAGTGTAAACAAACCATTTTACAGAAAAACCATGGCATTGTAATGTGAACTTTACCTTATCTTAAATAGAAAATCTTTTGCATACTTTAGAGATAATGCAATGGCATATAAATGAAAAACAATATAACCTCTTCTGTAGATTAAATTTTTTAGTGGAAAAGTGTGTACTGTGCACACTGCTACATAGAACCATCCAATCAAGACTTACTAATTGTGTCTACGAATAAGAAAACACACTTATAAATCATTGAGTCCCAGTATAATTTATTTATTATTAACTTCTGTGTTTTTGTGTAACAAAAACGTTTTGTGGGAGTGTACCCCGCCGTAGCCTCAGGGGTTCGCGATCACGAGCTTGGTAGACAGACATACTTTTCACCACGACTTGCAGGTCAGCTTTGCTGATCTGCCTATAACTATAACATTAACCAACAGTAATTCAGTTTGGATGTTTATTGTGAAAGAGCAGCTTAAATACTAATAATTTACAACATAAAATAATAACACATGGATTAAGGGCACACATATAAGAATAAGAATTACATAGTAAAGGATATCATTTAAAAATTGGTTGTTAGACAAAGCTGATCCCTTTCCTGAGCCAGGGAGGGAACGGCAGATGTATGACTGATTGAACAAAACATAATAAATGGTACAGTTACTATACAGAGGCATATCACATTATATTGATATATTCACAATGGCTTCTCTCGTAGCTAAAAGGGGAATCAACAGAAAATTAGGGATAGAGCTGGGGAAGCAAAGCTATACTACAAGTCGGGTAAAGTAAAGGCGTCCTACGGTTTCACCTTCTAAAGCAAATAAAGTCTAGAAAGCTATGTGAAAAAATACCCCTGTTCGGTTTAGGCTTTTATAAGACTATATAAATCTTAATAATTGTAATCATTAAAGAAATTAATAAAACTAAATTTTCCCCCCGATTTTTTATAAGTAGAAATTAATTTTTAATAGCAAAATCTTATTGTTTTAGCAGTTTCAGAAATCTTTTGACCTTGCAGTCAGACAATTACTTTTACTTTTAAAGTTGACATTTACCTTAATTATTTGCCTAGAACTATTTCAAGAATACAAAACTAATTGAGTTATAATAGATACAAGGACGATTATGTGCGATAAATAGTAGCGGAGCTGTGTTTTGAAATTATAAGCAAAATATATGGTCAATTATTGAGGGAGATGTTATATGTGACGTCATAAAAATACGTACGTCTATAAAGTAAGGATGAAAGGAAATAAAACCCCTTAAAAAAGATTTATGACGTCACATATACTTTCCGTATCTCCATCATTGAAAAAGAACTTTTAATAAAAGTCGGCTAGGACCGAAAGAAAGTCCAACACCACGTCATAACTAAAGACTTTAGAAATGGTCAGCTACTGCTGGTATGTCAGATGCGGGAAATAAACAGTAAGAGTAGGGAGAATTCCTTGGCCCAAAACGGGCACATCTCATTACCATGCACAGTTAGGACCTACAGAGATAAAGATCGTGCAACTAAAGGGTTGGTTGTCTGAAGGGGGTTAAGGGTGTATGGCTTTATAAACGTGCGCGTTAATAAACAAGATTTTTAATATATTTTAGTACATTAAAAAAGTTTTTGGTATGTGTCCCGTTTTCTATATATTAGCTAATTTCGTTATTACCTAGTCTGTACATGTTTGGTCTAATATTAAGATAGGTAAATGGTGCTTAATTACTATCAAACTAATTAGCGAACAAATATAATAGTTTCATAATCATTAGGAATAAAGGGGCAGGTAAATTTATCATTAAAAGTTTTTATTATTAAATTGGCGTTACAAAAACACAATGAAATAGAAACATATGCCGAATTAAATAAGCTAAACACTATAGAAAACGCTATGCATTATAGTCATACAGATATTTAAAAAAGATGATGTAAGATAAACACAACATACTTATCCCTTTATCCTTAATAATTATAGTTTACAAGTTTGTTTAGTCTTTAGGGTTGATTCTACAGCCATTATTTCTCGAATCTCAATACTATAACAATAACTAGCGGTTACGCCCCTAGAGGCCTCTAGTGGCACTTTAGATGTTTTTGTTTGTTAAAGTCTCTACGTTACTTCTTTATGTTACGATTCTCTTTATGTTACGTTGAAGTCTCCCGTATACTTTAAAAATTTTCGATTTTTTGTCATTTCTCTTGGGAGGGTGGTTATACCCTCCCCCAAAATAGTTATAAACCTTCCCAGAACCCATGAGAATCTACCCTGTTAAGAAGAACCCGATCGGTTCAGTGGTTAGCGAGATCCTTCGGTACAGACACACATACAAACAAACATCCTGTTACTTTAGTATAAGGATAATGCTACAGTCTAGCCCAGTTTTAACGAACACCCATGAAATGTGTGTTTAAAAACCAATGATAAAATTAGATATAGTCCCTCTTGTGGCAACGCCTCTTAAGGGGCGTTTCGTCGTATTTTCACAGTTGCTTTTGATAGGTTATTTTAGGTTAGGTTATGTTAAGTTGGGTTAGGTGTTTGCCCTGCAGGGTTAGTCAATTGGCCCTACAGGGTAGAACCCCCCGCAGTGGCTAGAAATAGGGGAAAAGCTACTGTGAAAATACGACGAAACGCCCCTTAAGAGGAGTGGCCACGAAAGGGACTATACTCATGAAATTTATGTTGGTAAAAAGTAAGATTTGTAACTAGCAGGGAAAAAGGAGACATTGAATTGTAAATTATACAAAGTTATTTATATCTTTATTTTAATCAACTCTCTGTTTATATTTTGCTACTATTATAAGTGATTGTCCTTGTTTTTTAAGGTTATTTATTGTTACCGTAACAAAACTATGATATACCAATTTGTTTCTTCATTAGTGTAAAAGAATAGAGGGGGCATCGGAAATATTAACACAGCCAAGTCGCTACAAAAAAGCAGAAAGACGAAAAAGGTTCCCACTACATGGGCCAGATAGTTGTCTTTACATCTATAAGTATAATAAGTAAAATAACCACGAAACCCGTATATTGTTGACAAAGGATGAATTTGTATGTCAAGGTTTAATAATAGTTTTAATACATTTTTAAAGAAGGTGTCTTAATATTTTTGCTTTTTATTTAAAATAGCTAGTCGGTGTTTTTAGTATGTAGTAGATGTAAAATTGTCCATAGAATTTAGATATGCAATCGTTTTTTTTTTTGTAGACCCTTAGTTTTGAAGTAATTTAAGATTTTTTTAACTTATTCCTTAAACCAAAATCGAGGAGGATGTATGTGGTGTTAATCAGACAACAAGAGTGATGTAAATCTATTGTCAAAAAGGGGGGGAGGGGGTTGAAAATCTTTTGAGGGGGTGTATGGTGGGTGTATCCACGCCCACCTTCACATTCTGATTTACTAGATGTCTATGAACAGCGTTTTACTTCTTAATTATAAAGACTAGTACTCTAAAATAGCTGTCTTTTAATATGTCTGAAATATTAAGCTTTGCTTTTATGGATGCTGTCACCCTTGTTTAGTTTAAACATCAAAAGTACACAAGAATATATCACATCGTATTATAGACATTTTTCCACGGATACGAAAGTTTTTTATTATTAATGGAAATTAACTATAATAATAATAAAAAAACATTTCTTCAGTGTGGCTGTGGACCAGTTTGTATCCAGCGGAAAAGGATCGGATTCGTAGCCCGACTGGAAAATTAATTTACATATTTGTGTGATCATTAGTATACGACAGGGTACAAATTACGAGTCATTCTGGAATTCTGTAATTAACATTAATAGTTATTTCTTTCATCGTATTATAAACGGCTTTCCGCGCACACTTATTGAATTTAACCAACCAAAGATTTTTTATCCAATCTTAACCAGACAAATGCCATCTAGCTAAAAAAAATGCGTAGATTTCATTTCTGGCAACCAGAAAATCCGCAGAAATCGAATTCACGAGATCCAAAAAAGTTTCATTAAAAAAACCTTACACCAAAAATAACAAACAATAATTATAACGACGACTTAGTTTCTTTTTCCTGTTTAATACTAATATTGAAACTAATTTTCAGGCATGCATGTTTGTTGGTATAGTACATTTTTTTAGAAACCAAAATACAGACATATTTAAAACTACGAAATTGTATATTAGTTACTAGAAAGATTATATTTTTTTCTTGCTTTAAAACAACTTTTTGTACATAAAAACCCATAATGTCTTCATTATTGACACAAACATGCATGCTGTATAGTTTTAAAAAATTTAGTCAAATATCATACCTGATTAGAATACAAAGCAAGAAATAAAGGTTATTAACTCCCTATGAGCTTTTTGTGTTAAATAGAATTATTAATAAGAATAAAAGAGTTTCAAAAAATAGTAAAATAACAAAATGTTAGGTGAATTGTTAATATTAAATCAATCAAAAAATGTTTTACATTCTTATAATTAATTTCAATAAAACATATATATGCTCAAGAAAGGTTATTTATAATTATGAATTCTACCAGACTAAAATATAAAAGGGGAAATAGTTTATAAAGACGACACAAAATGATTTTAAAAATTACTTATTTTTATCTTTTTTTTTAATCTTTAACAATTTTAATGTTTTTATTATGTAAATATATAAAGTATTATTCAAACTTAAAGGATTTAATCTTTTTCTTTGTAATTTATATGTCTAAACAGTGTAAAAATGAAGTTCTTAATTACAAATTTTCAAATCATTAGATTTTAATACAGTTTATTATAGAAATAAAGAATAATTTCAACAAAAAAAAATTGCTACTAAAAGACTTACTGTATTATCAAACTGACTTAATTGTATAATTGCATTCAATTTGTTTATTTACTTTGAAAATGAGTGTTTAAGTGCTGCATTGGTTAAAATCAAACCTAAAAGTGCTCTTTATTCAGTGACAGAGTGGAAAAAATATATACCTTGTTTTATAGTTTTTGATCTCTATTTTTATATATTTTTATCTGATATGTATATCAAAATTTAAAAGTATCTATTTCATTAGATATTCATACTTTGCTAAAACCTCTTAGTTACTTTTTGCACTATATTTGCTCTAAAAAGGATTCTTTATCTGACTTTTACATTAAAAAGGAAAGATTTTATGCCAATTATTTTGTTGACTGTAGAAAAAAATAATTATTTTGTTTATATGCAATTTTCTATAATAAAATGTGAGAAATGCCTTTTTTCACATGTAGGGCGAAAAAAGTAACACTGAAAATATTTTTTATGTCTTAAGCATGTCCTAAACTCATAGATAATAAACTTTCATAAAAGATTTATTTCAGAATATGTCATTTAGAGCATAAAATTAATTTTGCAAATTAACATTGCAAATGTTTGCCAATAACTTTTAAAAATGATTTCTGCGGATTTTCTAATTTACATGGGTGTTTTCTACACATTTTCCCCTTTCTAAAAATACCTTCCTCATAAAGATTGGCTTCCGGAAAGTATATACTTTCCGAACATGAAATGTGCGCGGATATAGAATCTACAATTATAAGATTAAAACCAGTTTTTTAGCCCCAAGGTGCCGAAGGCACGGGCTAAAAAAATGATTTTAATCTTATGATTGTACATTTTTAATTTTATATTCGTAGAAAGCCGTTTATATTACGATGCTAGACATAGTTTTTTCGTATGGATGAGAACCGGTTCCTATCCACCGGATTCGAATGAATACGAGAAAAACAATTACAATACAAAATAGAAACTTTTACTTGAAACTATCAGGGAGTGATGGGACTTATGGCTGTTTATTACACTAGTCCCCAAAGTCGTTTTCTTATTCGTTGGCTTAACAACCTTGGGGACTTTTTATGAATTTTGATTGGTTTGCTAACTTAGTTAAGTTTCTAAACGTTTCAACCACTAATTTTATTCTACAGAAGGGATAATTTTGTATATCATCATTGGTCTTCTGAAGCTGGTTTTCTTATTATAACACGAATGACAACAAATAGTTATCGACTCAAATGACACAATTTGAATTTCAATATTTGCCGCAAAAATGAACCAATAACGTGCATCCTTATCTAAACAAAAGAGGATTAATGAATGTCTTTTCATCTTGAAACTTGATTGGTTAATTTTAGCGTCAAATAAAAATTCGGACCTGAAAGTGTAATTATTTAGTTAACAATTAGTTAGAGCTCACAATTTTTGCAAAAATATTGAGCTTCTTTCTTTAATGTCTCTTAAAATAGTCCTGTTGTGTAAGAAATAGGTATATGGACAGAAAAATCTATACTACTGCAGTATTCTAATGGTTTAACAATTTTAGGAATCTTACAAAACAACAAAATTTCATAGTTTTAAGAAAATAATAAAGGGATAATTAATGTAATAAACAAATGCATTAAATTTTTCTATAAAATGAAAAGGTTAAGAAAAGCAAAGAACTATCTGGTGCATGAGAGGGTTTCTATACAAGCTCTGCCATTTGTTGGCTTGATAACTTTAGGGGTGTGTGTTGATCATGATTTATAGCTGGTACCAGTCTCCAAATAATTCCACCATAAATTTTGATCTGCTATGATTACTTTAATTATTCACAATTGGTAAAAAAATAAATTATCATCTGTTGTTTCATCTCATAAGATCAACTTATATTATAAGTCGAAAGATAGAGAGAGAGAGAGAGAAAGAAAGAGAGAGAAAGAAAGAGAAAGAAAAATGAGTTTCTTAAACAAAAAATTATTTAATATTTTAGTTGGATATTGTAAACACTACACAATTCTGTTTCTGCATTTCTTTTAAGTTTGTTAAACTAGTAATAAATTTCGCAATATATTTCCCTTTCTCATGCTTTACTCAAAGGTACAAAATAATTTTTATTATATCTAAAAGCGAAGCCTTTCTACACTTAGGTTTGATCCATCAAAAACAGTGAGCATTGTCTTATGTATAGAAATAAAATCCGAACAATTTTGAATTTGGAATGATTATCAATGTAAAAGTTGTGCGAAGTTCTGAAAGCGCACCCTACTATTATTACAAATAAGTCCGTAAGTACATGTTAACTTAGGATCAGGAAGGGGACAATGGGCTATTTATTCCCAAAATTTTTTTTTAACGTTTTTTATAATGTTTTTACAACTTTTGGGACTTTTAATGAATTTCGATTGGTTGATTCATGTAGTTGAGTGTCCAAACGTCCACCAAATAATCTACAGAAGAGAGAATTTTGTGTATCATCCATGGGGCTGTACATCAATAATTTATCAGCCATTGTCTTATCCCTTTAGATCTCTGATATTAACTTTTTTTAAAAATAAATTATTTCCTTTACGAAATTATCCTTATGATATTTTTAGTGGTAATTCATAAGATGATCAGTAACAATTTCGTAAAAAAGCTTCTGTATAAACAGTCGTTATGTGGTATCCGCCTAGGGTAAATGGCAGACACCAGAGTTCGAATAAAGACTACGGCAGTGTGAACAGACGTGGACACCTTACTATAGAGAAGCTACGCTTCTCTAGCATTCACTAGACAAGAATCAACATCTATTTCAGTTGTCACTTTATTGAAGGGTTAAAGGATACTGAAGCTATATACAACAAACAATAACTACATGGATAGGAATAAATGATCATAACATAAAAGCATTATAATACATATACAATAGTCAGTTTGGGCAATCATGATTCCCCCATCCCTGGAAAGGGTGGGGGGAATTAAGAATACAGTTAACCATAATATAAATACATATGGATTAGGAATAAAGATAGTTAAAGATAAATCATACAGTAAAACATAGATAATTGCAATGGTTAGGTAGATGGCTATCCCTGTCTGGGGCAGGCAGGATAGCCCATGGAGCAGCACAATAGGTAGATAAGCATAGAGGGGTTGAGTGGTAGGTCTGGGTACTAAAGAGGGAAGGTTTGATGATTACTTGTGACAACAACAGTCTGTGTGGGGGTGATTCTATCAGGTGAGGGCAGGTTTAGATCCTTTATCCTCAGGGTTGAGGTGGTGCTGATAACTTGGTGGTTGAAGGGGAAGGTTCCGGTGCTTAAGATGGGAGAGGGAGGGGTAACACCCCTCCCTCCATTTGCAGGACAACTGAGAGATGAAACCAGTACCGTTATCTGACATATTTTCAGGTGGCTTTATAATTGTAGAATAACAGGATTTAGCTAGGTGCGTAGCATCACTATAATGTCCTGGTTTCTGCATGGTCCAGAGCTGCCGCATACCACAACTCTCCCCTCGGAAGGCTGGAGGGGTTGTCTGCACCGCCAGACTTCCGACAGTGGTTGCGGCCTTTAGTTTGTTGTCCTTGTGGAATGGGTCCGCCAGGATACCAGTTGCTGGACGGTGGTGGACTCCAGCCCTTCCCAGGTCTAACGGAATCGGCTATATCTGCTGGAGTAGCTGGTCCTGTTGGATATTCTGGCCGTTGGATGTGTACCTCTGAGGCCACCCTGGCAACCTCCAGGGGTGGCACAGCACATGAGGGGGCTTGGACCAACAGCCGCCTGGTATACACCTCTTCAGGTTTCTCCACTGGGCTGGTGGTCTCCATCGTGTTGGTCACCTTGCTGCTGGCAGGCTGGCTACTGGATGCAGGCGCAGTTTCTTCGCCCTCGGGGCTGGTCAGGTTCATTCGGCTTCCAGGGTCTCTGTCAACGCAGGCAGGTGATGGTTGCCATACTGTAGGGGCGTTGCCTCCTTCAGGCTCATTCTGGACATTGGCAGGGTGGTGCATGGCAGTCCGACCTGCGGGGTAGGGAAAGGTAACAGTCCATCCTTTATGCCGGAGGCTGTCTTGGATCTGCAAGGGTGGCTCCGCTCTAGTTGGCTGGGAGACAGGCCCATCCACGGACACTGCTGCTGGTGGACTGGAGGCACAAGGCTCCGGATTTCCTCCCCTAGCCTGAAGGGGTCCAGGCACATTGTCTCCATCTTGGGTAGACATAATTGTTGGGGATCCTCTACTTCTATGGTTAGGCTCGGCACTTGGCGCATCTAGTTGTGTTACTCCCCAGGCAGCGGTCAAAGCTTCTTCAGTTTGGCTGGTAATGGCTGATACCCTGGCTCCTGGGGCAGATGCAGGGGGCGCAGGCAAGTTTGGCCCAGCCCAAACTTCCTGGTACACCAGTGCAATACAATTACCCTGGCTTGGTTGAGGGAGGTAGACAGCTGGATGCAGTTGAGGGTGAGGGACAGCTGGACTCTCCCTGCTGGCTGGGGGCTCTGGCTGGCTGGGGGTGACGGGTGTCACCCCTTCCTCTGGGGCTGCGGGCTCATTCCGGGGTCCAGGTATCTCGGTGGCGGCGACGGTTGTCGCCCCAGGCACCAGTGTGGGGGCGCTGGATAGCACCCCCCAGTCTTCACAGGGGTCCAGGTCTCTCGGTGGCGGCGACGGTTGTCGCCCCAGGCACCAGCGTGGGGCGCTGGATAGCACCCCCCAGTCTTCACAGGTGGCGGCGACGGTTGTCGCCCCAGACATCAGCTTGGTGGTGCAGGGAAGCACCTCTCGTTCCTTCCAGGTGGCGACGCCGGTTGGCGTCCCATACATCGACTCAGACTCGCTGGCTAGCGCCTCTTGCCTCTCCCACTCGGCGGCCGCCAGGGCCTCCTCGTACACCGTCCCGGTGGCGCTGGGTAGCGCCCCTCGGCTCTTGCTGGGGGTGACAGGGGTTACGGACACCGGTCCCCTGTGGTTGCGGCTGAGGTCCAGGCCAACCCGGTTGGGTTCAGCCGCTCCTCCCAGCACGTTGATCCTGGCCACCATGGTCCCAATCTGAGACACAGACTCCTGGGTAGCCGCGGCCCCAGCGGCGGCAGCTAGTTGGGGTGACGGCTGGGCATCTCCCTCCAGGTGGACCTGGGTGGCAGACTGGTTGCATGCAGGTTGTTGGGCGGCCTGGTGTTTCTTCATTGCCCGGTCCCCACCGGTTCTACACTTGGCGGCTGTGTGGCCGTTGAAGCGGCAGCGCCCCTTCGTCCAGCTGGGTCCCATCAGGCCGGCTTCCCCAGGGTGTATCAACCTGCCAGGTCTCTCCTCCTCCAGTTGGGGCACCAGCTGACAAACAGGGTCTCCCCTACTAGGGGTCAGGCGGTGCTGGGCTGCTTGTGGTGGCTCCTTGGTTACATTCAGCCTCCTCCCCATACACACAGGTTCCTTCCATCCAACAGCGGCTCTCCTCCCCTGGGTGGCGAGGCCAGCCTCGGCCTTAGCTTCTGCAGGTGCTTCTCCACATGAGGGATCCTGCCTCTGGGTATGCCAGGTGGTTGGTAGCAAAGGCCGTTGATGGTGCCAGTCGGAAAGGGGGCTATGATCTCTGGGGGGTACCTGTGGCCAGTGGGTGGACAGGTACCCACAGGTGGACCAGCAAGGCCCAGAAGATGCCATACTGATGGTAGCCTGAACTGTATTCCGGACTGTCAGCAGACTGTTGGTAGCCACCTGAGTTGGGCCAGAGTTGCCAGCTGGTATGGCGTCCCTGCCAGGCTCCGTCAGCTGCTGGTGGGGAGCCCCTGCGGTGGTTCTGGTTTTGGCAAGGGGTGGCCTTCTTATTGACTTCCCTGGTTGGAGCTCTGCATCCTGGTGGGCCTCCATCTTCAGCAGCATGGGGGAACTTGGCTGGGACATGTGCAGTGGTTCAACAGAGTAGCGGCATCTGGTCTTGGAGTGTGGGGGAACAGCCTCACTGCTGCTGGTCAACCCTGCTCCCTCCGTGCTGGGTAAAGTCTTCCACTGCAGCAGGTCACCAGTCCCCATCCTTAGGCCGGTCCCCAGTCGTTCCATGCCTGGGGGCTCCCAGGGAGGCTTGGGTGGCGGCTCCCCCACCCCCAGGTACGCGTCGGGCATCTGGGTGAAGAGCCTATTCCCCTGGGACAGCTCCCCATCCTCCAGCTTGGTGAGGCCAGCGCCAGGGAGGACCTTTCCACCCCAGAAACAGGTGGTACTGGCCCTAGGGCTGGGCCCCGTTGGAGTCTCAGTTCTGGTGGTAGTGTCCATCTTGGGGCTGGCCACTAAGTCTCTGAAGCTTGTCACCTTCTCGTTAGGCTCAGTTGCATCGTTCAACACCCCCAGGAGGACACCTACAGGTTCAGCAATCCCCAGTCCAGTATTGCTATTTCTCGTGCGTTGAGCACCAACTGAACAGGAGCTGTGCAGCGGACATTCAGTCACCCTTCCAGACAAGGGCATCTCAGGGACCAGGGGTCTGTGACCTGGCATGTGTTTGATGTTCACTGTACTCAACACAGTAGGCCAAAGTAATAACAGAAGTAGTATCTTGTAGATATAGAAGCAGAGTAGAGTAGCCGCGCCGCAAGGAGGTTCGAGCCGGCTCACCCCTAGTATAAATACTATAGCTGTGTAATTAGGGTGGTAGTCCACGTAGCCGTAGGCTCGGTCCTCCTGGCTCAAGAGTTTCTGTGGCTGGCGCGCCCCCATGATAAGTAGCAGGGGGTTGGTCTGTTGGTGCCAACGTCTTGTTTAACTGTTGAGCCTGAGTTGTTCTCCTTTCCAGTATAGCTCTTGATTTCTGTGGTAACCAGCGGATCTTAGCTTAAAGATAACAGGGAATATGTTAGGCATCCACAGATGTCTCTAGGAGCGTATCCGCTAGTAGATATATGGATAGGTAGGCTATCTATATATATACATGGCTACACGCCCATATATATATATATACGTGTATAGGAATATCCCCGGAGCTAGCTAGCTTTTCCTCCTTGCTCCAAAAAAATCACGCTTCCTCTGTATATAGTTCACAACTATGAGGGTCGATGGTCCAGGTACACACCACCACTGCCCAGTGTGGGGCAGCAAGTCAGGCTATGTCCACAGGGTGGGCGTACTTTCGTTCAGTTACCATATCAGTTTCCAGTGTTGTTTGGTGAGGTTAATGTTCACTTGCTTGTACCCATGATACAAAAAAAACAACATTATTTATCACTTGGGTATTTATATATACATATATTTGTTTCACTAACCACTCAGCTTTGAAGTAGGGTTGGCAGGGCTAGGAGATGTTGAGGGTCTGAGCGGGTTTAAGGAACTGGTTTAGTTTTCCTTATCACACTGTAGACAGGGAGGGAGGAGCTTGCAAGTTTTTCTCCTAAAAAAATATCTCTGATGTATGCTATAGAGTGGCCCCTCTCCTGTGTGGGTGTGTGTGTGTGTGTGTGTGCGTGAAATCTCCTTTCCGTGCAGCGCGCTTACGCACCGTCAATCCGCGCACACAGATAAAACGCGCACTTGTCCCTCAACTCGCTCTCTCGTTGGTCCGCTTTGTCCGTTGGACTTATGATATTTTCCGCACTCTGTTGCGCTACCCGTGAATGGCGCTTTGTGTTCCCGGTCGCTAGCCCCACACTACAGACGGACTTAGTCTAGTGTGGGTAGGGGGGAGCGCGTGAGGGGACGGGGGTAACTCCGTCCGTTCCCCCTGTGAGGGAGGGGGGTAACTGTGTGCTGGTGTAATAGGGCCTTTTCTTCTTAATCCTAGGCTTATCTATTATATCACCCTGATTGTATTTGCCTTCAATGGAGAGGGGCTCCTCCCTTTCCCTTGGAATAAGGGGTGTATTGTTGTTGTGCTATAGGCTTGAGGTGATTTGATTGTATATCAGGGTCTTTATTATATTACATCTAGCTTCTATTTTTGTCCTTATCACAATTGCATAACAGATTTGTTTACTACCCTGTTCTATTTTTAGCTGTTATCACAATACACAATAAATCCAAGCCTGTTCTATTTTTAGATTTATCACAACACAACAATTTGTTTGCCAAGCTTTGCTCATAAATCTATTGTTTAGCCATCACACCAGGGTGGGAATCCCTGCAATGTGACATAATATCTGTTTTTCTAGATGGGTGGCTGCGTTGTAGCCTCTCAGGATACTTGAAGTTGACGTAGTTTTTCTCTGTTCTGGTGCACTACACTCGTATGTTGGCTCGCAGCTTGCAGCTATGTGGCGTGTTTCAGCCTATCGGCGGCAGGGAATGTCCCGTCCTGCTAGCGCCGCTTGCAGCTATGTGGCGTGTTTCAGCCTATCGGCGGCAGGGAATGTCCCGTCCTGCTAGCGCCGCTTATCCAAATCCAGCTGATGGCGGCAGGGAATGTCCCGTCCTGCTAGCGCCACTGGTTCGGATCCTGCTATCTCTTGCAGTAAAATTGGCCTATTTTCAGCCGTTTACACTTATTTGGCTTGTTTCAGCCGGTCCGCAGGCCTGTTTCAGCCCTTTTGGCGCTCAATTCTCCGTTAGATATCAGCGCTGCTCGCGGTTATTCGTCAAATTTCGCTGTCTCGCTTCCACAACTGCCGGATGCAGAGTTAAACTTTGCTGTCCAGGGTGGGTAATTCAGGTTGCTTGCGTCAGTTTTGCCAGATTCACTGCTGGGAGTACCTTAGCCTCAGATGCGCGTCTGCTCTACACTTGTGGTTCGCCGTAATCTCACACAGCTGTCACCAAAGTTGTGGTATCCGCCTAGGGTAAATGGCAGACACCAGAGTTCGAATAAAGACTACGGCAGTGTGAACAGACGTGGACACCTTACTATAGAGAAGCTACGCTTCTCTAGCATTCACTAGACAAGAATCAACATCTATTTCAGTTGTCACTTTATTGAAGGGTTAAAGGATACTGAAGCTATATACAACAAACAATAACTACATGGATAGGAATAAATGATCATAACATAAAAGCATTATAATACATATACAATAGTCAGTTTGGGCAATCATGATTCCCCCATCCCTGGAAAGGGTGGGGGGAATTAAGAATACAGTTAACCATAATATAAATACATATGGATTAGGAATAAAGATAGTTAAAGATAAATCATACAGTAAAACATAGATAATTGCAATGGTTAGGTAGATGGCTATCCCTGTCTGGGGCAGGCAGGATAGCCCATGGAGCAGCACAATAGGTAGATAAGCATAGAGGGGTTGAGTGGTAGGTCTGGGTACTAAAGAGGGAAGGTTTGATGATTACTTGTGACAACAACAGTCTGTGTGGGGGTGATTCTATCAGGTGAGGGCAGGTTTAGATCCTTTATCCTCAGGGTTGAGGTGGTGCTGATAACTTGGTGGTTGAAGGGGAAGGTTCCGGTGCTTAAGATGGGAGAGGGAGGGGTAACACCCCTCCCTCCATTTGCAGGACAACTGAGAGATGAAACCAGTACCGTTATCTGACATATTTTCAGGTGGCTTTATAATTGTAGAATAACAGGATTTAGCTAGGTGCGTAGCATCACTATAATGTCCTGGTTTCTGCATGGTCCAGAGCTGCCGCATACCACAGTTAGACATTTCTTGTAAATCTAGATTCCGTGATTATTTCGAATGGACAAACTTATATTTTAAGATGCATCGCTTTTGATATTGTACCTTATTGTCCGAAGATTCAATATTTCTAAATTCAAATGAATAGGATAATTATTACATAAAATGTTTTTAAACAAAACAAAAGCTAAATCATCAAATTTAAAATAGATAGACTTTCTGGTTATGGTTATAAAGTTGCGTGGATTTCTAGATTGTACCTAAATGTCAAATTAATCATCATGCAAAGTTTAAATTAATTAAAGTTGAATGAGTTTAACATGCTGAACTAACCATCAGAGGTATCCGTTTCAGATATGCTCATGGACGGACGAATTAACCCAAATCATAAACAGGCCAAACATTAGGCACCTAATTAAGAGATAGAATGGAGTAAAGCAAAATCGGACTTGGTTATAATTGTCTACAGATGAACTAACATAAGGACTGACACGAACTAACTTCGGTACTAAAAACTACAATAAGATGAAATGTAAATGTACATTCAGTGTATAAAATATAAATATTGAATGAAACTTTACAAATGTTTGTAATATTTAATAGAAACAACTCTTTTCTAAAATACAATACAATAAATATTAACATCATTGAATTTACATTTTATTTTGTGCAGCCATCTTCTAAAACAAGATGATTTTCTTCATCCAGGGTCAGTCTGTCTGTTAGCTCTACCGACTGTAAAGTCTGTTTGCTAATTTTGGTAGTTTAGAATTAGAATTAGTATGGTGATTATTGAAGCAATACGGTACATTATATAAAGTATAGCAACTCTTTAATTATTACATATATTACGTATATAGTAAAACTCCAATATTTTATTCATAATGATTTTTAAAAAAAGTCAATCCATATATAAAAGTTACAGGATATCTGACTTTCTAAATGTACCAATGGTTCTCGCTGACTGCTTAACCGATACTGTTCTCCTTTTAAGATATAGCTTTTCATATGTCCTGGGAAGGTTTATGGCTATGCTGTGGGAGGGTATCACCACTCTTTTCATTTTCTTTTAAAAAATAAAATTTAAAACAGGGTGTGGTCGATTTCAACCCCCCACCTCCGCAAGTACCCCTAGAGGTCCCTAGGGGGCGTAGCCACTAGTCTTTTATAAGATAAAATCAACTAACTTCCATTTTTTTTATACGGATTCCTAAAATCATTGGGCATGTCATAATAATCGAAGCATCTATATAATTAAGCCAATGCAATGTAAAGCATTATGTATTTAAGTAATTATAATATAGATTAATACATCATTTAATATTTAGATTTCTAAATATTAAATGCATTGATACTCTAAATTTGAAAATGTCCATTGTCTGACTTCTTAGTATATTAAGCTTGACTTTTATGGATGTTGTCATTCTTGTTTATCTTGCTTTCATTATATGCAGTACTTATATTTTATGTGATCCATTTCTCAATCCTTTTCTAGATTATATCAATGGATCTAAAGTTCGTTCATCCAGTGAGAGGGAGGGGTAAGGGGTAAAAGGGTTGGGTGGGAGGGATCTAGTATCGTCATTTAGCCATCTGCGAGTATAACTTTAACATATTACATGAAAATCTTGTGAAACATCCAAGTAATACTATATCGATTATTATATCCTGTTTTGTTGTTGTAGCAATGCTATTGTATAAGATGTTAGGTGTGTCCTTGGTTCTTCCTGTCTGTTAACTCACTTGATATAAGATATACTTGGATATATTGACAGGGGAAATTAGTCGTTAATTTAACTTGCTAATATGGACCTCATTTATTGGTCAGTTCATTCATCAAGCTGAATGAGAGGGAATGGGGTAAAGGTAATGGATGGATGGGGTTATTTCAGCCAGCTACGAGCATCTATTTATCAGAGTGCATTAAAATCGGGTTCAACTTCCAAGTGATAATACATTTATCGATTAGCAAAGTCTCTAAATTTACCATTATTTCAAGAATAAATCCTATTCATTAAAAAAGGAATGCTACATACTTTAGGACAAAAATAGGTTATAGTCCCTTTTGTGGCAACCTCCCTTAAGGAGTGATTCTTCGTATTTTCACAGTATTTTTTTCCTATTTCTAGCCCCTGTGGGGGGCTCTAACCCTGCGGGTCCAATTGTCTAACCCTTCGTGGCAATCACCTAACCTAACCTAAAATAACCTATTAAAAACCTTAAGGGGCGTTGCCACGAAAGGGACTATACCCCAAAAATATTGTAGACTTCCAATGCACGTTTAGAATATAAAACGTGTATGCTGAAGGATTTTTTTTATTAATTTGTTTTGTTGGTCCGCATAAAGAAATATATAGCTTGCATTATTTGCCTACGTGAAGTGCATACTTATTATTATAATTATACATTTTAGCAAATAAATAAAAAAGCCACTTAAAAAACATATAAAAAGAGTCTCTTCAATGTACAAAGTAGACATCTTGTTGAGTTAGCGATGTAGAATAAAGTAAAGGCCTGCAGGACGGTATTTTTAGGTGAGGGGGGGGGGGGGTGAACGCCCCCCCCCCTTTAATTCATCTACAAACACTAATCTAAATCATGTGAGGCAGAAGACATTGGACTGTAAATTACATTTTCTCATTTTCAGGTAAAAACATAGTTTACCAACTTAGATAAAACATGTTGGGCTGGCTATATCTAGAATTGTCTAAACTTTTCAACCATTTATTCTAATCTATACCATTGGAGATGCACAACAATTATTGTTCATTGTCTTATCACTGCATTGTTAAATGATAACTTCAAATCAAATAAAACAATGATCAATGAACAATTTTGCAAATAAAAGTATGTATGATTTTTAACATCTCTAGTATGAGGCCGAGAAATAAATCCTTTTGGAAAATAACATAAAATCGTCCCAAATTTTTAGATACACCGTATAAACTCCCTATTAGGGAGGTGCATTAGGTTTGTAAAAATAAATATAAAATATTCAGATTTTACAATTTACCAACATTTGTTTTACTTAGCTTTAATCATTTTAATAAATTTTAATATTGTACTAGAAGCAGGGCTTTCCTTCATTTAGGGTTGGTCCATCCGTAACTGATTTTTTAATATCATTTATTTTGGAATGCGTTTGTAGCCATAGTTTCTTAGTGTTTGGACCTAAATAGTCATGGAGTAGGACGAAACACTTCTGTATGCAAGCACCAGAGCCAGCTCAAGGTCCACGCTCAAGAACAAGTACTTGACCTGCTGTTTAAGGGACCTAGGTATGAAATTAAATAGATATGTTAGAATCTTAAGTTCGCATGTTTCAGGATGACAATAACAACAATGTTCGATTTATAAAGAAATTCAATGCCAAACGGTTCGTAAGTAAATTTTTAGAATGAGTATTTTTTTTGACAAAATTGTATAAAAATACTATGATTTTGATTTACGCTGATTTCTATATCGATTAAAGATGATTATTCATCTTAATATCTAGGTCATGTAAAGGATATTTTTTTATGTAACATTAAAAAAAAAAACTTATCTTGGTCAAAACTCAAAAAATTCTAAATGTGGGGGAAAATATTATGTTTACTCCGGAGAAATCTGTATACAGGGAATGCAGAGATAAGTAAATGTAAAATAAATCAACATACCTCACACTAAAATTAATGTACATACTTTTTATAATTATATTTCAATTTACTGTACAATGTTGATGAAATCTAACCTTATATAAAACCTTATTTCCTTTTATAGGATATCAACGGTAAAACGGCTAAAAACGGCTTGTTACGTTTTTAACATGTATATTATAATATGAGCAGGCTTACAAATTGTACGGAATCGCTCAGAACTGAAATAATATACGGGAAAGTATGGCTGACGAAAACACGCGTGAAGTATACCATTTTTGTGACACTACAAAATGACTAGATATCAATTCTTGTTTTTTTTCGGAAAAGGTCTCAATCAAATAATAATTTACTTAGATTGAACTTTGATCTTATTCTTTTTCTTTTTCTATATGAATCAGTGAGGGAGTAATTTTATCTTCCAGTTACCCATCCCAAAATCCCTGACAAATAGGCCAATTTGGTTTTACCATTTAAATACACTTCTATTTGATGAATAGATGTATAACCCTAGATTGGTTGTCAGACAAAATAATAAATCCAACATTCTATTTATCCTTATAATAGGATGTTTTTTTTGTTTGTACCAAAGGATCTCGCTAACCGCTGAACCGTTATGGTTCTTATTTCCAAGGTAGCTTCTCATAGGTCCTAGGAAGCTATTTTGATGGAGAGTACCACCACCCTCCCAAGAGAAATCGCACCTAATGTTAATGTCGTGTGGGTGAGTTGCACCTGGACTGAACAGTCAACTTGTCAACTCAAGGCCAGACTCTTGGTCCTTCACCTCATACCCGTGGTACAGTACATTACAGACAACCAACCCTTTGATTGCACGTTCTTTGTTTGGAGATCCTAAGTGTGCATGGTAATGAGTTGCGCCTGTTTGGGGCCAAGGCATTCCCCCCTACTCTGCTTTTTGATGTCCTGTGCTGAACAAAGCAGGTAGGTACCATTATTAACGTCTTTGGTATGACGCGGATTCGAGTGGCATCCTTCCCATCAATTACCTTGGCACTTTAATTAGGACCTGTGGGTAATTTACACTTCAACCTTGTGGGTGGATAATTAAGGTTTCGTGATTTTTTGGTCATGGTATCATTGCGACAATTAATGCAACCAAAGCATGAACATGACGCTGTATCAGCAATGACTGAAGCCACGTCAAATCCTAGGGACTTTTCAATGCAACCTAGGATTCAATCATGACTCCTAGTCGTTGAACTAACAAACGCCACTAACACACTAGTGAGCTACTACACAATGCTAGTCCACAAGGACTTTTCAATCAACCTATGACCTTTCAGCGTTTTTCGATCACTAGTGCACCATGCCAAGGACCACCCATGCATACCTGATTTAGGGCTAAGGCTTCCCCCCTACTCTTACTCTAAACCACTCCGTTAAACCACTAAGCCATATCTGCGGGTAGCACCTAGAAAAAATTATCCCTCCCAAAAATTCTCTTTTTTTACATTTTCTTCTTAAACCTAAAATAAAAAATTGGGTTAAGAAATTCAACTCCCCCCTCCTCAAGTGCCCATAGAGGCCTCGAGGGGGCGTAGCTGCAAGTTCTCAAATAATTCATTACAATATAACGAGCGACTAAATGTTTGAAAAATATGATTTCTGAAAGCTGGCTATGTCTGCCTTTCGTACCAATATGTGTACACGTTCTAACCAATAATGTGGCCAGTTGTTTCTTTTGAAGTGATCTTATTGGTCCAATTTACTGATCAAGATCTAAATCTTATATATTTGATGTAATAGTGTGTGTTTGTGTGTGTATGAACTCTTTAGGGAGTTGTGGGTTGATTTGTGAATGGGGTATATCTCATAGTTACGATATTAGACTTTTTCATATCAGAGTGATTATATGGGTAACTATGTATAAATTAATAAACCAATTTCGAAGCCATACTGAAAACATATCTATTTGATCATTAGAATTTAAAAGTACCAAGAACTAAAAATAGTTAAAATAAAACAATTTGAATACTATTCCAAGAAATACTTAGCCTTAAGAGTATTCTAATCATTTCTGCTGATATGTCCACTTTGGTAAATAATATTATCAGTCATTATTTTGAAGAAAAATCTTCTAAAGTTAACTCAATTATTCGGGAGCAGGAAATGTTATTTTTGGTTGAAAGACTAAAATGTATTCCAAGCAATCGAGTTTCAAATAGTATTTTTTTACTTACATCCATTGGGGGGAAAAACAACTGGTTTATGCTTATAAGTTATGTATGACTAGCGGCTGCATCCCTAGATGCCTCTAGAGGCAGATAAGAATTCTTTTGGTGAGGCAGTTTTCTCCAGGATCGATTTTTCTTGGGAGGATGGAGATACCCTTCCCTAATTAAGAGAAGAAACCTTCCCTGGGCCTATAGAAAGCTTCATTGTAAAGAAAAACCATATCCGTCCAGCGGTTAGCGATATATTAAGCTACATGTCATACAGACACATAAACACACAGATAAATAGACATCCTGTTGCTTTGATTCATTAATTTTGTGTCATGTTGAGTATGAGTTGTATGATGAAGAATGGCCAAGTGTATTGCATTCTCAAACATGTGCATCAAGTGCATAGGAAAACAAGACTGTAAACAGCCATAACAGTAAAGGTGAAATAAAATTCCTTAAAATTATATAAAATCGAAATGGATAATCTTTGATAAGTTGGATTTTTTGGAATCTTAAAATCTGAACTCGAATATATTGTTTCTGATATTTTACAGCATCTTGATTAAAGACATTTGAAATTTTAGTTCTTTTTTTCCATTATCCAATTAGTAATAAGCTTTTAGGTCTGTAGCAAAGGATCTTGCTAACCGCTAAACCAATATGGTTCTTCTTTACAGTGAAGGTTCTTATCGGTCCTTAGATGGTTTTCGGCTATTTTTAGCCTATTCACATCCCTTTGAATATATAGCCCCTAGATGATGAGCGCAGCCACAAGTAAATAAATATACTTTTTTCAATTTTAGTTATAAGAAAAAAAAGAAATACATATTTTTTAAGGGGGAGGGGAGATAATTTTAGTAATGGTACTCTTCCCCAAAAAAGTTTTAAACCTTCTCAGAATATATGAGAAGCTACATTAAAGGATTAACCATATCGGTCCAACGGTTATCGAGATCCTTCTGTACAAACATACACACACACAGATTCTGTTATTCTTTTATTAGGATTCTTATTTTGACCCATTAGGTAAATACTTGATTCTGTTTAAGTACATACTTACATTTTTTCATGATTACAGAGGTGCTTCGCTTAAAATATTTTATCTTGTAGTAATAGGAATCATAGTTCCAAAAATCAGATGAATAGAATAAAACTATAATAATACAAGTTTAACTTGTCTAAATTGTAGATTGACAAATTGACAAGTTTTAAAATGTCTAAATTGTAGAGCTAACTTTTACGCACAGATGTAATGACACTAATTATAGGAAAGCTTCAATTTAAAAAAAATTGCGTTGAGAAACAAAAACTACAATTTTAAAAAAATCAGGCTAAGCTTCTAGAACAGGGTTTGCGTGTTAAAAAAACATATTCATGTAGGAAAAAACTCTTTGTTATTGTTTTCTTTCTGAGAAAAAGTTTTAATATTGAAAATCTTTGCATACAGTAATTCCATTATTATACACAAAAGTTTTGCTTATTAGATTTTATTCTCATACATAACAAGTAACTTTCCAAACAAAATATAATTTTTTTCTTTTAACAGAGATAAATCTTGTAAAGTTTTACGTGGATAAAAATAACTTTGCATAGCTGCTTCAATTATTATGTAAACCGCGGCATTGGCGTAATTGATGGCGTGCCTGCTTGTTGTAGGGTTAGAATCTGGACCACACCGCGTCGTACTAGAGACTTTTCAAATAGTTTCTACTGCTGCTAAGTCAGGCGCATGGATCTAATAATAAGAGTATCGTTAATTCGGCCTTTAAATAACCATGCTCAGCTTATTACCATGTATTGTACATTAAGGACTAAGAATAGGAGAATAGGGTGTCCCATAATGTAGTGGTTAGCGCAATACTCTGTGGTTGGGAGAAACCGAGTTCAAGTCCACACATAGTCTTCGCACTTGATTGACAAATGCTGTAGCAATTTGTCAGATTATGATAACGCAACCCTCCCTGAGATGCCCTGGGGTTGCAAGGAGGGATATTTGTAGGAATTTAGGATTCTATTAATCAAGCAGCATAAACTATGCCTCCCCTCGTCCATCCATGCTCCTCGTATGAGAGTGCCATCAATTAGGGTGGCTTAATATGGAACACCTGCCAAAACTATAGGCCAGGGCGATGTAGTAATAATTGAGTAGCTTCCACGAGAATTTCGGGTCAGCTTGTAATGTAACATAGAATACAATCAGCTGTGCGCGAAGCTTACCAATCTAAGATTGGCCAAAGGATTCACACTTCCAGTCTCCGTGTGCATCTGAGTCCTATTTTCAGAGAATCAGTGCTACTACAACAACAACAACTTCCAGAGAATCAGGGCTACAACAACAACAACAACAACAACTTCCAGACAAGATCGCGCAATCAAAATAGTGGATGTCTGTTGGATGTTGTACGCATCCCATTACAAGAGGATGAAGACCTAGATGCTGTTTTGAAATCGGAGGAGAGCCCTGCCTGAACAAAGTAATGAATGAGGAGATTCGTTCACCATCGTTTCATGATTTGTCTGCTGCTATGTCAGACTCTTGAATAGATAGTTTTATGGGTTAGAAATTATTGGCCCAAAATAGGTGCAGCTTATATTTAGGACTTTCATTACACTAGTTACCAAAATTTTATAACAATAAAAATTTTTCTATAATTCACAGGTTTAACAACTTTGGGGACTTTCATTGAATTTTGATTGTTGGGTTTATAAAGTTGAGTGTCCAAACGTTTCAACCACCAATTGTAATCTAAAGAAGGGACAATTTTTTTATTATTATATGAGATGTACATTGTACATCATTTTATCGACTATTGTCTTGTCCCTTTAGATCCCTGCATCTAAAATGTGAATGTAATGTTTATTATGTAATACATTATACACGAAGTATTTTAAGTCTATTTATTTAAATATATAATGTATGTTAATTTTGCCATTCTGGTTATTGAATATTTTGAGGAATAATAAATCAAGTAACTGATGACGTCATAAAAATATATTAGTTTACAAATAGAAATGGACAAATTCCTGTAAATAAATTCCTTATGGTTTCACTTTCACTTTATCAAAAACCGACTGCTACACTCCTTGCATCTAGAAAATTCGGGAATAGTCCCTTTCGTAACATCGCCCCATATGGGGCGATTCGTCGTATTTCTAAAATGTCTTTTTATAGGTTATTTTAGGTTAGGTTAGGTTATATTGGGTTAGGTGATTGCCCCACAGGGTTAGGTAATTGGCCCCGCAGGGTTAGAGCCCCCCGCAGTGGCTAGAAGTAGGAGAAAAGCTACTGTGAAAAATACGAAGAATCGCCCCATAAGGTGCGATGTTACGAAAGGAACTATACCCGAAAATTCTTGTATTTTAGTAAAAAAAGCCAAAAACCTGTCAATATATTGACCAATGTAAAGCTTTGTTAGGGTTTTTGTTTAGTCTTGAGCGAGGTCTAAACGGACAGACAAAAAATACTTTATACTTTGTACATACAAAATGACAACATTCCTAGTGTAAATAAATCCCAAAAGATTGTTGTTAAAAATTTTCAATGATCCCGAGAAAATTATAAATCTTTAAAAAAATTTTGTTGGAGGTTCTTTCTTTAAAAAAGTATCTTCCAGTTATTAATTTTTAGTTACTTATAAATCTATTAAACTATCTAAAACCAGTGGCGTGCAGAGGGTAAAATTTTCATACCCCTCTAATGATTTTTTACACCCCCCCCCCCTTTGAAAAGTAAAAAAGCGCAACTAATTTAATCTAGAGAGGGGGGAGTGTATCCACCCCCTAATGCACCCTTCTTTCTAAAACAAAATTCAATTTCAATTGCTAGGTTTTATAGGTAATATTACCTTATATTTTTCAGTTCATTAAACTAACCATCTGGAACATATTTTTTTAATGGAAATAATATGTATTTTTAACATTCATTGTACAATATTTATATTTGATTATATTTGTTGATTACTTTTTATACAAATATTAACACATGTATAATCAACGACCTAATTACTTTTTTTCGTTGAAGCTATTCAATGAGTTAATTTTACATGATTAGTCATTAATTTCAATATTTATATTAATTTAGGCGTTATAATTCTGAGAGAGAGAGAGAAAGGACAATAGGCTAAACTAGTCCCCAAAGTTTAATAATAACGTTTTCTTATTCGTTACCTTAATAACTTGGTGACTTTAGTGAATTTTGAAGATTATAATTGTAAGTGTTCAAAAGTGTTAATTTAATTATCATCATTGAGGCTGAACATTTATTTGCCATTGTCTTGTCCCTCTAGAGCTCTGGTTAAAATTCCTTTAAAGATAACTTATGTAAAAAAATCGATTTGATAGTTCGAATTGCCCTAGGTATAATTTAGGAATTATTTTTATCTATTTAAAATTGAATTTGAAATAATTGCTAGAACAATTAGGTATATTCTTATAAATACAACGTTAACCACAAAAGTTGATTTAAGCAAGGATAACAACATCCATAAAAACGAAGCTAAACAAATCAAACGGTTAGACTAATAGACATACAAATTATTTTTACCTTTTTGTCCTAGGAATTGATATTCAATAACTCAAGGGAATATTTGTTTTCGAAAAAGGTAAAAAACATCATTATAAAATGTAACTTACTGTTACAGGATTTATCAGCTTAAGTTTGAAATCGATAGGACATTTCAATTATGCGAAAATTGCCGATAAGAGCTATCAGTTATGGACTTACGGGTTTTTAAGAACAGAGCAAATGATATGTAATAAATTTAACTCTTATAAAGAACACAGAACTTCAAAACCTTTTTTAATTCAAAAGTTTATTTTTCATCTGATATTTGTGCACATTTTAGTTCTTGTTTTTTTAGTGTAAAGTTTTTGGAAGGTGCTTTATTACATTTGCACAAGGCACAACTTTTTTTGCTGATGTAAATACACAGAACATAGAATTATAAAGAAAAGTGAAGTCCCAATTAAATCATTATAACCAAAAAATATTAACCTGCTTTACATTCTACATGAAATCGTAAAAATTAATAAAACATTTTACATTATATGTCATTGAGATCTTAAGGATAAGACATTGGACGTTAATTAGTGTAGACCCCAAATTACGATAAATAAATGTAACCCCTCTGTAAATTAAATTAAATGGTGGAAAAGTTTGGACATGAAAGGTTTGTTGAACACAATTGATATTCAATAAAAATCTCCAAAGTAATTTTAGATATCAAAAGAGAATTTATGTTTACAAACTTGGTGACAGTTCTACCTAAAAAAGAAATAATAAACATTTAGCTATACCCCTCTTATCTTCTGTACCAATTAATCTTAGGCAAGATCTTATGTATAGTTTACAACAACAGTATAAAGCACTGACTCTTGGTAAATAAAGTTTAACTAAGTCATTAAAACTTTTTTTTCTGTGTAGTGAGAAGGTGCGCGGGTGATATAGTGCACACACACACACACACACACACACACACATGCACATTAGCTTGGCTCAAAAATGTATCAACTTCTTATTCTTCCATATACCCCAACACAAATATAAATATGGACCTGTCTAATACAAACTAAGACCCCTATACAGGTATAAATATAAAATATGGTGAAGTCTAATATAAACTAAGACCCCTATACAAGTATAAATATGGACCAGTCTAATATAAACTAAGGCCTCTATACAAGTATGACAATGGACCAGTCTAATATAAACTAAGACCCCTATACAAGTATAAATATGGACCAGTCTAATATAAACTAAGACCCCTATACACTATACAGGTATAAATGCAGTATCATCACTAAACCAGATATTCGGATCTAAATAAATTTAAAATAAAAATTAAATTGTAAACATCAATAAGTAGTAAAACAAATAAAAACAACAAATGAACAGAACAGACAGATAAAAATTTATAATTATAGAGTAGCTTTGCTACAAAAAAAACAATTTAAACATATAACAATATGATAATGTAATAAGAACAATTACCTAATTGTAGAAAAGGGTAATAGTGATATAATTATCCACAAAACATATAAATAATTCAAATCAATTACATTCTTTACCTAGAGTTCATTACCAATTTATGGCACTTTCGCACAATTTACCATAGTTACTCCCTTTTATTTTGAAATAAAAGGGATGAGGGGACGCATCTCATATCCCTGTTTTGGCAAGATGAAAATTTGCTTTTGGGGGTAATTACCCCCCCTGAAATCTGTTGGCAAGGGTAAAATTTGTTTACCCCCCCCCAAAAAAAAATTTATATTTTTATAGACCATTAATTATATTTTTATAGACCACTAGAATAAAAGAGGATCTTCATTAATTTGACCCGCGACCGTTGCTCAACACGTGCGAATGCGCTCATCGTCGGGAAGGTGTAACACCGCGTCATAACTAAACGCGTTAAATTTGGTTCCTATTGCTATTATGTCAGGTGCACGATATAATAGTTAGAGTAAGGAAAATGCTTTGGCCCAAAACAGGCGCAACTCATTACCATGCACAGCTAGGACTTCTCAGACAAAGGTCGTGCAATAAAAAAGTAGGTTGTCTGATGGATGTTCCTTTACCTAATACCCCGGGTGTTTTGGCAGAAAATTAGACAATTGGCTACCCTTAGTTATTTGGGTTGTTGGAATTATCAGAAATATCAAGAAGAATAATCCATAAATAGATAGATATATGTGATATAAGTAATTATTTAAGGTAAGTGAGAAATCCATTACTGAAATTACAAAGTAAAGATTCTAAAGAGTCAAGTCATTTCATATATAACTTTCCTAAGAATTCTGAAATTACTCTAATTACCTAAAAATCATTTTCAAAATAATTAGTTTACTTTCGAATGTTATAATATTTATAATACAAAGTAGTACGATGTCTGTCTGTCTGTCCGTCTGTCTGTAGCTTAAGATCTCAGTAACCACTGAACCAATTGGGCTCTACTCTTCGAGAAATATACCTACTAGTCCTGGGATAGTTTTAAGCTATTTTTAACCTCCACAAAAAATGAAAATACCCCCCCAACTTTTTTTACTTTTTCTTTTTAAATCTAAATAAAACAAAAATAGGTTGATTAAACCTCTTGGGGCAAAGCCCCTAGAGGCTAGGGGCGAAGTCGCTAGTAGCCTATATAGTACAAATAATCCAATATTGCCATTTTAATCAAAACTCCGAAAATCTTATGGGTAGAATAATGTAAGAAAATTTAAGTTGTCGAACGTAATAAAAAAAGCTTTCAGAATGGACAAACAGACTCTCTGGTGATGATTTTAGAGTTTCTATGCGCTTCCACGTTTTACTTACTTATTACAGTAATCATATTGAAAAATGAAAGAGCGTTTCTCACATGTCCAGGCAATTAAAGAGCAGAATATCGAAAGTAAAGTACAATTGAATTGTCTTTCTTTGTGTATTTATTTTATTTCTGGCCGTCTAGAAATCCTCCATACTTTTACTCAAGGACAGATAAAAAAACTTTTTTCTAATTAATTGTAATCAAAGAAAATATAAGTTGATATGTAAAACAATACATCTAATATCCTTCTTTTTCGTTGAAAGTAATAAATTGATAAAAAAATAGATTAGTTTATTTGTTTGAAAAACAAAATAATTTCTCTTTTTATTAAAGCTTTTTTTATAAACGTTCCTGTCCATCTGACCTTCTAAAATGATTGGGTGGCCTAATTTCTAATATCCAAGACTAGACTGATTGCTCTTAATATTAATTTAGGCATTTTAGACTCGTAATAGATATGGCCAATTTTAAATTTAGCATAAAGATTCTTATAACAAAATGGTATAATGATAAAATCATAACCGGTAAATCTGAACGTCTTCTTTGATGACGTGTTTAATAGATTCAGAATTTACACAATGGACTGTAAACACAGTCTTCCATTTGTTAGGTTATTAACTTTTGGGGTTAGGTTTCATTCATGATTGGTATATACAAAGTGACAGTAACAATTATATTTTATCATTTGTATCATAATTGGGTGATATTTCGCCTGAAGGGTAGGGGTGGAGCCTAAGGTGTTAGTACTTTTTATACTGTAATACAATATTATCTTTTGGGTATAATAGAATAGATCTATTTTATTCAGCCGACACAAGGTGTTTAATCAAATAGACAAATATTATACAATAGCAAAAATTGTTGGTAATTTTTCAGTTAATTTAAATTTTACAATTGATATATAATTTTTCATTGCGTAATTTCTTATCGTCCTAGTAATTAGCATTTCAAAATAGCAGTTTAAAGTGCCTAATAAAACTTGAGGTCATGCAAAACAAATGACCAATGATGGGCCAGTATACATTTTACCATTGGTCAATTACAATGGATACTGGCCTATCATTGGTCATATGTATTGTATGACGTCTTTTTTTATCAGGCACTTTAGGCTGCTTCATTTCAAGTTAGTGTACTTTCAAGTTGAACCTGGTTATTGCATTAATAATCCTTGCCTTCGACATCATTTAAAATTAATTTCGTAAAACAGAAAAGCATATAACTATATATCTGTCAATGTGAAGGTACTATTTACTATAAATAGAATTGCGCGAGTTTGTATGACCACTCGACCGACAAGAGAATATTTTTTTGCACAAAAGAAAAAAGTTTTTTAATTGATGAAGAATGCATCCACCCCTCCCTGCTTGCATGGAAATATACAGAACCGCTGTAACCAACATTTATTCTCAAAAACAAAGAGTAGATTAGGAATCTTAAAATTTCTTGAAAGGAATGAAAAATTGCATTTAGTTTTGATGTTACTTCTATTTTTAAGGGGATTTTATTAGACCACCTTAAAGCCAATAGTAGAATAGAAATAAGGATGACAACATCCACAAGAAGCGGAGCACAAGTAAATCATGCGATTGACAAACGGACAAAGTGTTTTATCGTGCAGATATTCAGTTGAAAAAGAAGATAAAATGAAAACTCGAAGAAAATCACGAAACCTTTAAGAAATTAAAGTTTATGTCTTTTGAAGCTTGACCTAATTAAGACAGACGAACAACTTAAAGTATAACCTAGATGCGCATATGTAATAAGAAATCTGCCGAGGAAATCATATTTCCTCCTGACGGACAGACAAAGTGAACTATAAAGTAACTTCGATACTAAAAAAAAACACAACACAAGGAAAACAAGAATGTTCCTTCGCTTAAATTTGTTTTCTTTCCAAATTTAATTGGATTGTGCATTGTGTATGTCCGTTGATGAATTTTTCAGATTACATTTCTACATCCTTGGTTGTTTTATTGTTTTTCAAGCTATGATTGATTCTCTCTGACTTTTTACTAAATCATCACTGTATAAAATAGTAATAAAGTATAAAAAAATCTTCATTGTTTTTAACATTAGTCAACAGTCAAATGATCTGAAAAAAATATACAAAATATTACCATTTCTGCTGAGTTCTTAGAGAATGGAACAATTGAGGATAAATTGATGTACAATGTTAATTGAAAATTATTTCAGACTGAATCAATATTTTTCAAAACGGTTTTCATATCTGTAATCAGCATTTCAATGCGGTCATTTTGATATGCAACATGCCTGTGTTTGAAGGAATTTCAATTGTTGGTTTTATAAGAGGGCGGGCACATTTTATAACCCCCGCGCGCCCGTTGTTTTTGGATTAAAAAACCTCTTTCAAATTTCACAGGTTTTTATATTGGCCCAGTAACCCTTGCCAATGTGAAAAAATGTGAAATTCCAAAAAAGTTGGAAATCAACCCGCCTAAATGTACATACCCGATAAGCAAAATGTAAATGATAATTTTTAGTCTAGTATTCATGATATTGCTAGTTTCATTCCAGCAGCAAGATTTTAAAAATAGTAATTGAGTAACAAATGTGAGAACATATTGTAAAACCATTAAAATTTACAATCCAATGTCTCCTCCATCCCTGCTTGCTTACTTCCGCTTGATTGGAATAGTAGAAAAGCTTTGTTTGAAAAAACGAATAAAATTGTCTCTTATATATCTTATAGAATAAAATTTATTTGAGATATTTTTTTACTGCATTGCTCAGTTAGGGCAGCTGTAAAAAAATCAATATTCAGATGCTTCAACTTTTATTTTGTATGGAGTGGGGGAGGTGGGGTGACGTGGAGAGATGGTGCAACTTGTTAATCAAATTGAACTCGAGAATGGGAGGGGAGGAGGGGAAAGTTGCAACTGGTTAATAAAATTCAATGAACGTGCCTGCATTTTATTTCATGTCTTAGTCATGAAAACAGAGTTCCCACATTCTTGTTGTGAAAAACTTTTCAGCTAGTACAGAAAACATGCGATTTAGTAAAAATCTGGTAACCTTGAAAACAAGCCAGGTGCAGAACTAATACAAGATCTGGTAACCCTGGAAACAAGCCAGGAGCTAAAGTAATACAAGATCTGGTAACCCTGGAAACAAGCCAGAATCTGAAGTAATACAAGATCTGGGAACCCTGGAAACAAGCCAGAAGATGAAGTAATACAAGATCTGGTAACCCTGGAAACAAGCCAGAAGCTGAAGTAATACAAGATCTGGTAACCCTGGAAACAAGCCAGAAGCTGAAGTAATACAAGATCAGGTAACCCTGGAAACAAGCCAGAAGCTAAAGTAATACAAGATCTGGTAACCCTGGAAACAAGCCAGAAACTGAAGTAATACAAGATCTGGTAACCCTAGAAACAAGCTAGGAGCTAAAGTTTTACAAGATCTGGTAACCCTGGAACATTCCAGGTACTAAAGTATTACAAGATCTGGTAAACCTTGAAACAAGCCAGAAGCTGAATTAATACAAGATCTGGTAACTCTGGAAACAAACCAGAAGCTGAAGTAATACAAGATTTGGTAACCCTAGCTACAAGCCAGAAGCTGAAGTAATACAAGATCTGTTAACCCTGGAAACAAGCCAGAAGCTGAAGTAATACAAGATCTGGTAACCTTGAAAACAAGCCAGGTGCAGAACTAATACAAGATCTGGTAACCCTGGAAACAAGCCAGGAGCTAAAGTAATACAAGATCTGGTAACCCTGGAAACAAGCCAGAATCTGAAGTAATACAAGATCTGGGAACCCTGGAAACAAGCCAGAAGCTGAATTAATACAAGATCTGGTAACTCTGGAAACAAACCAGAAGCTGAAGTAATACAAGATCTGGTAACCCTGGAAACAAGCCAGAAGCTGAAGTAATACAAGATCTGGTAACCCTGGAAACAAGCCAGAAGCTGAAGTAATACAAGATCTGGTAACCCTGGAAACAAGCCAGGAGCTAAAGTATTACAAGATCAGGTGACCCTGGAAACAAGCTAGATGCTAAAGTATTACAAGATTTTGTAACCCTGGAAACAAGCCAGAAGCTGAAGTATAACAAGGGTAACAACAGAAACATGCCAGTAGCTGAAGTATTCCAAGATCTGGTAACCCTGGAAACAATCCAAGTGCTGAACAATTCCAGGATCTGGTAACCCTGGACACAAGCCAGGTGCTAAAGTATTATGTTATTTTTTAAAATGAAAAAAAAAAATCAGGAATGAGAATTACAAGATTTAGTATCCCTGAAACTAAGCCAGGTGCTAAAGTATAAATAAATATAAAAAAATGGTAAACCTGGAGATTAGTATTACAAGATTAATTTTGGTTGATATATAATTTTAACCCAAGCAAAGGTGGGAAAATAATAAAAGCTCTAACCGTTAACTGAGTAAAAATCAATGTTAAAACTGTTTTTTAATATACATGTCGGGAAAATTATCTAAAGCTGCTTGAAGGTAAAAATGCATTTCATTTTAGTAAAATAACAAATAGATTAGTTGTAAAACTCAGGAATTCAGAGAAATACAATGATCTAGAATTCTATATTTTAATTAGATCTTAAGTGGAGAAGCTTAATACAGTAACTATTATTTTAGTTCATAACTAAATAATGGATAATAGATATTACATTATGGGGAAAATTGTTATCAATTTAGCTTGTTAATATGGAACTCATTTATTGGTCAGTTCGGTTATCCAGTAGAAGGAAGGGGATAAGGTAAAGTGGGTGAAAGGGGGGAATCGTTATTTTAGCCAACAGATCTATAGTATAGATGTATATCAGAAAACTACCTCCCCCCTTTTTCAATGACCTTTTTCGTATCCTATCTAATTGTTTTCAAGCAAATTTATGAAAAAATCTGGTGTGAGATAGATCCAACTAATTATAGATCCATTTACCATTTTAATTATTCTATATGATATTGTCTTTTCATTCCTGTAAAAAAATTGCATGCAATAATCAAAAGTGTCCTGGAACAACATACTCAAGGCTTTCCCCCTCCCCCCCATATCCATCCTCAAAGTATGAAATTAAACTGTTCTCCAGACTGTTCGTTGGTTTGACAACTTTGGGGAATTTTGATTGGTTGCTTCATTAAGTTAATTATTAAAACTTTCCAACCTCTAATTTTAATCTACAGAAGGGGTAATTTTTTGTATCATCATTGGGGATGTACTTATATTTATCGGCCATTGGCTTATCCCTTTATATCCATGACTGTTCTCTCTTTCTCTTTTTGACCACCGAACAACTGTTCATTGTCAATCCATAATTTTTAATAGCTTCGCTCCTTACGGATGTTGTAATCCTTGTTAAACTGTTATTAACCTCCTTGTATAAAATGATCAGTGATGAGCAAGTACCAAACTGAACAAATTTTACGAGGACATTGAATGCAAGTTTTAAGTTTGATATGTAGCAAAAACTTATTGCAGACAAAGGTTGTCCTGTAAAAGTGTCAAAAGGACAATGGGCGATAAATAGATGGACATCTACAAAATCACCCCATCTGTAAAATGAGTTATTGGTAAAAAGTTTGGAAATTGCTAGTTTGTAGAATCGGATCCTATAATGTTTAAAACACAACGAATGAGAGAACGTACATTAAAAAAACTTTTGGGACTAGTAAACCTTTCACCCAATTGACTCATCCCTTTCCAACCTCATAAAGATTAAATAAAGTGTTCAAAGTTTTTAAGTCTTCGCGTTAAGATACTTTGAGGACCAGTATAATGTCCCCTCAAATTCTGTGAAAATAGTATCAATCAATTATACTAAGAAATTTAGGAAAGATTAGGTTAGATTTATCATTTTAATTTTGACTTTAGTCTGGTAAGAATAACAACTAAAGTTCAGAATTTAAACTTTCAAGCTGCGGTTTGTTTCATAAAAAACTTTTTTTTCTATAGCAAAGCTTTTCTTTATGTAGGTTTTTTCAGTGAAATATGATTAGGATATTTCAAAAATGCTATATAAGGCTAAATTATATCTGCATATTTAATTTTTGTCATTAAATCACATTTTAAAATTCTACTGGAATGAATTAATTAATAAATAATTGTCAATATGACTACAATAAACTAGTTACATCGGTGTATAACCTGAAAGCTACCTTTAAAGCTAGGATGAAGGTACCAAATTATTACTAACTGTTCCTAATTTTTAAGATTTGCCTTCTATAATACAAAGTAGCTTGATGTCTGTCCGTCCGTCCGTCCGTCCGTCCGTCCGTCTGTCTGTCCGTCCGTCTGTCTGTCCGTCCGTCTGTCCGTCCGTCTGAAGCTTAAGATCTCGGTAACCACTGAACCGATCGGATTCTACTCTTCAGGGTATATACACCTATTGGTCCTGTGGTGGTTTTAAGCTATTTTCTTGGGGGGTGGGACACCCCCAACCCCCCAAAAACAAAAAAATCCCCCCCCATTTTTTTTTGCTAAAGATTTCCTCGGTCCTTTATGTTTTGTAGAAGATTTCGATTTTTTCGATTTCCTTGGTCCTTTATGTTTTGTAGAAGATTTCCTTGGTCCTTTAACGAATTTCGCCTTAATTTTTTTATCACCTCTTGGGGCAAAGCCCCTAGAGGCTAGGGGCGAAGCCGCTAGTAATAATATAAAGTAGTTAGTAAAGATCTCACTAACCATGGCATTGGTTGAGTTCTTAATTTTATGTAGACTATGGAAAAGGTTTAGTTATTTCCTTTTTTATTTAGACTGGGGATGGTTTCTGGCTATTTTTATGCAGCATCCATACTTCCAAGGCCGCATCCGCTAGACTTCAAAAAAGGTGCATTTATCTAAGATCAACTTTCGTTAGATAGAAAGACAGACGAGCAGAACCTTTATGGAGAAAAGGTTCACTTAAAACTAAAAGTTTATTCGTGTCTGCTTGTATGATACACAAGTACAAAAAAGTTTTATTTATTTATCTATCCATCTATGAAAGGCAAGCAGATTTGTACAATGTATAATGTACAATTGTTGAAAACTTTTTGAAAAAGATAATTGACATAATAATGTAAACTATGAGATTTTTACTTGCTGGTTGATTCATATGTCATGCAATGGTTAACATTAATAGATTAGCGATTGTCTATATGATTCTTTGGAGATGAATAAAAGGATGCACGTTTTTTTTTGTTTGAAATGGCTCATTATATACAGTTCATTGCAGTCTATTTGTCTATTACCAGACAGCGAGCGACAAAACACAGTCTAATATTATTTGTCTATTACCAGACATAGAGAGACACAACACAGTCTACTATTATTTATCTATTGCCAGACAGAGAGCGACAAAACAAAGTCTAATATTTTTTGTCTATTACCAGAAATAAGACGTCTAATAATATTAGTCTATTGCCAGACAGAGAGAGACACAACATAGTCTAATATTATTTGTCTATGTCCAGACATAAAGCGACATAACACAGTATAACATTATTTGTATATTGTCAAACAGAGCGACATAACACAGCCTAATATTATTTATCTATTGCCAGACAGAGAGCGACAAAACATAGTCTAATATTATTTGTCTATTGCCAGACATAAAGCGACATAACTCAGTCTTACATTATTTGTATATTGTCAAACAGAGCGACATAACACAGCCTAATATTATTTGTCTATTGCCATACAGAGAGCGACAAAACATAGTCTAATATTATTTGTCTATTGCCAGATATAGAGTGACATAAGACAGACAAGAAGAAGTAAGTTTACACTGGCATTATAACAATTTTTCATCGATCAAACAATAATTTCATTTTTGTCATTATTACATGAAGAATTAAAACTGTTGGTGGATAATATGTGTATTTTGTTGTCAAGAGGTCCATAGGTTCTATTTATTATTGCAAATTTAATCTCTAAAGGCAATGTGTGATTCTTTCTTTCTTTTTACGTGTGGATGTTGTTATTCTTATTGAATCTAGTAATACTAGCAGCTACGCCCCTAGAAGCCTCTAGAGGCAACTCAAATGGGAGGGCGAAAAGTCGACACCCCTTTCTAACAATTTAGTTTTTGCTTTAAAAAGAAAATTAAAAAAACTACTTTTTTTTTGGGGGGGGGGGGAGTCATTTTTTATTGGGAGGTTAGAGATACCCACCCCCAAAAATAGTAAAAAAGCTTACTACTTTATTAATAGGATAACTACTTCAGTCCATCCGTCTGTACATTAGATAAGGAATGGGAGAAACGTTAAACTTTTTGTCAAAATTTCTATTAATATTTTTTTCTTCAAAATGTACTACTATGTGTTCCCGTCCTTGTTATCTATCCATCTATTCATGTTTTACATCTTGAGACAAGACACAATTTTGTACCAAATGGTGCAATATTTCATTTTAAATTCTGTTTCAATTTTGTTGACTCAAGCTATTGGTCTGTCTGGCTTGCTGATTCTTATCTATTCTTTGCTTATATTATTATTATCGAAGCTACTCTATGATTATTTTCTTTGAAAATTATTATCTCGTTTTCAAGGACTTGATATTCCACGCCTCATTCTCATAAATAATAATTCAGTGCAGGTTTAATGCTATTATTCGGAGGGGAGGAGGGAGAGACTACGACAACCCGTCCTTTCGAGAAAATACCTCCCAAATTTTTTTGAGGAAGCCTGAAGAAATGCCCAATAACTTAGAGTTGAAGTTGAAGTAGAAAAGTAATAAATTACGAAAAACTGTTAATTTTAAGTTATAACTATTAGTTCTTTTTATTGATTTTAAGTTTCACAATGATTTTGTACTTTTTCTAAAACTGTTATTTGTTTGTGAACGAATTCTATGTTGTACACTTTGTTAAAGTCAAGCTTACAATAATTTTTTTCATAAGCGAAGCTACACTAAAATTGATCGTGTCTGTGCGGCCTCCACTCCTATTGATTACACTATTCAATCCCTCAGGAGACGCTTCATAATAATGTAGAGACAACCCTTTATGATTTGAACTTTTGTACTTTTAACGTCTTAAGTTATGACACGCTTTGGGATTCGAACCCGTCACCTCCCTGGCGTCGAGCGGATTCACCAAGTTTTATTATACCTGTCTTTAAAATATTATGGTACAAACTATTTCATTCAGCTCTTTATCATGAAATATAAATTTCTCCATGATTAATTTTTTCGTTGATACTTTTCTCCGTTTTATAAATAATTATTAGCGATTATGATATTACAAAGCTTTGTTACTATTGGATGTATTTGTTTTATGATATTTTTTTTTTAAATTTAGAAATTCAAATTTCATATTTTTTTCCTGAAAGCTTTGGTCCATTCATAAATAATGCAGCATTCATTTTATCTAAATTGTGAAGATTGACAGACTGACAGTTAAATTCAGAATTGGAGTATTGAACCGTAGGAAAAACTATATTCTAAGACTCTAGGGGATGATGGGAATTAGTTTAATTTATCATTTTAAAAAAGATACTTTGATACTTTTGATAATTTTCTGAATAAGATCTTTTTTAATTTTTTATTGGTTGTTTCATTAATTTAGTGTCCAAACTTTTCAAACACTAATTGTAATCTACAGAAGGGTAATTTTATGTATAATCATTGGGGATGTTCATTAATTTTTCGGCCATTGTCTTGTCCCTTTATACACATGGAAAATTCTCCTTATACTTAAATCTAAAGATAAAATACCCCAAATCTAACCCAGGGAGTATGTGATGTTTTCCTAAAATCATAAAATGGAGCACTCAGCCAGTTTTTTGGGCTATCAAAACCTTAAGTTATATGTAAAAACCTTACTACTTTATGTAATAGAATATAAAAGATTCTCACCATTTAAAAATATATTAGAAGTGTTTAAATGTTAAAATGTATATGAATATTAGCAATTCTCTTTTTTATTTAAGTACTTTTCTTTTTGCATTTATTCTTTCTCCCTTGGGTATAAAGTTTTCCCCCTTTTTAGCTTCCCCCCACCTCCTCTCATTACCCTCTCTTATTACCTTTGCTGAGAGGAAACTCTGTGCTAATTGTTTATTTTATTAGTTTTGAACAATAATGTAAATCCTGTTATATAAAGTAGTAAGCTTTTTTTGTTTGCTGAACCGATATGGTTCTCCTTTACAGTGAAGCTTTTTATCGGTCCAGTGTAGGAGTGAAGGTTTTTAACTATGTTGGGGGAAGGTGTCTTCACCCTTCAAATAGAAAATGACCCGCAACATTAAAATATATACCTTTTCTTTTTAAAATTAAAATTGAAAAAGAGGCACTAGTAAGTAACAAAGCAATAAAACATACATGCATCGTTCTATCGACGTATATCTCAAAAAATACTCACGAAACCTATGCATTATACTCTATCACAACTTTTAAAGACAATCAACCCATAGAATACCCGAAATTTGTCTGAAAATCCCAACTGAACATGATAATAAGTTGCGTCTTTTTTTTTGGGTCAAGCCTCCTATTTTGGAACGAGTTACTTTAATTTGATTAAATAAACTAAGATTATAACTTTGTTTTTCATAGAAATGTTTTAATTATTAAAAGATTTAATTATTATTATCATAAATGTAAAAAAAACTACTCATATAACATATTTTGGATTGTCCTTTTATTGAGAGGCCTATAGGCTGCACACAATGTTGTGTTGTATGTGCTATGCAAGGGTATTCATCCGCTTTATAGCGGTCAGGCAGCGGTAGAAAAATAGGATCTACTGCAGTTCACGGTAAAGTATTGCTGGTAACGAATATTGCAAAAAATTAATGAATTTTAAAGGCTGCTAGCTGCCAAACGGCTGAACGTACAGATCATACCCGCACACCATTTTATGCGGTATAAGAAGGCCTACAAATAATCTGGAATAGCCCAAGATCCAATGATGCACAGTGAATTCTTTACTGAAGAAAAAACGCGTAAAATAGGCCTTTTTCGCGCATTTCTCTGCACTGCGAGATTATTATGCAATATTAATTTATGGCTATTCCAGATTATTTGTTGGCGCGGTGTGCGGGCATGATCTGTACGTTCAGCCGTTTGGCAGCTAGCAGTCTTTAAAAGTCATAGATTTTTTGCAATATTCGTTACCAGCAATATTTTACTGTGAACTGCAGTAGATCCGAAAAATACATACTAGAGACGTAAAAAGTGTACCTACACCTGCTATGGCTGATTGTGTGTCACTGAGGATAAAAGCAGGGGAATGTAGTAACACATAAACAGTCGCAAGTCATTATTATGTTCAGTTGCAAGGTCGTGGAAGATT
This sequence comes from Acartia tonsa, assembly GCF_053477335.1. Classification (NCBI taxonomy): domain Eukaryota; kingdom Metazoa; phylum Arthropoda; class Copepoda; order Calanoida; family Acartiidae; genus Acartia; species Acartia tonsa. The sequence continues at coordinate 34,445,767 of NC_137269.1, read as the reverse complement.
AAGTTGAATATTACATAATCTTACATCAAAGGGTGATACCATACTCGCCCCTACAAGATACAGAATACAACATAGAGCTGCTCATAATTGCTACATTTAGCTGCTGAGCAGCGTCTGCGGCTGACTTGCCCTGATGGCATGTAGTGTCAGGTGCTATGTTTAAGTTGATGTTACCAACTTAAATTACAATGGTAAGTAATTATCTGTCCCAAACTTTTCTTACTCCCTACCTTCCACACCTCTCCCCCCCCCCACAGCTATTTTCTATGTTCTCAGGGATCTTAAGGGATAAGACAGTGGGTGATAAATCTATATAAATTCCCAATTATGAAAAACAAAATTAGAATTATTGGTTAAAAAGATTTTAACGATGCCATAAAAGCTGAGCTTAACAAATATGGATGCTGTCTAAAATGGTGCAAAAAATGGGGACAAATTTCAAATTGTTTTGGCGTGTGACGTCATACCCCCATCTCTTTTCTAGGGGGTTTCTTTCCTCCTTCCCTTTTCTTTCCCCTCACTTGTGACGTAAATAAACAGCCCAGTCAAATCAATTTGAAATTTGTCCCCATTTTTTGCACCATTTTAGACAGCATCCAAATATGTCGTCGAATATAGTGCCTAATTTTATGCTAGTTTTCCAGCATTGACCAAAATATACAATTTAAACAAGGATACAACATCCGTAAAAGCGAAGCACTGAAACGGTAGGACAAACGGACATTAACACTTATATAGTGTTACTGAATAATCAGAATATAAATGTAAAAGAGTCGAAGCAAAATTGTAAGTAAATTTGTTGAAAAACTGTTTGATACAGGATAATGTTTTTGGAAATACTTACATTTTTAGAACTTGATTATAGAGTAGCTTCGCTCATAACATTATACTTTGTTGACCCAGGAATCAACATACCAATAATCAGATCAATCGGAAGATTAGATCACATTAAAATTTGTTGTTAAAAAAGTAAAAACATCAACATGTTTAAAATGGACGTACGGACATTCTTATAATGATTATAGAGTTGCTGTGCTTTGAATCGTACCTAACTACTAAAGGAATCACCAAACAAAGTTTGAAATCGATATTACAATTCTAACATGCCTAAATTAACGGAAAAAGCTTTCCGTCTGTGACGGACGTACGGACCGACCCTAATTATATAAAAGCTTCGCTTTTAAAAAAGGTATTCATACCTTATTGTCTTTGTAAAAATACCTGTAAAAACACACCAATATAATAGCTTGTCTTAAAATTAAATTTTAAATTTATAAAGACATTTTTTTATGAAAACTAAACTTATTTTCAAATTTTATTTCACTGAAAAGTGATTTTCCTGTTTTAGATACTGTTGAAATTATGTTAAGTTTAGGATGTTTGTTGGCTGCCAATTTGGCATAATATCTTTAGAATATCCTTTGTATTAACAACATGATTATACATTTCCTGCCATTTTGGTGAATTAATTCCCTGTCAAAACTAGGAGCATTCTGTCTACAAATATTGTCAATGGTTTAATTAGACTACCTATCAATAACCTCATAAAGGCAAGGCATCTATGACACTCTAACGTCAGTTCCAATAACTAAGGATAACTAGGGGGAGCCAAATCTCTCCTATGCTATTCAAAAACACAGGGTTTTAAATTAAAAAGCATCCAACTGACAATCAACTCTTTATTGAACGACTTTTGTATGGAAGTCCTAACTGTGCATGGCAATGAGTCAGTCCACCTCCTTTAACTATTAATATCGCGCAAGTGACATAGCAGCATTAGGAACCAATTTAACGTATTTTGTTATGACGCATTGTTTAGCCGAGATTCGAACCTATTACCTAACCGACAACAAGTGGATGCGTCACGTGTTGAGCTACGGTCGTTCGGTTTAATTAGTCTATATGCTATTCTTTGTTGAATAAGTATGTTCTAATGCCATGATTTATGTTGATATAATAATTACATGAAATTTTAAGAGAAAAGCTTTAGCAAAGATTTTCATCATACCTTAGAATATATATTTATCGTATAGTATCATAGACAGCTTTTCGCGGATGACTTTTATTTATATTCGTGGAAAATTGTCTGTACTAAGATGTTTACATAATTGTTCAGTATGGCTGAGAACCAGCTCTATTCCAGCAGATATTAATCGTTTCCGAAATTATACTGGAAATTTTTTCTTACTATCCTTACTAACTTTTAAATGCTTTAAAGGGAGCAAGCATTAATGTGAAATTGAATATTTGATAAGCCAAATTATCTCAACAGTTCAATATACTTTTCTTTTTTATTAAAACTTAATTATTATCATTTTTAATTATATCAGTTGTTTTTAATATTTTAAAACAGAGGGTAGATCTAACTCACTTACTTTTTTTTGAAGCCTGAAAAATAATTGTATAATTTTATATGTTTTTAATAAAAAAAAGTTACCCATACGTTTTTCCAACCAATATTGAATAGAGAATTTTAAAGCTTATTCATCCTAAAGTTAGGTGCTGGATGACTCTATTGCTACATTAGGAAGATAGAAAACTGTTAAAAACTGTTGAAAGAGAACTATTTTTTGAATCATCAAAATTCAGCAATATGTTAATTTTTGGTAAAAATTTATGTAAATGATTAAATTAATTACTGATACTCAAGAAAATTTTTCCTCAATTCTCTTTGATTTCAATCTTTAATCTAATTTTTCAACTCAAAGGCCTTTTTAAATTTCAAGTTGCTCCACTAGCTTTTCCTCTACTTAATACAAATGAAGTTATATAAATATGCAAAGTACATTAGGAAAATTTGATGTAATTTGCAATTAAACCAACGGCCACACTCCTAGAAGCCTCTAGCGGCACTCAAAGTTGACTGAGCTTTTTTTGTTGGGAGGGTAAAGAACCCCTCACCCAAGATAGTTAAAAAACTTTCCCTTGACCCATAATAAGCTTCTCTAAAGAAAAACCACATCAGTTTGAGAGATCCTTTGGTACAGACATAAAAAGGTTACTACATTACAAGAAGTTTAAAATGTTTTTTACCTATGATGGTAAGAGATATTTTTAGATTTGATTTAATTCTTGATACAATGCATGTAATGTTACTATGTCAAATTCAATATATGTAGAATGTAGTAAGACTAACTTTAAGCACATTACCAATGTAATATATCAAGGTAGACATATAATTGATAATCATATAGTTCAATCCATCCACAAATGAAACTTACTTGAATTAATATGAGAAAAAAGATACTTTTGCCCCTCTATCCAAACAAAATAATTTTCTAAAATTGTATAATCAATTTACTGAATCAGCAAGAGTCCCCCATAATCCTCTTATAATGCATAATTGAAAAATGTTAATGTGTTAATTCATGGGTTTATCTTTATATTGAACTTCTCCTATGGGTGCTAGGATAGACAGTTAACAAATCCTTAAATAAAAGAATCAACAAAAAGTGTATGACGTCATAAAAAATCCAAATCCATCTCCATTTAGGATTTTCACTTACCACTTCTCCTCACATCCCAGACGAATTTTTATGACATCACACATGACACTTTCTGGCACTACAAATAAAACAATTAATTAAATTTCTCAGAATTAAACATATCAGGGTTATACATCAAAATGGATTTTTACTTAAAATTAAAATAAATGAAATTGTTGCATGTTTAGAATTAGACATCCTAACATATTACTTTGGTAATGACTATTGAACATTATCTGTTCAAAGATTAGCTAGGATTACACAGTTATTACAACACTTACATAGTCATACAATCAAGCATATTTATCATTACAACATAGCAAAAAAGTTTTTTTGTATAACTTTCATAATAACATCAATAATATTCTATATGGTGTGTGTATATTGTTTATTCTTGTCTCTCAGGGTAGGGTCATCTAAACTAAGGGTGTTTAGAATTTTAACTAGGACGAACCCCAAACTGTCCTAGTTTTGAGCAAGACGATTCCTGTAACGTCAAATAAAAAGGGAAAGGGGGAAGAAAATCTCTTCCCTTCTTCCCATCTCTTTTGAAGAGATTTTCTTCCCCCTTTCCTTTTTCTTTCCCAAAACGCATATGACGTAACTGGAATCATCTTGCTCAAAACTGGGACAGTTTGGGGTTTGTTGTAACTAGTAACAACTAAGTGACAATCAATTCCCTGATATTACCATTTGTCTGAAAGTTGATGTAGTGCAGTTCATGGTAAAATATTAGTATACAATATTAACCAACACATGAAGGCCTACAAAAAATTGGGAATAGCTATTACCCAATAAACCACAGGTATCTTGCAGCGCATATAAATGTGTGAAAAGCCTTATTTAAAGCTTGTTTTCTTCAGTCAAGCTTTCCCTGTTCATCATTGGAATTTGATTAATAAAGAATATTTGCAGGGCTTCTCATGCAGCTCATAATTATGTGCAGAAATAACTTTTTTTTAACAAAAAGATTTTAGTAAATGTTTTACAAAAACACTCATCATCTAACCTTTAATCATTTGATATATTCAAGGTAATGTTAAAGTAATTTATATAATAAGATTATTTAACAGTAGAGTATTGGGCAAATCAATTCTACTGTTAAAGTTAGTTACTTTTTACTTGCTTTGATATTTTTGTTTCTACTTTTTGAATTCTTGATAAATACACTAACATATATGCCCCTGGAGTCCACTGAAGAACAGACTTTTTGACTCTTTACAAAAATCAGAAGATCCACCAAATTTAATAGGTATGATGATTGTTAGTCTTAAGCAAAATATCTCTCTTATGACTGTCAAATTAGATTGTGCTCTACATAGAGCTTCATACTGGTATTTGATATATTCTAATTTAGAAAAATAGATTACAAAACAATTACATTTATAATAGAAACCTTACATAACCTTTAAGTAAACCATGACTTGTGATTTCAAAACATATTAAATATCATGGGATTTAAAGTATTTTGAACCCACAATTTGTGAAATATTATGTTTGTCTTATCTGTTGTAATATCAACTTTTAATAGTCCTAGTTACTTCCCTGTTTTATAAGGGCTCAAAGGACAAGTAATAATTCTAATAATAATTTTTAAAAACAAAGTTAGATTAATTCTTGAATATTTATTGATTTTTAAATAGATTGGATGATTTTGATACTTTTATTTTTTCCAAGATTTGAGTATGTAAGAAGTCATTAAGTAAGATAACGTAGGATAAACCACAAATCAGTTAGTCAAAAATAGTAGTAATAATATTGATGCCTCATGAGACAACAGGTTAATAATAATGTGTTTAACACTTACATATGGACCCCCCTCAGACCTTTAAAGGACAAAAATCCTTTTTTATTTCTAAAATGCATTGGTTTTCATGAATTCTAATATTTTTGCTTATTTTGTTATTTATTTAATTCTTGCATATTCCCTTTTATATTTACACATAATCAGGGTGTGATAACAAAAGGTTCTAAATCAGAGACACAAACACAGGACAACTTCATCTATGCAATTGTTTTAAGTTTTGACCTAGTTTGAATAATTAATATACTAGAAATAGATGTATAACTCATTAAATTGTGGTGGATTTATTACTTAGCAAAGCTAAATAATGTTTATTAGCATTTAGGGGCTTTGTATTCGAAGGGGTGAAATCATACCAAGATTTGATATAAAAAAAATGAAATAGCCTAAAACCATCCCGGAACCTATGTAAAGCTTCCCTGAAATGTAGAACTCAATCGGTTCAGTGGTCATCAAGATCTTAAGCTAAGGCTAAAGACAAAAAACCTTAATACTCTTTCTAATACACTGTGGGCTAGAATTGAATCAAGACAAAAGTAAGTGCCGAGCCCTGGGAACTATGTATGGTGAAAATAGACATAAAACCATGATGATTCCAGGTAAAACCAAAATATTTCAGCGGGGGCTTTTTGAGAAAATTAGATTTGAAAATTTCAAGTTCAATTTTCACCCGCTAGGAGTTGCCGCATAATCATGACAAGAAAAGCAAATATTATTTATTTTAAATTTTAAACAACTTTGCTTTTATGAAGTCCTTCTTAAAACCTCTCTATGTATGATTTATTTTAGGCTGAATTTTCGTGACCTTTGCAAAGCAAGTGATAAAATGGCCATTTATTAACTCCCTTCAGGAGTGGTTTTATGAAGAACTTTATAAAAGCAAAGTTGTTCAAAATTTAAAATAAATAATATTTGCTTTTCTTGTCATGATTATGCGGCATCTACTAGGGAGTGAAAATTGAACTTGATATTTTTAAATCTAATTTTCTCAAAAAGCCCCCGCTGAAATATTTTGGTATTACCTGGAATCATCATAGTTTTATGTCTTTTTTCACCATACATAGGTCCCAGGGCGGCTCGGCACTTACTTTTGTCTTGATTCAATTCTAGCCCACAGTGAATAGGATATTCGTCTATCATTTAAGCTTTTTTGTTTTTAACCAGAAGCCGAATAAACTGATTTTGAATAAATGACAATACCTAGTCATTCAACATTAAATAATATTTCCTAGGTATTGAAATTGTGTTTGCCTAAAATATAAAAGTGTATAAATGGCATGATTACATTTTTCTCCAGATGCTTTAAAGAACACTCCTTTACAACACAATCTTTTTATCCTAGCGTAATGGATATTAAAACCAGATTCTCATGTTCTATAATAAAATGAAACGTGTAGCGGGCTAAAATAACGATACCCACCATCCACTCCCTTTACCCCATCGACTCCCACATCTTACATTAAGTAAGTTCTATGTTAGCAACCTAAAATGACGACAATTTTTCTCCAGTCATAATATCCAGGTGTATTTACTAGCGTTGTCATGTCCCTGGATTATTTTTTTCCTTGGCTTGTTTGAGATAATTTTTTGTATGGTTAATTTTTTTTTCTATTATCGTTGGATGGTACAAGTACTATTTCTTAAAAAATGGTAAAAATATACAATGGGATGTTTATTACACTAGTCCTCAAACATTTATATTAACGTTTTCTTCTTCGTTGGCTTAACAACTTTGGGACTTTAGTGAATTTTGATTGATTGATATTTAAGTTGAATACTCAATCGTTTCAACCACTAATGTTACTATTAATAAAGGGTAATTTTGTGTATCATCGTTGGTGGGGATGTACATAAATTTATCGGCCATTGTCTTATCCCTTTAGATCCATGTGTATGAATATAAAAAAAATATTTATTTTTTATAACTGTGTATTAGAGCAAAAAGAAATCAAGGTTAACATATGGTAAGTTATATTCACTTTTTAGGCTTTTTACGATAATTCTAAGTCTGGTCAACAAGGCCTACAAATGTTTTTGTAATCTATAATACAAAGTAGAACGATGTCTGTCTGTCCCTCTGAAGCTTAAGATCTCGGTAACCGCTGAACCGAATGGGCTCTACTCTTCAGGGAATGTTTTTTTTTTTTTTTACAAATTTTACGAATTTTACGAATTTCGCGAATTTAATCGCAAAATGTTTTCCTGCTGGGTAGGTGCGAAAATTTGTGATCCGTTCTGCTGGGTAAGTAATAGAAGATGTAATTATACCTCTTGGGGCAAAGCCCCTAGAGGCTAGGGGCGAAGCCACTAGTACTTAATAAAAAAGATAGGTTTTGTGAAGCTTCTAAGAGCTCCAAAGGTAATACAATTTTAAGACCAAAAAGGTGTGTTTTTAAAAGCAGATCACGATCAATCAGTGAAGCTTGTACCAGACAGACAAACATTGCTGTAATTTGAATTGTAAATCCACAAGTCAGAGAGGAAAATGACCATAAAATATAAATCATTAATGTACCCATAGTTATATAATCTATCTTTCTTCTTTACTTTGAGATACTAATATTTTTTGTTCAAACTAGCAGTGCTTACACTTTTCAACCAATATTTTTCATCCGCAGATATGGTGTTGATTTATTAATGTAACATCCACTGTCTTATAATTCCTCAAGATCTCTGAGTATGACACAGTCTACATTGCCCGTCAAAAAACATTTAAACAAAAAACATCTTGTGGGGATTAAAAAACAAGATTTTAGAAAAGTATCCATAAGTTTAAATTCATTTTTATGAAACTTTGGAGACCAGAATAATTTATAGTCCAAAGACCCCTCCCAACCTGGAATATTCTCAAGAAGCCTATTATGCCTTAAACCGGAGTGTTGATATGGTACATTTCTTTCTTATGATATATTCATATTGTGAATACGCAGAGTAATAATCCAACACCCATTATCAATATATCTATCTTTTTATTAAGAAAAAAGCTTTTCTATATTTTAGATGTGTTCGTCCGTATGTCTGTCCGTAAATGATGGCTATTATTGTTAATTGAGGCACGATCCTCCTTTCCCAATTGAAAACTCTCATATCCTTTTATATAAATTTTTTTTTTGTCTGAAGCTTAAGATTTCAATAACTATAGAACTTATGCAGTTCTTCTTTAAAGGGAAGCTTCAAATAGGTCCCAGGATGGTTTTAGGCTATTCTATTTTTATATTTTAGACTTGGGATGATTTTAGTTATATTTTTGCGCCCCTTCATACACCTTTCAATACAAAGCCCCTAGAAGCAAGTTTTAAATGAATAACCACTAGCTATTGATCACCTGTTAATAATGTGTGTTAATGCGAATTTAAAACATTATGCTAATTTTAAAATATGCGGAAATGAATGCACAACATTCTAGCTAGGTTAGCTTTTTCTTATCTTATACTTCCTACTCCTCTTCTATTCATAATGGCAGGGACAAAGAGATAGGGCAAAGGTTTTCATAGATTATTCTTCACAAATATTTTCTTTGCCTTTGGAGCCACGAAAGACATAATTTGATGCATGGAAATTAGGGGGGGGGGGGGTAATGGATTATCATATCAAGCCTTTAACAAAACTTAATCCTTAAAGCTTCCCTTAAAAAAAACTCAATCAGTTTAATAGTTATTGACATTTTGAGCTTCAAACAAAAACCTGGTATAAAAGAATTATATTTGTTCTACACCCTACATCTAGTGATAAAATTTTATCTGAGGACATTGAACTGTAAATTATGTTGGTACCCGAAGTTTATAGGGGGTTCACTGGATATATATTTAGGGGTATGTGTCATAGCCTAAAACCTTCTCTGAACTATTGTGCAAAGATACGTTGAACCCTTACATACATACAGACAGACGACCAAACATCATCCTTTCACTTTAGAATATAGGATTTGACCTTAGATATATATGTTATAGGACTGATAATGGGAGTAATTTCCTCTCCCCATAACAAAAATAATGGTCTCAGATTTGTGGGATAATATTTCATACTCATTTATATCTTCCAGATAGAGAGAGAGAGAGAGAGAGGGGACAATGGGATGTTTATTATTCACTAGTAACCAAAGTTTTAAAATAACGCTTTCTTATTCGTTGGCTAAACCACTTTGGGGACTAAAGAGAAATTTGATTGGTTGGTTCTTTAACTCGAGTGTTCAAACGTTTCAACCACTAATCCTAATCTACAGAAGGGTTATTTTTGTGTATCATCATTGAGGATGTACACAATTTATCGGCCATTGTCTTATTACCTTAGATCCCTATCACCTCCTAAACGTCGAGCGGATGCGCGACGTGTTACCGCGTCATAGTTGCAGGTTCTTTCTAATGAACTAAACCATTATTCTTTCAGTATTACAGTTGGGCTGGTTTTACACTTGCGCTTTGGTGTATAATATCATTTTTGCTTTGTAATCTTTTAAAGGCCCAAAATGTGCAAAACTGCTGACCCCATAAAAAAGGACCACGGACAAAAACATCACATAAAAAAACTTTCAATATTAAAAAGTTTCACATTTATTCATAAAACTCATCCACATTGTATATAAACTTTTTACATAAACAAACAAACAGTTTTTTTTTATACTTGAAATAACAAATATATGATTTATATAATTCTATGTACATATTTACAGGTTTTTATTATTGTAATGATCACAAATTAAACAAAATATTGGATATTAATATAGGAAATTAAAGAAAAGACACTACGGGACTTTCTCAATAAACAGGATTTTAAAAATTCAAACAAAAAATTACATTAACAGAAATATCTAAATTTGTATGTTTTTTTTTGTATATTTGTCATTTATTTTTGATGACTTTTCTCTGTGCATCACTTAAAACAGTGACTTTAATCAATTTTAAAAATAAATTAAACTCAAAGGTTTTTTTAAAAAATTTACTAGAGGTTGTGCCTCTAGAATCTAGGGGCCCGATCCTGAATCCGAAAGGGTAGAAAAGAGCCTAAAATAGCCTAATTCCACACCAAGGCCTAAATAGAAAAAATATAATTGCCCTTAACCAGCCCAGGACCTATTTGAAGATCCCCTTAAATTAAGAAATCAGTAGTTATTGAAATAATAAGCTACAAACAAAAAACCTTTCTATTTAATAATAGGATATTTAGAAAAAAAATTTTGAATAAAATGAGAACATCCATAAGTAGCGAAGCACAAAAACACATTGTTATTGATTGTAAAGTAATATATCATTCATAAGTTAAGATCTTCAAAGACACTTTAGGCCAAAAGGCGTGCGAGAGGTTAACTGCCAAATTAACAATTTCATAACCATTTGCACGCCACTGCTCAGGCCTATTACAAGCACCTGTCTTAATCAAATTATTATCTTTAACCTTAAGCACTATTTCCAAAAGGATTTTTAAAAAAATTACAGAAAGAATGCTCTTATTACTGACCGAGGAATATTTGGAATTATAGAGCAACTTCACTAATCATAATCGAAAATAGATTAATATATATAACACTAAATACTAAATTTTACATAAGTTTGATTAATTTTATCATATATTTAAAATAAAATTTTTGTTTATAGCATAGGAATAAAATATGTAGCAAAATATCTTAGATTATATGGAAATAAAAAAAAATATTTTTTTAGAGAAACATCAATTAATACAAATTTTTACTCATTTTTAATCATTTCTTGTACAAACAGATTTTAACTACTTTATCTTACAATTATATATTGGTATTTTCACTAAAAGCCTGAAGTACGACAAGAGAGGTGGCAAGAAAGACAAACATGGCGCCTGAAAATTGGCGCGCAAAAATTGTACTGTGCTCGGTGAGCCCAGCAGCTGATGACGTCACTGACAAGCGTTGCTCCTCAACTGGTTCTATGACGTGCAGGGTAACGTGAGCTGTGGGCAGGCCCAAGGGCTGGCAGGTGTAGTTGCCCCGGTCGGCCTGGTTGACCTGCTTCAGGTACAGCCGAGACACTGACCGCTGCTTGCTGTGGGCGAGGGAGATTTGGCTACCTACAAATGCAAATAATTTTTTTTTTTTTTTAAAGTTTTGCAGTCTTGGTATATGGTCATTCACTTGTGACGGGGTATGCTAAATTCCTGGGATCTTAATGGAAATATGAGGGACATTTTGCCTGAGTGAGAGACAATGGATGATAAATAGATACATATCCCCAATGATGTTTAACAAATTACCCCTCCTGTAGATTAAAATTAATAGTTGAAAATTTTGAAACCAACCAATTAAAATTTAATGTTTTAATTAAAGGAGTAAGATAATGTATTACAAAACTTTGGTTACCAGTGCAATTTACAGTTCAATGCTCCCTCCCTCCCTGTGAATTATTATTATGTGTATTAAAGAAGTCACTACTCACTATAAACATTAAAAATCATAAATTCAAACATGAATTTCAAACTTTTTTTGTTGTTGAAAAAAGTATTCCAAAACGTATACATTTATGCAAATATATGTTTTTATTCTAAAAACTGAAATCTGTTTAGCCAAGTCTAATAAATTTAATTTTTATTCAGGAAAGTTTTTGTAGTAGGTATGTTAATCAAAGTTTTATCTACTAAAATATTGGCCAAGTTATGCACAAGTATCGAAGGTGTTCTCACAAAATAGAAAAAAAACGGTTCTAGGACAAAGTATCCTCGGACAAAGTAGCCTCTAGGACAAAGTAGCCTCGGACAAAGTAGCCTCCTAAGGAAAGGTCAAGGCCGCAGGTATTGGCCCCCTGGCCTGCCTAGCCGCGGGCGCTCGGCCCCCTAGCCTATTACCTAACCTAATCTAAAAATTGTAAAAACAAAATTAAAACTTGTAAAAATCTACCAACCACTTTTGTAAAATCCATGAAATTTTAAACCACCTATGCATAACAGTTGAAGATATTTTTCTTAAATAAATGTCCTGAGGCTAACATAGGGAGTGGGGACAAAACACCTAATTTAAAAATGCCTAACTAAAAATGCCTAACTAAAAACACCTAAGTTTAAAAATACCTAATGTTAAAAACACCTACGTTAAAAACACCTAATTTATAAATGCCTAATTTATAAATGTCTAATTTAAAAACGCCTAACTAAAAAAGCCTAACTAAAAATACCTAATTTTAAAAATGTCTAATTTTAAAAACGCCTAATTTAAAAATACCTAATTCTAAACTATATAAACGTCTAATTTAACAATACCTAATTCTAAAATATCTATTTTATAATTTTGTAAAATTTTAATAACATTAATCCAATTGGCTGATTGTTCTTGCACAAGGATCTCGCTAGTCATTGAACCAATATGGTTCATCTTTACAATGAAGCTTCCTGTAGGTCGTGGGAGGGTTTATAACGCTTTAGGGGAGGTTACCAACACTTTCCAATGAGAAATCGCCCTTTGAAAAAATCTCCCCCCTCCCCTTTTTTTTTTATATTTCTTCAATCTTTCTTTATAAAACTAAAACTAAAATGGGGGATGGTCAACTATCACCCCCCAAGAAAGCGACGCTACGGCTACTTAGGTTAGGGAAGAAACCAATAAAAATCTAAATTAATTTTCTTTGTCCTTCAACCTTTGATTTTACTAATTAAATTATTTCTCATGTGAGGTGCCACAAACTAATCATAAAATTTTATTTTTAAAAGCGAAGCTTTTCTATAATTAGGGTCGGTCCGTTCAAGCCTTTTTTTGGGGGGGTGGTAAAATTATTAATGGGGGGGGGGGGGGTAATTCGTTTTTGGGGGGTAAATTTTGTTAAATATTTAGTATTACAAATGCGTACGAAGTGCGCAAAAATTTGTTTTGTCAGAGATTTTTTACCCCCCCAAAATTGTTTGGGGGGGGGGTAAATACCCCCTCCTAAATGGTTGGGGATGACTTTGGCACCCCCAGGGTAGGGGTAAATTTTAAATGGGATGTCTATGGGTCCCTTCGTACGTCTGTCCAGTTTTCTATTTCAAAACTATATTTTGAAATTTTGGAGGGGGTCGTAACCCCCCCCCCCCCAATTAAATTCCCCTCCGCACTACTAGGGGGCGTAGCCGCTGGTTTAATATATTCAACAACAGTTTTAAGATATGCTTAAAATTAGGTTTTTTTAAATTAGGTATTTTAAAATTAGGTATTTTTAAACTTAGGTATTTATAGTTAGGTGTTTATAAAATTAGGCATTTTTAAAATTAGGTGTTTTGTCACATTAGGCATTTTTAAAATTAGGTATTTTTAAATTAGACATTTTTAAATTAGGTATTTATAAATTATGTGTTTTGTCACATTAGACATTTATAAAATTAGGCATTTTTAAATTAGGTATTTTTAAATTAGGTGTTTTGTCCCCACTCCTAACATAGGTTAGGTTAGGTTAGGTTATATGCTAGGGGGCCGAGCGCCCGCAGCTAGGCAGGCCAGGAGGCCGAGTGCTGCGGCCATGTCCTTTATTAACAGTGGAGACTACTTTCCTTAGGAGGCTACTTTTCTTAGGTAAATGTCTTAAGGCTACTTTGTCCTAGAGGCTACTTTGTCCGGAGGCTACTTTGTCTGAGGCTACTTTGTCCGTGTCTACTTTGTCCAAGATCTAAAAAAACTAGTTGTCAAGATCGTCCGATTTCGTCATACTCAAGACATTAATTTTTGTAACCATGGATTTTCTAAAGACTTGCTAATATAAAATATTTGCTACATTTTAACTAGATTAGTATTGGAATTTAAAATTGGTTGTGCAAAAAAAGTTGCAAATAAGCCTGTTTTACATATGGTTAAACCTATCAAACATATCATTGATAGAACCTTAATAATTAAATCATAAAATAAAAACTGCAAATAGATTTATAAAATATGAATATGTAATCTTCAAATTTTAGATGTTTGGCTGTCTGTTTGTCACCAACTCGACCACATTGTCACTTTAATGACGTTTTTTAATAAAAGTTAATTTAAAAATTCCCACATTCTCTAAATTTATTTTTTAATTTTCTTATTTTAAAAAACAAGTATGACAATATCCATAAAAGCGAAGATCTGAAATCAAACGAACATGAAATCAATTGTGTCAAAATAAATTAAGCAGAATAATAATTTTAGGTATTAACAAAATTGTAAATAAGTTTGTTGCAAAATTGCTTAAATATCCTGTTTAAGCACATACTTACATTATTAGGACTTGATTATAGAGATGCTGCGCTTAAAACATTATCAATGTTCCAAAAATCAGATGAATGGGATAATTATATCATACAAATGGATGGTGTATAGACCATAATCATAGAAGAACTTCACTTTTAATAAAGGAAGGTGGAAGAAGGCTCGATAGTATTAAATGTTATTATTATGTAGAATTGTCTAAAGCGAAGGGACACCTTAAAAAGTTGTATTTAAAAGAAAATGTAAACTACAGGGTCATTCAAGAGAAATGATTTTTTTAAAAACGTAATTATGCATAGAAAATAAAACAATTATGTAAAATCCTTTATATATTTGGAAAACCTATTATGAGACATTTATGTTTTGAATATTTAAAAATGATTATTTCAACAAATTATGCCCTAAAAACCGGTTTTTCCAAAGGCTTTTTTTTCAAAGATTTATGGATTTAAGGGGTGTTAAAAAAGTACACACATTTTTAAAATTCAAATTTCGTGGCTTGTGTTAATAGTAGAAAAATGTTATGCATATCGTTAGAATCGTCATAAGCTCTAGTTTTTGAAAATATAAGACCCGTTTTTGTGTTATTTGTAATTTAGGAGCTACGTTGAAACATGTGAGAAAAAGGATGAAAAGTTTTAAGTAATTGGAACATTTTACCACGTAGCTCCTATACTATACGTAGCACAAGAATGGTTCTTATATATTAAGAAACTAGAGCCTATGACGATTCTAACGATATGCATAACATTTTTCTACTATTAACACAAGCTGCGCAATTTAAATTTCAAAAAGGTGCGCATTTTTTTACAACCTTTAAATCAATAAATCTTCGAAAAAAAGGCCTCTGGAAAAACCGGTTTTTAGGGCATAATTTGTTGAAATAATCATTTTTAAATATTCAAAACATAAATGTCTCGTAATATGTTTTCCAAATATATAAAGGATTTTACATAATTGTTTTATTTTCTATGCATAATTAAGTTTTTAAAAAAATCATTTCTCTTGAATGACCCTGTAGAAGAAGTTTTAACATTTTTATTGTATTATGCAAATTCATAAACTATATTTTTATTAAAATTACTTTGTTGTACAAATGTTTTTCTATTTTGATTTTCTTTTCTCTAAACACCTTCAAAACTCAATATTGCTATTAATTTGAAAGTATACTTTTGATGCTTATTTTAGGTTAGGTTATGCGAATTAAAAATAAATGGGTCCGGTAGGGACTGTATTCCGTTGGGTGAAGTAAAGGCAAGGTAGGGACCCAAGTCTTTTTTTAATAATAAAAAAAATATATGGAGGGGGGGGATATGGGAGGTTTTCCAGTTATAGTTATAAATGCCCTTTCGTACCAATGCAATGGTTTGTTAGGATTGATCTTACACTGAGTTACTTTTAAGGGGTTGTACCTATTAAGAGATTGTACCTCTAGACTATGCATATCTATCAAGTATTCTTTTTTTCATGTTCATAGTATATATCTTTTATGCAAACAAATGTTTTTCATCAAACTTTTCTTCAACATATCATACCAAAACCCGCCTTCCCTTTTTATTTACATGGTCCATCCTTATAAACAGCCTCTTTTTTTCTTTCCTTTCTTGTTCCCCTGTATTTCTTCAAGTTATGTGACTCTCAAACAGTTGGGAGTAAGAACATATTTTGTATTCTTAAATATATTAAGTTACTAATATTAATGGTTGGTTTTCAGACTTTGATCCATATTCGAATGAACTAGTTATCTAAGATATTGATTTCTATGTCATTTTTATAATGTAAAATATTTAAATTTTATACTAATATACACAACAATAAAACAACCTTTACAATTTAAAGAGGAATAAAATATAATCTTGTATTATGTTCATATAATAAGAGAAACATTTTCCACCACCCAACTTTAGAAAGGCCAGCAAGCTTACTTATAAGTTTTCAAGATTTTTTGCACAAAACATATATTTATTTAATACAGGTTGTAGAAAATATAGTTTGAAAAAAAACTTTTATTTGATTAAAAAGTCAACAAATTAAAACATATATGAACCGACATAAAATGAATGATACGACAAAACATTGATAAATTTTTGAGAACACCTGACGGTGTTAATAAAACAAAATTAGCAAAAATTCTTTTGATAGATAATAATAGAAATAAAACACCCTGTATGCAATATATTTTCGTATTTTATAAACAAAATTTGGAGGTTTCTCTCAAAGTTCAAAGTCGAGAACTTAAACCCCCTCCCCCCTAATTTTGAAATAAACTTTTATATGGGGGTGGAGGGAGGTTTTTGTCAATTTGTTTATAACTTTAGGTCAGGTAAGGTTATATTTTATTTTGTACTCAGGAATAAGCCCCCTAGGTACTAGGGATAGAAAAAAATAATAATATTTTGCATTAAAAAGGTGAGGGGGGTCCTGGGCCGGCTAGGCACTTTATGCAAAAGCACCAAAAATTGTCTCTCATATTTTTATTTTCTATCTGCATTTAAAAACAAAGTTATGTAAAGCATTTTTGTGTCGCTTCAAATTAAATTGCTTTTGAGTAAACAAAAGTGTTTGATTTATAAATTGGATGGCGAAAACAAGTTTATTAATATCAGAAGGTTGCACATGCAAAATTTCATTTTAATAATATGACTATATACACCCATTGATTAAATCATATATGTCTTGGAGATTTTGGGTACAAGATAAGTGAGTTATCGCATGAAAATAGTTTTCCGAGGATAGGAAAATAAAAAAGAACCAATTATAGTTTTAGTGGTTCTAAGGGATCGAAGGCCTGACCCAAAAACAGGTATGCATTCTATTTATTTTTTTTTTGTGTGGAAAAAATGGTACATGATTTCCAGTATGTCTCAGAGCTAGTTTTGATCCAGCAGATATCATTACATACTGAAATAGTTATCTATTACAGGCTAGAAATCAACCTTATTCGACATTCACTCAAAGCCCCAAAAATAATGGACTTAAAAGTGTATTAAACTGTATATAAGACATTTGCGAATATATTGATACCATTAATTTGCCTCTTAGATAGAAAAAAGTATGTTTTTTTAATATTTTTCTCTTGCTACAAATCAAATTTCAAATTTGAGTCACCAAAAATGCTAAACTAATTTTTGCTCTAGAAGAATCAATTTTTGGAGTTAGAAAGTGCTTAATACCTCATTTTAATCGCCTGGCATTGCTTTATAATATACAGGTAATGACTTGGTTTTTTATGGAACAGCTGACTAAAAAATCGAGGTTTTGTGATAAACCCACTTTTGTTGTTGCTCCATAAATGATATTTTTTCCCCCAATTTTTTTGGCTGTAAAGAAGCTTTATATATTCATATAACATCCACCTAAATTTGACTTTTGGTATTTTATTTATAACATCACCAGAGGGAATTGAATTTTGGAAAAAAAATATTAATTTATATTTTACACTGCTATGCATTGTTCTTGTTCTTGTTTCTAAAAAAAATTTATATTATAAAAAAGAGAATTATTTAACGCTTCTATAGGTATGTTTATCATTTTTCTAGGCTTAATATAACTATAATTACACCATTTTAAAGTTAGACATCATAACATATTAACACAATTATTGAATCGGTCTGTATTATTAAGCTGGCAACTCTTAAAACAGCTGCATTTCATTATCCTATTATATAAAGTAGAAATCTTTGTTGTCTTTAGCTTAAGATTTCGACAATTACAGTACCTATTGAGTTCTGTGTTTTATGGATGCTTCCTATAGGACCCTGGATAGTTTTGGAATTTTGAAAATAATATCAATTTATATTTTACACTGCTATGCAATGTTCTTGTTCTTGTTTCTAAAAAATATTTTTATAATTAAAAAGAGAATTATTTAATGCTTCTATAGGTATGTTAATCATTTTTCTAGTCTAAATATAACTATAATTCCAGCATTTTTTAAACATCATTATATTCAAGTTATTGTAATTTTTAAATAAAATATCAATATCAAGAACTATTGGAACAATTTTTACCATGCAAAACAAGGTGTTATAAAGTGTAGGATCCCTCACAATATCTATCTGTCTGTCTATAATGCATTACACATGTAATGCTAATAGAGAGGATGCTATAAGAGTGCTCTTATAATGTGAACTTCTCATAATTGAATGGGCTTCCTGAAACCAGAGACCATAAAGTTGGCCTAGTAACTACAAGGGGGAGTGCAGGAGTATCCAGGGGGAGGTGCTTGTAAAAGGGTAATTTTTTTAGGGATGGGGGTAATCACCCCCCTTAATATATTATGGGGGGTATAAACCCAGCCTTTTAAATTTTTTTAATAGGAGTAAAGAAAATCCTTAAAACTTACAAATCTAGGAATCAAACTAGCACCCCAACCAATAATCGGTTCCATGCCAAATGTAGGAGTGGAAAAACATTGAAGGGACAAATGCATGAGTCCCAAACGTCAGAGTGGAACAAACGCAGGAGTGGGACAAACATTGGAGTGGACAAACGCAGGATTTTTGGGACAAACGTCGGAGTGGACAAACACAGGAGTCCCAAACTTTTTTTTCAATTTTGAATTTTTGTTTACAAACACAGCCCCCCCTACCTTCGTCCCGTTACTTTTCTTAGTTAGGTTAGGTTAGGATATAGGCTAGGGGGCTGAGCGCTGCAGCCATAGTCATTATTTTGTAGACAGGGGTATAAAAAATTTCAAAGTTGTAATATTATTAAAATAGTAGACACTCCTAGGTTTTATTTAAGCAATGTCCACTCCAATGTTTTCCACTCCGACGTTTGTCCACCTTGATGTTTGTCCACTCTGACGTTTGTCCCATTCTTACGTTTGTCCACTCCGATGTTTGGGACTCCTGCATTTGTCCACTCCGATTTTTGGAACTCCTATGTTTGAGGTAGAACCCCAATAAGTAAATCTCAATAAAACTTGATAAAATTATGCAAAATATCAAAGTATTCAATCCCTGAATTTCAACCATCTATCTTGAATAGGAGTAGAGAAAATCATGAAAACTTGAATTGTAGGAATCGATATAGCCCACCCCAGTTTTTTGGCAAATCCTAATGAAACTTGATGAAAATATGGAGTATTGATAGAGAGAGAGAATATTCAATCCATGAAAATTTAAGCCTTCTATCTTTTATAGAAGCCGAGAAAATCTCGTTTTCCCCTTTCTGTCTCAGACAGACAGACATACCAATGGACAGACATACAGATGAATGGACAGACAATGGACGGACAAATATTTTGAATTATATAGTAGCTTCACTACTAAAAAACTAAATAGGATAATTGTTGTACACAAATTGATTTCAGTATGTTTTAAATGAGCTTACATAATCAAGGACGTCCAAGCTTTTTGATCTGGGGGGGGAAGGGGGGAGGGAAATTTGGGCATCCCCATGTTTATTTTGTGGGGTAATCTTTATATACAAAAAAGGCAAGGACGTCAAAGCTTTTTATATTTTTTTTTTTGGGGGGGGGGGAGAGGGGAAGATTAAAAATTAAAAATTTAAAAATTATGGGGTTGTCCCAAATCAATTAATAACCCTTAACCCCCTAACCCCCCCCCCTCCCACCGGGACATCCCTTTACATAAAGTAATGATTATAAAGTTACTAAGTACCTTACTGCTACAAAAATCATCTTCCAACATTTTAGATTAATTCTAAAACGCCTGAATTAACAATAAGAGCTAACCATGCACAGTGCCTTCGAAGGTGCTTTGACTTAAGTGTCAGAACCTAAATTGGGACATAGTGCATTTCATTACCCTAGGTTAGGTAACTTCATTTCACTTTTCAAAAAAATCTAAAATGCAGCGGTTTTTGAGAAAATTAGATTTAAAAATTTCTAGTTAAATTTTCACCCACTAGGAGTTACCGCATAATCATGACAAGAAAATCAAAGATTATTTATTTAATATTTTGAACAACTTTGCTTTTATAAAGTCAGTCATAAAACCTCCCTATATATGATTTATTTAAGGCTGAATCTCTGTGACCTTAGCAAAGCAATTGATAAAAATAGCCATTAATTACATCACTTCAGGAGTGGTTTTATGAAGAAATTTATTATAGCAAACTTGTTCAAAATTAAAAATAAATAATCTTTGCTTTTCTTGTTATGATTATATGGTAACTCCTAGTGGGTGAAAATTGAACTTGAAATTTTCAAATTTAATTTTCTCAAAAACCGCTGCATTTTAGATTTTATTGAAAAGTGAAATAAAGTTACCTAACCTAGGGTAATGAAATGCACTATGTCCCAATTTAGGTTCTGACACTAAAGTCAAAGCACCTTAGAAGGCACTGTGCATGGTGTGGATATACACATCCTAATTGTAAAAATGTTTTGCTTTTTAAAATTGTAAATCAATTATTCAGGAATCGTTTTACTTTGTTTGTTTACTAGCAGCTGCGCTCCAAACATCTAGGAGCTCTGTAATTAAAGGAGTAAGGAAATTAGTAAAATAGCCTTATACTTTACCGAAATCTTAAGCTACAGACAAAAAAGCTTTATATAACATGTATTAATTTGTAAAACTGCAAATGATAAAATATGACCTATTTTTTTCTCTTTAAAAATTCTCTTTAAACACCTCCCCCTTTTTATATAAAGATGCTAATTCCCCCCTAACCCCAAGAGGATATAAGCAGTAAAAACCCCGCAGGTGGCACAATTTTCTAACACTTCTTTCTTATTTAGTCTTTTAAAAGGATTCAAAATGCATTGACATATATATATTTTTTTTTAACTCTTATTTTATACATCTTAATTGGAACTGATGATCTATTTTTATAGAGAAACATATGTATTCCATCAATAAAAAGTTAAAAAATTAAGTGTGTTTATACATATAATAGTTACTATATATAATAGGATAATGAAATGCAGCTGTTTTAAGGGTTGCCAGCTTAATAATACAGACCGATTCAATAATTGTGTTAATATGTTAAGATGTCTAACTTTAAAATGGTGTAGTTATAGTTATATTTAGCATAGAAAAATGATAAACATACCTATAGAAGCGTTAAATAATTCTCATTTTTATAATATAATTTTTTTTTAGAAACAAGAACAAGAACAATGCATAGCAGTGTAAAATATAAATTGATATTTTTTTCCAAAATTCAATTCCCTCTGGTGATGTTATAAATAAAATACCAAAAGTCAAATTTAGGTGGATGTTATATGAATATATAAAGCTTCTTTACAGCCAAAAAAATTTGGAAAAAAAATATCATTTATGGAGCAACAACAAAAGTGGGTTTATCACAAAACCTCGATTTTTTAGTCAGCTGTTCTATAAACAACCAAGTCATTACCTGTATATTATAAAGCAATGCCAGGCGATTAAAATGAGGTATTTAGCACTTTCTAACTCCAAAAATTGATTCTTTTAGAGCAAAAATTAGTTTAGCATTTTTGGTGACTCAAATTTGAAATTTGATTTGTTGCAAGAGAAAAATATCAAAAAAACATACTTTTTTTTATCTCAGAGGCAAATTAATGGTACCAATATATTCGCAAATGTCTTATATACAGTTTAATACACTTTTAAGTCCATTATTTTTGAGGCTTTGAGTGAATGTCGAATTAGGTTGATTTCTAGCCTACATCGGATTATAGACAGATTTCCGCGTAAATCAAAGTAAAAAATTATATAACCTTTTTTTATATTTTTATTCATAAAAAAATTGTCTGTAATACCATGCCATACATGATTTTTCTATTGCTGGTTTTGTTTCTCTCTAATATGTGTATTGTATGTGTGTTTAATAAGCTATAAAAATTGGAAAGAATTTTAATGAATATAATAGATTTGAAATCTGCATCAAATTTTAAGGAATTTTTATAAAATTTGTTTTTTGTATAATTCTTTATCTATAAGCGCAAATACAAATTATGTTAAATAATTTTGACATCTGTGATTGGTGGATTGAAAACTATCTGCGCCCTGATTGGAGAAGCTTAAGTGACGTACATCATTCAACTAATTAGAGCGCAGGTAGTTTCCAATCCACCTATCCTATTGGTCAAAATTTATTAACTTAAATTGGATTTGCGCTTTTAAATAATGAATTATATAAAAAACGAATTTTATAAAAAATCCTTAAAATTTTATGCAGATTTCAAATCTATTATATTCATTAAAATTCTCTCCAATTTTTATAGCTTAATGTTTAATTCAATAAAATTAAGACTTTACCTGTAAAATCGACCAACATCTTTCCGTTGAAGTACCATGTAACATATGCAGGTGGCTCCACAGTCTGAAATATTAAACAGTTGCTACGTTTGTAATATCATTGTAAATGTATAGTTAACATTTTTACAAAAAAAATATAAAAAGGTTCCTTTGTAGTAATTTGACTATTAGTCAGCACTTTAATTGAAAGGCATAGACACCAATTTTATTATTCTCTTTTATTATGCAACAAATAAAGCTATATTTTTTTTCAAACTAAAATAGTTATAATATTTCTTTTTACTCTAAGACCATGGTATACTTTTATAAACCCCTCACAACTTAATTAATGCAAAAACTAAATAGAATTTAACAAAAACGAAATCTAGCAAAGCATTAAGGTTAAAATAATATATTTTTTACTAGTTTTTATAAGGTTATTATATTTTGTTTATTTTATTTTCATTTAAAAGTTAGTATGTTTTTCAACCTATTTTTAAAAAAATTACACTATTCTAAGACATGAAGATATATTTTGATTTTAGCAATCATTTTCAATTCATTTTGTCTAAAAAAATATAGGCATGAAACATTATATAACAGCAAATATGATCAAAGATATTAAACATACATTTATATAGAACAATGTCACAAATTATTTTGAATCTTAGGTATCACCATAGAATACAGATGACTACTGAAAAAGTTTGAAATAAAAGATTAAAACATTAGTTTTTTAAAACAGGAGGAGTAGGGAATAATTCTTGGCCTTGTTTGAGTTATGGGGCGGGGCATAGTTTTTATTAAAGGAATTTTTTTGATGGTTAGGATATAGGCGGAGTTTTGGATGGTGAGTTTGGTTGCCAATATTTTATAGGCTAATAGTATTCATCCAATATAGAAAACTAATGCAATTGGTATGCCACACATATCTTTATTTTATCGATTTTTCATATATTTAAAATTCAAACCTAATGTTTATAGAGTCTCACAATTTAAGTTATAGAGAAGTTTTGCTATTCTTCAAATGTCTAATTACTTGGGTTTAATTCTAATTGACATAGTCCGTGATTTAAAATGATATAAAATAAGCAAACACATAAATACTTAATTACATTTCCAGCTGAAAATTTAATGAGTTTAATTTGTAATTTTATTAATCAATCATCAAATGGAAACTAACTTTAAATGGTAAATTATATATAATCATATTTTGTGGAGTTTATAGGTCTGTATTTTGGTTTTGAATGTACAATTATATTACAACTCAATTATTTATTTAAAATTAAACTAAAAAAAATATAAATGATATGTAATAAGGATATTTTTTCCAAAGCAAATACGTTTTAAGAATAGATAACAAATTATAAAAAAAAACAATTAAGATGATGTAAAAACAGCCGGGCAGGTTAAAAAGTGAGTAAAAGAAACAAACAACAAAGGATTCCAAAGAAATGGTAATATAAAACTCCCTAAGAACATGGAGCCAGCTAGGGGACGATAAAACGACCTGAAAACATAGCACTGAAGAGGTATTAAAGATAAGGTTTTGTAACATTACTAAGGGTAAATTAAAAAAAAAGTTTTTTAGATAGATCTTTTAAAAGTTAAAGTAGTATAAGTTGCATGAATAAAATAATTTAAATGTACTTTGTGTTGTTTTACTCTTGAATAAATATTAAAGAAAGAGAGGGTA
This sequence comes from Acartia tonsa, assembly GCF_053477335.1. Taxonomy (NCBI): domain Eukaryota; kingdom Metazoa; phylum Arthropoda; class Copepoda; order Calanoida; family Acartiidae; genus Acartia; species Acartia tonsa. The sequence goes on along the minus strand of NC_137269.1, from coordinate 34,421,430 downwards.
TAAATAGCAAAAATGTTAAAAAATAATAATTTGTCATATCTTCTTGAGACTTGTATAGTTATAATTACATTTTACATTCAATTAAAGAAAATTAGAGGTTATTAAAGCATAATCCTTGTTAGTTTTTTTTTCTCTGTTTATAAATTTTATCATCATTTTTTATTTTACAAGTTGATGTAATATACCCACGCCAGCACAGTGGAGTGGAACTTTGTTTTCATCAGGAAATGAAATTTGCAAACTTGTAAACAGAGTGACCAACACATAAACTAATATATACACATATGATTATAAACAGAGTTTCCAAAATAAATACTAATATCTGCAGACAATAATTTAAACAGAGTGACCAACACAATACAAATGTACGCAATATTGCAAAAAGGGTGACCAACACACATACTAATGTTTGCAAACAAACTTGTAAACAAAATGACCAACACACATAAAACTAGTAAACAAAGTGACTATCACATATACTAACATCTGCATACAAACAGGTAAACAGGGTGACCAACACACCTAATAATATCTGAACCCAAAATTGTAAGCTGAGTGACCAACACCGATTCTATTATCTGCACACAAACTGTAAATAGAGTAACCAACAGACTTATTACTGTTTCTAAATGATATTGTAAACAGAGTGACCAACACTGATACTAATTTTTAATCTTGTAAACAGGGTGACCAGCACCCACATTAATTTATGCAAATAAACTTATAAATAGAGTGCCAAACACACATACTAATATCTGTATACTATCTTGTAAATATAGTGACCAACACACCTACTAAAATCTGAACACAACATGTAAACAGAATAGCTAAACTTAGTGACCACTGACCAATATCATAATAATATATCCATTATTCTGGATAGATATGTGACCTTTAAAACACAGATACACCCAAACACAATTTAAGAGTTTTACATTTACAATGAGGAAAACAAATATTTGCTATAAAAGAGCAGAACAATTGAGTTTTAAAAGATTGTTTTTAAAATCTATTTTTGTCAAAACCTGTAAAAATAACCTTTTTCTTATTTTTCAATTTTATTGAATTAAACTTCCCTTAAAAAACTTAGCAAAAATGACTAAGTATCAACAATGGTATTTCTTAGTATCTCTATTATCATTATTTCCATTATGTTCACTCAAATGACAATAATAGTTTTGGGTTGATAACCTTTGAGCATGTAAAAGTAGGTTGTTGAGAAGTACTGCAAATAACAACTCCTAATACTTATAGGACATTAAAAAAGCTCTAAATGGGTATTAGAATAAATCATTAATATGGTTTAATATACTGTTGTACTCAGATAGAAAAGATAGAGAAAAAGATCAATTCAGTAATTTTTCTGTGGAATATTTCCACAAAAACAAATGATTTATGTGTTTTATCAAAGCTCTAAGTTGCTGAAGGCCCAGACCAATAACATAGAGACTTTACAAATCATCGGCATACATATTTTGTGGATAATTGCTTAATAAGCAAATAAATAAATGACCTTTCAGTCTAGCTTAGAACCAGTTTAAATCCACAGGAAAGTAATTGGAAAGTATATTCTGGTTTGTAATTGTGCTGTATTAAAGAGCAATCTCAAATTGTATGGAAAAAATAATACAAATTAAATACTTTTGTCGATGTTTTAAGTGTATATAATTATATATCAAATAATTTAATTTAATTATTATACACTGGACTTCCTTTGCATAAAAGACTCCTGAATTTCATTCAAACTTTTAAAATTCTATGCAATTTTCCCATTATCATATATGCTGGTCAGTTTTAGAAATTTTTTATCTAAATAGTTAAAATAAAACTCCTAGGTATAAATGATATTTCAGGTATTACTCTTTCAAATTAAGATAACTTAGTCTATTTATATAATTTCATTCTATACCTATATAAGGGACTACTTTTTCTGTTTTTTACCTTATGAATTATTTCTGACAGATTTTTTATAAAACGGCTTGCTTTATTGCATCAAGATTCATGAAAGATCTATATAGGAAAAAACCGTCTATAAATGAGCTTGTGTCTTCCAATAGTAGAATGTATAATACTCATACAAAGCTATACTCTATAATAAACTCTCATTGATCAGAAAGATAAGACCCATTTTTAAAAGCGAAGCTTTTCTATAATTAGGGTCGGTCCGTCGGTCTGTCCGTCTGTCCATCCGTATGTCCATCACAGACAGTTAGCTCTTTTTGTTAATTTAAACATGTTAGAATTGTCCTATTGATGCCAAACTTTGTATAATGATTCCTATAGTAGTTAGGTACAATTTAGAAAGCGTAGCAACTCTATAAACAATACCAGAATGTCCGTACGTCCATTTAAAACATGTTGATTTTTAACAAATTTTCTTAAAATATTGTTTGTACTTATGCATTAATATTCTGCTAATTCAGTTCTGACAATCTACAAGTGTTAATGTTCGTTTGTCCTTCCATTTCAGAGCTTTGCTTTTATGGATGTTGTCATCCTTGTTTTACTCTATGAAGAATAAATTCATAAAATAGAAAATTTAAATTGATAAAATAGTAAATCAAAAAAAACTTAATTTTAAAATAATTTGATACTAGCGACGCCTCCGTAATGTGTTCAGATATCTAACTAAAATTTATCATTTAACTAAACATTTTAAGTTTTTAACCCTTTCAGGACAATAATTTAAAACAAAAAAATACTAGGATCCTAAAAAATTTTAAAGAAAGAAAGACAAATTATAGATACGGTTTTGAATAAAAATAATGAAATTTTAAAAAGACAGAGGGAAAGGGAAGTGAGATAGAGGGACATTTAATCTTTAAAAAATGATGAAAAAACGAAACCAAAGTCGTAGTAATCTTTATGTGTAGTAACTTTTTCTGTAGTTGGGTTGATATTCAGGGATTAGACAATGGAAAAAAAAGATTAATATTCAGGGATAGGCCAATGGAAGAAAAAGATTAACATTCAATCTAGCCAATAGCAAGGTAATTTTTGAACGCCGCCTCTAGTATCTATATGTTGACTGGTCTGTTCTAACTATAGTGTCTTTATTTTCTAATTAATCAATTTGTTAATTTTTTTACTACATGGCCACCCTGTTACTAGAATTAAACTTAATTTTTCTTAAGTAAGGATATTAACAAAACTAGTTTGTAATTAGATTTTAAGTTTTGTAAAAATAATGGTTAAACTATTTAAACTAATACTTTCTTTGTTTGCTGATGAGTTGCATAAACAACAAGTTTCCAATTCAATTTCTCCAATATTTTTGTTTTAACAAAGAAACAAAAAAAAAATTTAATCCTAAATTTAAGCATTATGAAAGAGTATGAAATCAAAACTCCCTAAAAATGAAATGAAATTTTTGAAAATATTTCAAAGCCAACATTAAATTCTTTGCTAATATCTACTGTATTTAAATACTTTTTGTGCATTTGTTTTTTTGTAAAATATTTGGAATGAAGTATGGTCATTATTGCCCTTGGTAAGAGATTTAGGCCTTGAGGTCTGATGCAAAAGTAATTTATTTAAATTTAAAACAATTAAACTCAGAACATTGTGATACTTTACACTCATATAATTCTGTTCTGATCCAAGAATCAAATTGAAGTTTATTTGATTATTCAGGTTGGTTTGGTGTTTTGTTACTTTGTATTTGTAAAGGCCGCTTCGCCCCTAGCCTCTAGGGGCTTCGCCCTATATAGTTTTGGGAAGTCAACCCTCCTTAATAGAAATATTCCAAAAAATATTCTTTGTTTAATTACTCTGTGATAAAATGAAACCCAGGTTGTGCGCTTTATGCAGAAAAATTTTAATTTGTACAAATTAAACCCAGGTTGTTTGCCGTATACAAAAAAATTTCAATTCGTAAAAATTAGACCTAGGTTGTTCGCATACACAAAAATTAAAATTAAAAAAAATATATTTTGATTTTTTTTGGGGGGGGGGATTCATGGGGGCTATGCCCCATGTTGCAGTGGGGTTCCCCCACCCCAATTACTGGTTTTTGTTTAAAAAAATAAAAAAAAATAAAAATTTGGAAGTGGGGATTTTTTTATTTTGGGGGGGGTTGGAGTGTCCCACCTCCCAAGAAAATAGCTTAAAACCACCAGAGGACCAGTAGGTATATTCCCAGAAGGGTAGAGCCCAATTTGATCAGCAGTTACTGAGATTTTACAAAAAATGTAAAAAAAAAATTTTGGGGGGTTGGATTTTTTTTATTTTTGGGGGGGTTGGGGGTGTCCCACCCCCCAAGAAAATAGCCTAAAACCACCACAGGACCAGTAGGTATATTCCCTGAAGAGTAGAATCCGATCGGTTCAGTGGTTACCGAGATCTTAAGGGACAGACAGACAGACGGACAAACAGACGGACAGACGGACAGACGGACAGACGGACAGACGGACAGACATCAAGCTACTTTGTATTATAGATTTTAGACTTATAACCAATTATTTGCCATTACTTTTATCTCTGATAAATACTATTTAAATACATATAGTTTTTAAATAAGATATCCAATGCATTTATATATTTGAAACATTTTAAGTAATGGTTATTTTATTTCAGGCCATAAATTCTGCTTAACCTAATTATAAAGTCAAGTTGCCAAAATTATAAAAGAAAATTCAATTTGTTTACATACAAACTTTAATAAAATGTTACCTGTGACATGATACATTTGATTTGAACCTTGCTGCCAGACTTGACATGCATCTCAGGACCTCCAGCAATTGAAACCTGCTCATTCAGTCAGTCACACAATTAGCTTATACTCATTATTATTAATTTAATAAATTCTATTGAGAACATGACAAAAAAATATAATTTTTTACTTGTCAGTTTATATTTGAAAGTAAAATAATTTTATTTTATAATAATGTCTATTGTGAATTTATCCTATTATATAAAGTAGTAAGTGTTCTTTGTCTGTCCCAAAGGATCTCGCTAACCGCTGAACCGATATTGTTCTCCTTTACAGTATAGCTTCTTATAGGTCCTGGGAAGGTTTTAAACTATTTTTGGGGAGGGTGTATTCATCCCCTCCCTCCAAAAAATATTTTTTTTTACTTTTTTAAAACTTAAATTAAAATGGGATGAGGTCCACTTTTCCTCCTCCTACCTTAAGTGCCTCTAGAGCTCTAGGGGCGTAGCCGCTAGTTTTTATATAATTCAATATTAATACAAAAAGTGTATTAATATTTCTTCCTATATTTTAATTATACATAAAATTAAAGGAAACCCTTGATTTTCATATCATAACATGTAAGACAACAACAGTCAATTCATTATACCTATAACATTTGTAATAATTTATGTAAAACTTATGACTTTTTTCTCTATAAACACATTTTTTCTTCAATGAAACTGATGCAAAATTTGAGTGGATAACCTTAAGACTGAAGCTTCATAACCTAAAATTATCTAAATTTGTCCAAGAGGGACAAATTTGTTTTAGTGCATAAATTCTGCCAAGGTTATGTTTGCTTCATATAGCTTCTTCATAAGAAACCAGAGTGACAAGACACTGTCAGATAATATACAATAATATGGAAATTTTAAATAAATTGTCTACTTTTATTGTTCTAAAACTGTATATTAGGTTCTGATAAGCAATCTTCAAAAAAGTTTAGGTTTGTTATAGCAAGAATTCTATTTGTAAAGGATATTCTAATAAAATAGATTTTACACAATGTAAAACTTAAATATTTTTTTTACAATAATTCAAAGCAAATTTATACAATAAAGGAAGTTTCGATTATCTAATTCTAATGTTTTAGTTTTAAGACATAAAACTTAATCCAAATAACAGTGTACTGTAAATGTTGAAGAATGATGACAGATTTAATAAGGGAAATAAGGATGTGGTAGGTAGAGTTTCATAATTAGTTAACCTCTAGTTTAATATGCATACACAATCAGGGATAAATGGATGGGGCTATGGAAAATGAGTTTTATATATTTTATAATTTAACAATTGCTACTTAAACCATATAAAAAGAAGTACGACCATTTAAATAAATTACATTATTAACAATACTGAAAATACAAGATAAAAATAGACACTTTTGGTTGACAGTTACCACTTTGTTATTTCTTAAATTTTCTAGATAAATTTGGATTTTGAACATTGTCAAACTATGTATTTAATTTTTTTTAAATATATATTTATCCTGTATCCCTGGCACACCTTGAATTTTAGGCATATTTTACTCTATACCTTCCTTCCTTCATCCTTATACCATCTATACCATATATGAAGGGACAGCCAATGCACAAATTAAATAAATTTACCATAATATTATCTATATTTTATGAAAATAAATATAAAGTTATATAAAAATTTAAGGGCACTAAAATTTAAGCATTTTTTTCTTTTCTCTCCGTATGTCCTATATTAAAGCACTTTTGTTTTTAGTTCTCTTAAAAGATTCAAAATATAAACCCTGCAAAATCATATCTAACACTTGGAGTCATAAATGAGTAAACATAATTTTAAAACTTGACAATTATTTTTGCAATCCCTTAACTTGTGACTTATGAAGAACCAATATTGACATTAACTATATACAACATACATAATAATGTCATGCAAAGGTGTGGACAGATTGATAGATAGATAGGTAAATGGATTAATAAAAAAATGGATATCTTGATGGATGAATAGATAGTAGATAGATTAATGGATATATAGCTGAATACAGATAAAGATAGATGAAAGAGAAATATTTGAATAAATTGTCGTATACCTAATTAGTTAGATATCTTAAAAAGGGATAACAAAATTGAACTAAATAATGAATAGCTTTTCAAATTTAAGATTTATAATTAAGATTCATCACAAATGAATAGATTAATGTATGAATGGACGGTTTAATTGTGAAACGGATTAACCTTTTGCAATAACATGGTTAATCCCCATTCTAGATTTGGATAAGCCTTACAATTAAAAGAGCTAACCAACGCCTGTGATTTAACTTTTAAATCCTAATTTATTTTGCCACTTAATAAAACCAAATTTGTATCTTTAGCTAAGTAGACAAAAGATTATACAAATATATAAGTTGCTATTGCTGTATATCCACAGCTATTAAAGAATAATACAATGGAAAATTAATTGACGTACACCTACCTTTATAATAAACAAATTATTCCTTTCAGTATATTATTATTATTGGTGGATAAGTTTGTATACTGTAAGTTTAAACCAACTATTCAAGATGAAATAAAAGTACCCAAAATGTTTATGGAAACGAATAAAAGAATGTGTTATTAAACTTTGGGTCCAGTGTAATTTACAGTCCAATGTCACCTTCCTCCCTTCATTTAACTAAAGATTATACAAAATCATTTTAGTGGACAGACAGACAGACATAATTTTCAATTAATTTAAGTTATTAACAATTTCGTAGGAACATAATAAATAATAAAATTTGAAATATTTAGAATTATTATCCTCACGTGTTTGTATTTTAAGGTTTAAACAATAATTCTTATAATTTTTGACACATTGTCAATAGCTATCAATAAAATAAATGTATGTTTTTGGCCTCTAGTATATAAATATTTTTATGAATGTATTTGTATTATATTTCTAAAGTGCTGCTTTGTACTGTTTTAAATATTTTATTGACATAATTATTTATCAATAACATATTTTTTTTACATAGTCTACCCCCAAAATTACTTCAAAAATACATTCATTGTAGATATTAGTCCAAACTAAGAATTTACTACTCAAATTGATTTACTTCAATAGTAAAATTAAATAAACACAAAAAAGTATTTTAGTTATATAAATAGTGTTTATAAAATATTGAAAAACATGTAATTTTGTTCATTATAATTTGGGCTGTCATAAAATCTAATATCCATCATCAAAACCCCTTAGCTCCCTCATAAATAACGAGACACACAAACATACACCCAACTACTTAAGATTATAGGATAATTGTTTTGTTGTGATAATTGTGCGTGCTCTGGCCTCTGGTTGAATTACAACTAGCTCTGTCATCCTCTGCAGTTTTGTAGCAGCACTCACCTAAACAGACGGATAGATAGATACAAAATTTTATAGATGAAAAATAGTAAGATAACCAGAAAGATGGTCTTAGATAGAAAGAAGATAAAAATCTAGATAGACAAACGAAACAAAGAAAAATATGTACATATATATATATATATATATATATATATATATATATATATATATATATATATATATATACATGGGTAGAATGATAAGTACTAAGTAAGGTAGGTTTATAGATATTTCTACGAAAAAATATTTGATATAGATATTTACATATATAAATATGTAACTCAGACTGTATCGCCGCAAGGAAGCGTCCTTTGAGTCTTTGTGTCGTGTACTAAATGAAAATCCCCAAGCCTCCTAATCCTTACTCTGGAAAATCAGAAACGACGACATTTCTGCAGAGGTGCCTCCAAGAGCACACGATCGGCATCCGTAGTGAGAGGCGCGTCTCCGAGTGCATGTAATTCCTTTGTTTTCAGAGAATGCATGAAGCAAATGTTGTATGTCGTGAAAAATGTGTTTGAGTGCTAGAACCCATCTGTAAGTTTGTCCTGCTTGCACAAGACATAACCAGGTAACGATTTATTTGAATATAAGGCCAAATCCTAAAAGTAATTACTTTTGGTAAATGAAGAGCAAATTATTTTCTTTGTTTTGTCTAATAAAAAGACCAATCCTGCCCTATGTAACCTGTTTATTATAATGTATTATGCTTAAATTAATATTTTGTATTCATTAAAACAATTTACGACTCTCTTAAGCTTATCGATCTGATTATCTCATTTATATGTATTATTTTCTAATGTATTTATATTTTTTTAGATGTTTGGTTTTCATCTTATAATAAAGATCTGTAACCAATCTGCTTTTACATCCTCGTCGGACAGCTAGTACTGGGTATTTGTCTGCGCAATTGTATGAAAGATCTCAAAACTCAACTGCGGCGAAACACAGACAAAAAAAACTTGAAATATTGGTACCTTTTTTTCTTACTATGAAAATAATAAGAATATGTCATGTTTACATGAAAAATGAAGGAAGATGAATTAAAAGATGAAAATTTAGCTTTTTCCTATTCAAGATTAGGTTACATCACAGCACACAACTTGAAAAACAAAAAAAACTTTATTAACAAACTCAAAACAGTTTTTCAACATTTTGCATAGGGAAAAATTAATAAAGTTTTCTTAACATGTTAGCAAGAAAAAGTCATTAACCTTGTTTAGCGTTTTAAACCATTTTGATATCGATAAATATTGCATAATACAAAAAAGCTTTTCTTCATTGGTTGATGCTTTAATTCATATTTATAGTGTGGGATTATAGACTAATATCCAAAAAAATTAAAAACTTAGCATGATAATTCCTGTAGCATTTAGGTACTATTAAGAAAGCATAGCAACTCTTCAATCGTTATTGTTCCATTTAAAACATGTTCATTTTAAACTTTTTCACAACAAACTATTATGTGATATGATTATCTAATTCATCTGATTTTTAGATAATGATCCAGAGATAAAAAGGTACAAAAATTGAACGAAGCATAACTATAATCAATAATAAGTTAGTATGACATAAAACATTACTCTGCATTTGACAATTTGTAATAATTTTACATACAATTTTTTCTGCTTATTACGTCTTTTCACTCTACAAGGGTTAATGTATGTTTGTCATAACGTCTAATTTTAGAGCTTTGCTTTTATATCATCCTTGTTTTTTTAAACAAACAATATGAAATAATAAAACACACACTTATATGAATAGAGTGAAAATGCACAACCAAACGTTTAAACAAAGCAACATATTAATATCAATGTTTACATTGCGAAAAAATCGTTTCCTATGTCGTTTACAAAACTTCATACAGTATAATGTTAACTTCTTGATTTATCCTATTTATGGACATAATTACCCTTGTTAAGTGATAAGATGTTCGATTTGGGGCAGTTTTCATATTTGTTGGCGGAATAACTTTGGAGAATACATTAGGAGTAATTTTGAGTAATATCATTAGGGAAGTGCAAAAATTTAAAGGCCATTGTTCTATCCCTGTAGATTCCTGGATTGGGATGTGAGATTAGTTATTTCTCGCATCGTATTATAAACCGCTTTCCGCGGATATAGAATGTACAATTATAAATTAAAACTATTTTTTTTTAGCCCCGAGGTGCCGAAGGCACGGGCTTAAAAAACTGGTTTTAATGTTATGATTGTACATTTCTATTCCGTAGAAAGCTGGATATAATACGATGCTAGACATAGTTTTTTCGTATGGATGAGAACCGGTTCCTATCCACCGGATTTGAATGAATATGAGAAAATTATTTTCTTTTGATTTTGAGTAAATGCCTAACAGTTAAAAATTAAATGGTGTACAATTTTTTTTATATTTTTTTCTGTTTTGTTAAATATACTTTTGAATTAGAATCATGCATTTTATTTTGAAAGCAAATAAATATGAAAACACTCTTGTGTTTTACTAATTTTTTTTCAAAATGTATTTTATTAGAGTACTTAATTTAAAACAATATACATGGAGTACTTGAATGTTCGCTAGGTTTCTAAAAAATATCATGGATAATTTTAATCTGTTTTACCTTGATAATTGTTCTAAGTGAACTCAGTTTTTTTTTGGGGGGGGGGGGATTTGGAGATGTATGGTTGATTTATGAGATATGCTATATGCCGCAGATATGAGATATGCTATATGCCTGAAGGCCAAGGTAAAGCCAACGGCACTCTCTAAAGTAGATTGACTAGACATTACAATATTGCAAAAAACTATTAATGTATTTCGTTTATTACTAATTACGTTTATCCAGTAGGCGTGGACTGGATAAAATAAAAGGGATGGTACGGATAAATAATTATTTTATCCCGCTGCAAGTTTCACTTTATTAGAGTACATATTCTTTAAACTTTTACACTTTTGACAGTGATAAAAAGGTTAATTAAGCCAATACCATGTATTTAATTAAAAAAAACATATTAAATACTTAAGTTTGCTGTAATATATTTCACAAAATAATTAGATATACTGGCCTAACATTTTCAAAAATTTAATAAAGAAACCGATCAATACAGATTTACAGTGCAGTGTTTTGAAGACCTTGGCTTTTATTTACGATAAATTGTATTAAGGTTTATTAAGATGAAAATTAACTCTTTTCACAGCTTTGCCATGGCTGCTTTTGCACTTCTTTACATGCACAATAGACATACACATTTATAGATACACAGCCTCATTCGTTACATGGCAGTTATTATTTTTAGTCCTCGGACATGTAATTTTAAAAATCCTAATACACTTTCCCCGAAATGTAAGGCATAGCCATTCTATATATTTGTATATCTTTGAAAAGGAAGCTAAGCTATTGTTAGCATTAAACTGCCATAATTTTACTATTTATCGTATCCCGGGTCAAGGATGGATTGCCTTGACATGTGTCCAAAAATATCTAATCTACAGAAGAGAAAATTTTTGTTCAATTTTAGTTGGAAATGTACATTATTTATCATCAGTTGTCCTATCCCTAAAAAACCTATTACGGATTTACATTATTATGAATAGTATTAGACATCCAAATGATCAGTTGCCAAAAATGTAGCTGCAAGCCTTGTTATAATACTAAAACTAAGAATTACAAGTCTAGCTGCAGGTATCTCTGTTATTAAATGTTGTTGGTGTCCAAATCTCATATAGCACAACTCATTACTGTTACAATTTTCACGGCACCATTGCAAAATTTGCTTCATCAAAGTGCAATAATTTTTGCAACAAATGCAATATAAAGGTACCCTCACAATACATATGATATTGCAGTACACAAGCGTCATGTATCTTATTTATAGCCATTTAATTAAATTAATTTCAAATTCAATTAAATTTTCTGACCTTTTTACTTTTATATCTATGTATTTTTTAGTAGTAAGGCTACTCTAGAATTTATAATTTCTGTCTCCCTGTCCATCCATCCTGAAAATGTGAATATATAAATGATATGATATACTCAGCTGCTATATGAGATAGGATCATACAATTTCGTTTATTCGTTTATTTCGTTGACTTATGAGCACCTACTCTTTATATTCTATTTGACTTTTATTGGTGTTTATCTACTTTGCATTAACAATATTGTCATTCTATTTTTTTTAGGAGAAACACAGTTTTTGGCTGTTTCATTTATTTTTACTGGTTTGTGAAAGCATACATTATAGCCAGGCCTATATCATGTGTTTTGATACTTGTGTTGGGTTGTATATATCCTTATGCACAAATATTGTTTTTATTAACAATCTATATATTATTTGCCAATATCTGCAACAAAAATATCTTAAAATTTTATATTTTCAGCCCTTTTTAAATAAACAAGGATGACAACATCCATAAAAGCGTAGCACTGAAACGGTAGGACAAACGGACATTAACACTTGTATAGTGTTAGAACTTAATTATCATAATATAAATTTATAAGAGTCAAAGCAAAATTGTAAGTAAATTTGTTGTAAAACTGCTTAATACAGGATAATTTTTATGGACATACTTACATTTTTAGGGCTTGATTATAGAGTTGCTTCGCTTGTTACATTATGCTTTGTTGTCCCAGGAATCAATATACCAAAAATCAGATCAATCCGATGATTTGATCACATAAAAATTTGTTGTTAAAAAAGTAAAAAAATCAACATGTTTAAAATGGACATACGGACATTTTGGTAATGATTATAGAGTTGCTACGCTTTCTAAATCGTACCTAACTACTAAAGGAATCACCATGCAAAATTTGAAATCGATAGGACAATTCTATCATGCCTAAATTAACGGAAAAAGCTATCCGTTACGGACGTACGGACGGACGGACGTACGGACGGACGTACGGACGGACCGACCCTAATTATAGAAAAGCTTCGCTTTTAAATTTTTTTGTAATAATTTGTAATGAATTTAACCAAATCAGCGGTTTTCTCTACCTTATTAAAAACAATGGATCAAGTGCAGTTAATAGTAAAATATTTATTGTTTAATTTATCTTTTTATACCATAAAATAACTCCCGTATTTTCACAGTAGCCTTTCCCCTATTTCTAGCCTCTGTAGGCCCTGCGTGGCCAAGTGCCTTAACTTGCAGGGCAATCAAATAATCTAACCCTTACCTAACCTAAAATAACCTATCAAAAGCTACTGTGAAATTACGACGCTACGCCCCTGAAGAGGCGTTGTCATGAAAGGGACTATACCTAAAAATTAAATGACAAACAAATAAACCGACAGTAGCTGCACTACTAAAGACAAAACATAAATTGATTCTTTTAATTTTTTAATGCGTCATAGGAAGGGATAGTTGGTATTGTAAATGATAAGTGTATATAACAACAATAAATGGATAATCAAAAAAATATTTTTTTTTTCATTTTCTAGTAAGACGAATTAAGAAAGAAAAAACTAACCCTTTCATAGACTATTATTATTGGAGGAAATTTTTAAACTCTGCTAGTTTTGTACAACAGGACCTATATAAGGCTTCTCTTAAATGGAAAAGTCTATCGGTTCACCAGATTATGATATCCTCACAGAAAAAAATCTACTTTTTCACATACTCTGATATTTGAGCTGTTATAATTATACCCTTATCCCAAATGTATAGAGAATAGTGTAAGTGTTAAGTAATAAATAAGCTTTTGTTCCCTGACATAAAATGAATAGCTTTGCTTTCATGCTAATACAATGTCTGTTAACAATAGACATAAAAACTTTTGACAACAGTAATGCCTTGAAAGGGAACGGTAAAATAATTCCAAACTGGTTTTATGCCGAATCTGAATTTGTTATTTCTTATTTCATGATCGTTTGTATAAAAAGAGGCCAAAAACTTGATTTTTGATTTTTGATATTTCTAGTGTTTTTAATTTGTAGCAGTTTGACATTAGTAAAGCATTTAATAGAATCTTACAGCCACCTTAACAAGCATACAAAGGATAAGGCAATGAACAACAAATTAATGTAAAGCCCTAATGATGACAAATAAAATAAACCCTCCTGCAGATTAAAATAATTATTACGATGTTAATGCTAAGTTGAACCAACTACTCAAGATTTTATAATTTAAGCCATTAATAAGAAATGTATTCTTAATGTATTGGCACTTGATATTATGTCTATTGTTTATGTTTGAATACCAATACAAAAGGTATGAAAAACAAGCTGTGTACAGATACCTCAAGGTTATTTATATTTATATTTGCATTTTCTTCTATTTTCCTTATAAATTGGTTAATGACTAATGGATAAAGCAGCAATAAATTAAAGAGAAAATATATAAAAGAAATTTATAATGGTGTATAAAAGCTGAATGGATTCCAGGTATTAAAGATAATCTATTTAAGTAATGTAGCTGCTCTACAATTCTCTTTGTCTGTCCGTCAAAAATTCCATAGGGCTATTGAGAAAATTTAATTGGCTCGTTTGATATTAAAGAAAGGCAGCTAATGTTTTGTTTAAATTTTCCTTTTACTAATAAGCATCAAGTATATAGCTTACTAGGTCTGTCAATATGTTTGTACAGCCTTGAAATAGGGTAAATGTTTTTGGGGGATTATTTACCCCCCCAAAATTGTTTGGGGAGGGAGTAAATTTTAGATTGGGGGGAGGGTAAAATGGAAAAATTTTACCTCCAAATTCGTTTGGGGGGGGGGGGTAATCCCCATATTACTTCCCCCCCCCTTGGACGTCCTTGTTGACAGACAAAAATCTTTTAAGCCTTATTTTCTTATTTAAACTTGCTTTTTAAAAACCTGTGCTATTACAACATATCTCGTTTATGTTTTGAAAACTTTTTTTTCTAGATTCATTCTAAAGATGTGTTTCTTTACCTTTCTTATGATTTATGATTACACAAGTTTATCTGGGAATTACTTGAAAAGTTAGTGACAATGAATATGATAATATTGTAATATTCATAGTTATATATGTAATTTGCCTTTTTCCTTGTTGCATTTGACAATATTGGAGGTGTGGTGAATAGAATTCAAATATTATATTTACATTTCTCTGGATTAGGTTGAGCTCTATTTCTTTGCCATTCAGTTCAATATGAATATTTTAGGAAATAGATAAGTTTATTCTATTCAATAACAATATACTTTTTGTATAACCTATATGTTGCACTGTATACAGCTATCAATTCTAGCAAAATTATTTGTACCAATGTATAGAATGGTCAATGAAATTTTAAAAAAAGGAATATAATTGGCATAATCATAAAATTTGCCACATATAGCATACAAAACAGTTAAACTATATATTAATCACACGATACTATTTTATACATTTTATCATTGGTCAATTAAACTGTATACTGGCCTATCATTGGTCATTTGTACTATATGAAGTCAATTTTGATAAGCACTATACGCTGCTTCGGAAGTGATCTACTTAAAGCCAATGTCTAACAGTGGTTTACTTCAACAAAAGATCTGTATCAATAGATTATCTTTAACTTGGCGCAAGGTTTTGGTCCAGTCTTTGTTTGGATTCTTTTCATGTCTGGCTGGGGTCATCACAACACTTCTACACAGTTCCAAGTAAGAATACAATTCAAAGAATATGGTTTTGTCAGATAATACTTATATTAATACAATCAAAGTCATTTTAATAAACAATTATGACCCAATATAAAACTAACACAAAATTAGTTGTTATTTATTTTTTACATACTGTCACATATTTAAATAATTTGTTATACAGTTAAGTTCTGAATAATTGTTTTTTTCTATGTTTGCTTTTGTCCTGTACTCTTCAATAATTTATACTTTTTACTTAAAAACTCTTTTACATGTGATTATTGGCATATATGTGTTCTTGTTTCTATAACACTGCATTATATCTTTTTATTATACCTGCAGCAAAGTCTATCAAAATTAATCTTTGTTGTATTGGACACAAAACAATAACAACAATAGGAATAGAATCCTTTTCTTTTCTAAATTTCTCCAATATTCTTGTCAGTAATGTTCAATTCATTCATTCTCTAGTTTCTTTTCAGCCCATTAAACTCTTTCTTATACATTAAGTGGGCAACTTCTGACACTATAAATTAAATAGAGATTTAACTTCATTTTTATTTTAAGGAAAATATATTTTTAAAATTGTTTATAATTTGAAAGTTAGTTTGCCAATACATGTTATAAGTAGAAGGTTTCTTACATAGTTCCCTTAATGATCTATACAATGAAAATATATATGTTTTTAATAAATGAATAAATGGTGAGTAAATTTCCCAAGTAAAAAATATCAAACTAAATTTAGGTAGCCTTGGCAAAAACCCTTATTCATTAAGCAGGCCAACAAATTAAGCACCCTCCCCAATCCCATTCCCTACTTTAACTTCTGGGGGGAAATCTTTGTAAAATAGGATGAAATATGCTAAGAAAGTACAAAAGTTTTTAAGAATAATAAACTCCCATTTAATCATAATTTGTTGCAAGGGTGCCATGATTTGGTCCACTTGCACACAAGAGGAAAATATCCATGCCTGAGTATTGCTTGCACACACACACACACACACTCAGTTAATTGCATCCTCTCAAAACTTTGTGTTGACTCATCCAAACTTCATTTTCTCACAATTTGACTTAATACAATTTTCAACTATGTATGTATGTGTATGTGATAATATGCATGTTTGTTTGTATGTGGGGTAAGTATTTGTTTATGCAAAGTTGCCACAAATTTCTTCAGTTAAGGAATCGAAAAAAAAGTAAATTTAAATGCAACAATATTACATGTAGATTTAAAGGGCAATTAATGAGATAATTGATAAATCTAATGTTCAATTTAAACATCTCAATAATTTGGAAACTCTAGTGAAGAAATTTTTAGTTAAATGAACCCTTGAGAATCTCTTCTGCCTTTTAAATTCACTTCACATATGATTAGAGATACCAAACATGTTTGCTAACATACATAGACCACATAAAGGTATATTTCTTAATTTAAAGTATTTAATATCTTTAATTATCTAACAAACAAATTGAAGTTTAAAATTATCCTATTAGTATATGATTGGATCTCCAACTAGCAGCTTCTTTAATAGCCTATAGGATGTTTGAAGAAAAGAAAGTGAGGATAGCTTTGTTTTGGAAGGAAGATGACTTTTCTGAAATGGTCTGAAGTTGCTATTAAAAGACAGCCTATAACTTTCTAAGCACAAATATAACGCTTCCCTAGAATTTTTAGGGTCTAAAATTGTGAGACTTAAAATTAGGTTAAACAAAGAAAAATATATGAACACAATACATGTTTTATATTTAAAAAAGGACAACAATAATAAAATGGTTTTCAATAGTTGGCAGACAGTTGCCTGTGTTTATAAATTCTGTAAGTGTAATAGAGTATTATTTTCCCTCTGACCAAATGGCAATATCTCTTCTTTATTTTCTATTATATATTCAGTTCACATGGTGAGGCAAACAGACCATTGTATTTAATGTACAGAGCTATGTGCTGCAATATTATATTTTAATTTATTTATCTTTAGTAATAGTTTCATATTAGGAAAGTTTATATTTCATAGGAAAGATTTATAGCTGTCTGTAAAGCCTTTATATAAGTCTCTTTTAATCTACTTACACAGTTTTACATTACATTAGTTGATGAAAATAGAAGTTGTGTATTTAAGAATAATGTTATTTCTTTTTTATGTTACATATGGACCAATATAAAATATATCAAATATCTTACACAAAATCAAAAATATGTTTATTTCAATTATTTATAGTTAACTTTTACTTTATTTTATTTAACTCTTTATACAAAAACTCTTTATTCAAAAACACCTTCATGAGTAAACTTGAAACAAATATTTACTTAAAAAGTACCCAGAGTTTTTAAGTCCATGAATGAGATAATGTATTGATAAAACTTTGGATACCAGTAATTTACAACCAAATATCCTCTCATCCCTGCTTAAAATGCATATTGGGCACTTAGTAAATGTAAAACATAATTCTCCGCATAAGAATGTGGTAAAAGAAGTGTAAAAAGGACATAACTCAATCCAACCACTCCATTTGATTTCTTGACATTATGTATTCATCAATCCAACATTACAAGGGTAAAACAATTCCCAGTGGACATTTCTGTCAAGGAGATAGAGTGGACAACAAGATAATACAGAGTATTATTGGCACAGCCCAGATTCTCACTTAATTATGTGCATTATATTCTCATTGTGTACTTACTGTACTAGCTTGTGATTAACAATTAAACATAATTTCCCCAATAACAAGATTTTAAAATATTTAAGAAACATTACAGGTTAAAAATATTTTTTGTTAACTATAAAAAAAGTTATTTGATTTATTTGCAAATTACCTCCAAAATGAATGCTTTAAAGTATTCTATCTTAAACATGCTTAGAATACAAATTTGAAAATATTAATCATGTTCAATAATTAAATTAAAATTAAGTAAAGTATCAACTTTTGAATATTGAAATATGCTTTAACAATTTTAAATTATAGATAGATTAGATTTTCAATCATATTAAAAAATCATTTGTCATGAAAAAAAATCAAACCCTAAATTAATTACTAACTAAAGCATTATATTATGATATGAGACAACCCTGAATAATACATGTAAAGATGACACACACACGTGTAAGAAGAATAACAAGGTCTTGTGAAAAATTATCAAGGATAAACAGATAGGGGATGTAAGAAAAAAAGATAAACAAAACAATTTAGAAATATGAATTATTCTGTACCACATAAGGTATATGAGGGAATTAAAAACTTTATAGTATTAATAAACTACCAAAAAAAACCTTTATGTCCAAGCATTTTTTTACACAAAGGACAATTTTATTAAAAATAGTAAAAATTTTAAAATTTTTACAAAATAGTAAACTAAGATTATAAGCGACACTCAAAATACACCAAATACACCACTAACTATTTTACTAAAAATAGCCCGATACTAGTTTTAAAACTCAATTTAGTATTGTTTTCTTTTTGCTTTACATATTAGTGGTGCATTTTGGTATTTTAGTCGCTTGATAACCGAAGTTTAACATTTAATTTGAGTACTTAAATTTTTCACTTATTTTTGATCGTTTTGTAAATCGAATAAAGTTATATAGAAACAGATTGTCCTACTACTATCTGTTTTGGAATCCTGAACATAGTCAAACTTTCCTTATCCCTAGTCCCTCTGATGTTAGACTGAGAAAGAGAGGTCCCCAAGGATGACAATATGTAGATTGTCTGATTCCTCATTTCTTTGCTCCTCTTCTCTCCCTACTGGGATTTCTTCTCAGATTGATTGTCATTCATCTTTTTTTCAGCATAGTTTTTTTTCTACACTTAGGGTAAAATCCGTCCGTAATGGAGATCTTATAGTTTTTAAACTTAGTTTGAGAAGTACAATTTACAAGTGTAGCAATTGTATTAAAATTACCAGTCAGTTTGTACATCAATCTAAACATGTTTATACCTAGATTTTTACCAAATTTAACACCATACAATTATCTTTTTTCAAATTTTGGTTCTTACGGAGATTAGGCACAATATTAATCAAATTTACTTAGATGATGTTCTGTTTCTTCATTTTCTCTTCATGTTTGTCAATCCAAATGTTTGATTTTTTAAACTCCGCCATTATGGATGTTGCTAGCCTCGTTTCTCCCAAGGTTATTGTAGGTAACACAATTGTCCCTAGCCTATCTGATTCTTTAGATAAAAATGATGGTTTTTTAGAACCTTAATCCCACTTTTTTTTAAAGAAAAGATTTGTGTTCCTTTATGATTTTTTACCGGTGGTAAATTCTTTTTATACGCTAGGATACATAATTTTTCAGGAAGACTGTTTCCAGTTTTAGTAGTATATAAAAAATGCCTCAAATTTGTTAAGGAGAAGTGTGGAATGTCATTGTCATTGTGGAATGACGTTATATGAAGGTTAGATGTTAGATACTAATTCCATGTCAGTGCATTAAGAAATGAATAGGGAATGGTCCAATGGAAGAGAACATTACTAATAGAAAATACTTCAATACAGGGGTAAGTTGTTTGTCGGATCGATAAGTTTTTTCATTTGTCATTTAAAACTTCTTACAGTTCCCGGTAAAGTTTTTATATGTCTAATTTGTGCACAAAATCAAGAGTCAGGGGACATAGAACTGTTATTTAATTTTCGAGAACTAATTATTTAGAAAAATATATTTATATTAAAGGCTGCGGCTGCCGGTCCATGCATAATATTGTATACATTATTGTATACCATAAAAACATTTAATAACAGGTACGTTATACATACAATTAAAAAAATATTTAGAATATATTAATAAGTATGATATATATTATATGTCCTATGAATAGAATAAGATAATTTATAAGATTAAAAATCTTTAGATTTATGGTAGGTATAGAGATAATAAGATTGGAAAAAATTCTAAGTTATAGCAGCGAAAATACTATACAAGTTATCGTGTCTGTCAGTCCGACCGTTTTTCTCTGTTATAATCTTTCTCTTCCCTCTTTTTATATTTCTTTGCTTCTCGCACTATCACTCTCTCTTTTCAACTCTTTAACCTTTCCCTATATATCTCTTTCTATCTTTCTTTTTTTATTTTCCTTTCTCTAGCTTTTATGTTTATTATTTAAAACTATTATATTGGAAATAACCGTAATTGTTTATGCTCTAAATTCAGTATTTTCTAAAGCTTACAGCTGTCCTACCTGGCACTGGTATTTTCCTTGGTCTGCCATGTTGACGTTGTTTATACCCAGTGACCATGTGTCCGACAGACCAGTCCGGCTGTCAACTGCGAAAAACCTAAAAAAAGAGAACATAATAAAACTTTAAAATACAGTTTATTTTTTGTTAGCCCCGAAGGGCCGAAGGCTCAAGCTAATAAAACTTATCATTTATTTTATTATATATTTTTTAATACGATGTTATACGTGATTTTTCAGATTGGATTAGAACCGGTTCTAATCCAACGGATAACCATCGGTTATACTGGAAAAATATTTCTCAAGCATTTAATACCTTAAGTTAACATAATATTTATTAATGCTAAATTTAATCTTAGTAAAATTAAAAACTTTAGCGTGCAAAAAAAGCATTTTTGATCCTCTGATAGCCCAAAACCTATCCCCAAGATTTACTAAGCATAATTTGGAAATCTTTATATCAACTTTATGTTAGTTTAACATAAACAAAGCATTTGATTTTGACTTCAAATAACTGAACATAAGTAACTCACTTTTATTTAAAGTTTCACTAAACATCGCAAAAGTAAATTAATCTACAGATAAAATACCTGTACGTTATCCTTATAATAAAGTAACAGTATGTTTGTTTGTCTGTCAGTGTGTCTGTTTGTACCGAAGGTTCCCTCTAACCACTAAACCGATATGGTTTTCCTTTACAGAGTAGCTTCTCATTGGTCCTGGAAAGGTTTATAGCTATTTTGGGAAAGGGTACCTCCACCCTACCTAGAGAAATCGCAAAAAAATATAAAAGAATATAAAAACGGCGACCTGCGGAGAAATTTGGTACTAGCGGAGAAATTTTTTTTTTGTAAATAGTTTATTTTACCATATATTGACAAAAACAATTTAACGTGTCCCTAGAGGCCTCTAGCGGCGTAGCCGCTAGTTTTAAATAATGTGTAAATACAGAAAACAATCTGTCGTAAAATCCTATAAGGTTTCTTTTCCTATGATGTTGACAAGGAAAACAAAATAATATTTACATAGGTCCTAATTGGTTCATTATTACTGGAAAAAAGAATAACGGCTTGGCCGCCGCGCCACCAGCCACACTGCTGCAACTGAAGCGGCAATGGCTGCGGCTGCCGGTCCATGCATAGTATTGTATACATTATTGTATACCATAAAAATATTTAAAATTTTGTCCTAAATTCAAAAGTACTTTAATGAGGGCTTTGTATTCAAAGGGATAAGATAGGATAAAACCATCCATAAACTAAAAATTAGCCAAAAACTAACAAAGGATCTATGAGAAGCTTCTCTAAAAAGGGAAATTCAATAAATTTAGTATTTCTAAAACGGTCACCTTTTTAGGCTAATACAATCCCCCCAATATATAATATTATATTAACTGTCATTGTCTTTTGTTAGCGTAGCTACTCTTTAATTCACTTTGTTTGTCCGTCAGTCCGTAACGCTATGGGGGAAACGTGTTTTTCTTGGCTCCTTATCAAAATAGAGAGTTGAAAACTTTAAGGTTTAAACCATATCCTACATATTTCAACCAAATTTCATCAAGATTTACCATTAATTGGAGTGCTAGGTCGATTCCTATATATTTTTAAGGTTTCGTGATATATTTTATCAAGTTCAAGTTCAATATTTATTTTATGACACTGCTGTATAGTTAATTTTTTCCATTTATAATTTTTGAGCTTTGCTACTTATGGATTTTGTCATCCTTGTACTATTCTATTGTCTATCTAACCATATTTATATTCCAAATTCTAACATATTTGTTCACACCCTATCATTAATTCAACCAAAAGAATAATTAAGCAAAAACATAAATTAATTATTAATGCTAAATTATTTACAGTAGGTGTTGACTAAATTTTTAGTAGTAAAGCTACTTTATAATTCAGGACAAGCCGCATCTGTTTAAGAAATTTTCTCAGCTGATAGTTTGATAGACGGCTGCAAAAAGGTTACCTACCAATGATTACTGTAGTGTTGTCAGAAAGAAGTTCTAGAATCAAAATTTATTCACACAACTATCATTGAAGATTTGCGACAGGTTTATGCTAATAATACTTAAAATATTATATTTTATTAAATCTAATTTATAAATCGTCTATTTATGAATGTTGTCGTCATTGTTTATTTATTTACCAAAATATGACAATATTCTCTATGACAAATATACATACTCCTTCCTTCTCTTTTACATAAGCTGTCAGTGTATATCATTACCATTTTACAAAATAAATTGATTTACAATGTAATAAATTAATGAAAAAGTTGCCTTGTTTTATTATGTTTGATAAAAAGTTTGAAACAACAAAACATAAATATTGACCCAGACCCAGAAAACTAAGTAATTTTCTTTTCTTTACAAAGTTTATAGCAATCATTAAATCGCAGTGGAACTACAATATAATTAAAATGAGCAAGCTCTTCAAGATATTGTGCTTCATAGTCGAACTATTGAATCATGTCAAATTTAACTAAACTTGTATTGAGAAAAAAAGTTGGTGATTATTTAAAAACTCATAGACATGTTTTTAAAATCCCATAGAAATTTTGTATAATATTTCATATCTGTATGCCAATTTAATGTATAAATAAGTTCAAAAGTTTAACTGCAATGTAAAATGCATAGATTACCTATAGGATCATTGGTTTAAAATCAAAAGATGAATAAACTTTTATTCATGTACCTTTTATATGGATAAAATGTTTTTGTTGTGTATCGATGAAATGTATTGATAACTGATGGTTTTTGTACACTATGTCAAAAATTGCATTTCTACAAAACAAGGATGACAATATACAACATAAAAAACAACCATTACATTTGAACAATATTAAACTTTTAAATCCTTTTAAAATACCAAAGGATCTCGCTAACCGCTAAACCGATCGGGTTCTCCTTAACAGGGTAGCTTCTCATAGGTCCCGGAAAGGTTTATAACTATTTTCTTGGGGGGTGGGACACCCCCAACCCCCCCAAAAATGAAAATCCCCCCCCCAAAAAAAAAAAAAAAATTTTCAATTTTTTTAACTAAAATTAAAAATGAGGAATTTAATTTTTAAATTCGACTCTCTCCTCAAGTGCCCCTAGATGCCTCTAGGGGGCGTAGCCGCTAGTTAAGAATATAGCATGAATAAGATTTAAGAGAGATTTTTATTAGGAATATCATTCTATATACAAGATTAAGGCTTTTGTTGGTTGGTTTGTCCGTTAAGATCTGCTTTATAACTAAACTGAGCTGGATCTTTAAATCATTTCAATTCTGCGCGGGGTGATTTAGCGCACCATTGAAATGATTTAAAGATCCAGCTCTGATTAATCTCTCCATTTTAGAGAAACTGCATATAGGTTTTAGATGGTAATAGTCAATTTTTTTTTTTAGATTTAAGTCATGGGATGGTCTTAGGATATTTTTTACCCTGTCCTTTAAGATGCTAGATGGGCTCAGCAGAGGCTTATTCTTATTTTTGTGTATAAGCGTGTGCACGAATTTAATCTCACACAATATATTTCTATAGAAAGATAAAATTGTGCACTAATTTATTTTCCACTGACCTACACCTGTATTGTAATTTTTCTCAATTCTTACAAAAAAGTCTAACATTACATATTAAGAATTTACAATTGTAAAAATCTTTTGTAAATAAAAAGAAAGCCCAAATGTATATGTAGATGCGCTACCTAAACAAACATTTCTAGTTTGAAAGAAGATGGGCAGGGGCAGGAAGTGGACAAAATATCTAAATTGGAAAAGTAAAAGATTTGACATTTTGACATGGAAATTGGCACCAGGATAAATTCACAACCAACAAAGGCATAGTTCCATACTGGGGATTCACCTATCTCTCAGATAGTATTTTCAAGTATGGATTCGAAACCAATTAACACCACTGGATTAGAACCGGTCCTCAGCCATAATTAAAAAATTATCGTTGAGGGGTGATCAACTCTTAACTCCGTTTTAATAGTAATTATCAGCATTACGGTTGTAAAATATATTTAAACTTTCTGAAATTTAAAAAATTTAGCTCCATTTTTATGTCGTCTTTGTATCTCTTACGGTTTCTGAGAAACGGTTGGATGGTATAAAGGAAGGTTATTTTTTCATATTTATGTTCGAAAAATAAAATTATTTGCAAAAGTTCTTATCATTAGCTTAATAAATTAAAATCTATAATATTTACTGTTATATCAATGTCTTAATTGAATATTACATAAAAATACATATCAAGATTTTTTTAAAAAGTAAACTGCTTCTTCTGTGGAATTTTCTATCCTTGTTTAAACAGTAAAAGTTGTACTTTTATTGCTGATTTTATCATGTTTTAAAATCAAAACTTTTTTATAACAAGTAGCAGTAAGTTCAAAAATAGAGTTATTTTCTTGTCTGTAATGTTTAATGTGATAATTAAAACAGTTGAATTATCCTTGTAAAGAGGAGATGAATTTCCCTGAAAAAATTAATAACAAAGCTTTTTATTCATGAGATATTACAGTTAATTTTTCTAAACATGTAAAACATAAATTCTTTTGTGTTGCTCATTTTTGTAATTGTAATTGAAGTTGTGTACGTCTAAGAGCAAACTAATTATCAAACATTAAGAACATATCCAAACATGATGGCTCATTTAATCCATTCAAAGCTAAATCTACTGTGTTTGACAAGTGAGCTAAGCTGTAGAGTTGCTATGCTGATAATTGTGGATAGTGTAATGCAAATTTGATTTTTTAAATGCTACCTTTGCAATTTTACAGTTTAATGCTGAATTGCTTTTTGTACAATCTTTTTTCAACATCAAAAATTGATTGTGTGAAAAAAAGGTGACTCAATAATTTTCAGGAAATTTTTACATTTTAATATTGCACTAGCGGCTGCGCATGTAGGGGCTTCATATTCAATGGGGGCGAAAAAGGACTTAAAACTACATAAGGCCTAAAACCCAAAAACAAAATTGCCTAAAACCAGTCCAGGTCCTACATAAAGCTTGCCTTGAAAGGAGAACTTAATCAGTTTAGTTGTTTTTGAAGTCCTAAGCATAAGCAAAAAAACCTTATAATATATAATTTCTATAATAGTATATTCAATTTCGTCCAAAAAAATCATATCATAAGTGACATGAATGGGCCCAACCTATTACAATGTAAAGTTAGGATTTTCTGACTAAGGTTGTTCATTCAATTAAATGGTTGTATGGTTGTTATTGCTTAGACTTTTCTACTTGATGATGTTTTGATTCCTATTCATCTAATTGAAAGAATAAGACAGTTACATTTTAAAGTGATAAATATTGCTTTGAAGTATTTTTTATTTTAATTCAAAAAGGCACAATAGTTAAGCTTTATCGAATAAATAAAATAATATCAAGGAAAAAACTACTAGTTGACTTCTGGTTAGTTAGAAAAAATTAGCACAATTCCTGTAATAATATTATTTGGATTGTTTAGCTGTTCACACCCTCAGTAAATTCATCCAAGTCTTTTCAAATGTTCATCAAAATAAATAACCTTTAACTACCCCTCCTACACTACTAATGTATTTTTTTTACCTTTGATTCATCTTTTAACCCTCGGGGGGGGGGGGGGGGGGCGTTAAAGGAGAGGAACATTTTGCAGTGAGGAAACATGATTTATTTTTTGATGGCTAAAATTTTAATATGTTGGTTCAAGCTAGCAGTGTTCAAGCTTTTCTACCAATAGTATTAATATGCCAAAGGAGTAATTTTTTTTTTAGCATTTAGATTATGCACAAATTTATCATTCATTTATTTCCTTTTAAGTATTAAATTTCAATTTTGAGGAGGGTAAATCTAGCTGTTGGTAATAAAACATAATTATGCTAAAAAGTCCCCAAAAAGTTAAATTTTTTATGAACTCTAAAACTTCTTGATTAAGCAGCTTATAGAGTCTAATAAAAAATGACGTATTACAATACAAATGACCAATGATAGGCCAATATACATTTTACTATTGGTAAATTACAATGTATACTGGCCTATCATTGATCAGTTGTATTGCATAACGTCATTTTTAATAGGCACTATAAGTTGCTTCCTTCTTGAATGTATTAAAGTAACGTGTGAACTCTAAGTATCCAGGTATGAAACGAGTACCTGGAACAAATTTTATTTTCTTTCATAAACTTTTGGTGCCAATGCACCAATAAAGATTTATCAATAGAGGCACATTTATACATTTTCAATCAAAATAAATGTTTGGTATGTTAGAAATGTTCTATAAAATTAAAACTTTATCCCCGACATAAGCTGTTTTTGTTGATATACGATATAAAAAATCATCAACGCCATTGAAAAAAAATGTAATTTTTTTTAATAAAAATGCTTGTAATAATATAATCTTTTTGTAATTACGCGGATGTAAAAGAAAATGAAGGCAAAGCAAAAGTTTTATATTTTTTTCTGTTTAAAAAATTTGTGATAAATGTATTATTGCATTGTTTTTATGTCTTTGTGTTTTGCAGTGAAAATTCACCAGAAAATCGCTGCAATATTCTTTTTATATAGATTTCTTCTGTTGTTAATTATTTTACTGTCAGCGTAGCTTCTTAATATAGTCCTTCTGTTCGTTAGTTGTTAACTAAAAAGAGCAGTTATGTTTAAAAGAAGTTGCTGCGCTACTAACAAGGAAAATAATATTCATTGGCAGCTTAGCATTAAACAAACCCAGAAATACTCACAGAAAAAATAATTTAATAATAATATGAGAAATATTGAAAAACGGTATTTTAAAGTAGTTTAATTTTTAAGAAGATTGATATTGACTGTTTATATATGCAACAGATCCAGCTGCGTTCTTATGGACAGTATTTTTCTTGCTTTCCTAAAATTTGAAATGCACTGCTGAAATTTATTGATTTTTAAAGAGACAATCATTTGGATAATATAAAATAAATTTAATTCAACTCTGAGGAGAAGTATATTTCTGGATGTTTGCCCCTGTACTTTTAAAACTTGGGCTTATTCCTGGACTTCTGGATATCTGCCACTGTACAAGCAAAATAGGTGAAAATCGTCTACTAAAAAGAACATAAAAACTTCAAATTATCAAATCAAAATGTTGTATTATTTTCAAGACTGTTTTTATCCGACGTTTATTAATTCTAGCAAAGAAAGGGTAAATAAGCGTAGATAAACTAAATAATATCACTTAAATCTTTTTTTAACCACTCCGAACAACTACCCCTTCCCTCTTATTTTACACTAATGTGAAAAAATTTATTTCTGGCTAAAGCGGCAGGCCAATCCCTACTGATTTTTTTACTGCAAAACAATTGTCTAACCCCTACTTAACCTTACCTAACCTAAATAAAGTCATTCAAGCAAATTGTATTTATCTTATTAATTAATTTGCAATGGGATTTTTAAATAAATTCTGCTCTTAGATATGAAAAATTTGAGCAAACAATTCATTGATAAACTCTATTGACGCAAAAATATCCTAATAGAAAAATGAAGGTTGACAAACATAGAAAATAAAAATAGTTTAATCCCCATAGCCTCTAAACTTTAAAGATTTAAGATATATAAAGTAATACCAGGGACATAGGGATGATATTATGGTTCTAAAATTAATTTTTTTTGTCTTGAACTTTTGGTACTACAACTAACGCAACTTTTGTTACTTTGGCTTATTAAATAATCAATACAAAACTGACGCACAATAAAATTAAAATATACAAAGTTAAAAACATCATTATTTGGTTGGTTGTGCATTTTTAAAGTATAGAACATTATATCTTTATAAGGAAAGCATTTTTATTATTAGTGTTGGTATGTCCATTTGTCTGTTATGGAATGGTCTTATCATTACTTTAGAAATGTTAGAATTGCTACAAATTTACTTACAATTTTGTTTAGACTTATACATTGATATTCTGCTTATTTACTTCTGACACTTCTGTTAATTTGCCTTACAGTTTTAGAGCTTTTCTCTTATGGATGTTGTCATCATTTGTTTAGATTTGCAACTTGTTTTCAAAGGCTTCCTCCAATACTCTATCAAAAACTTTGTACATATCTCTTACAGCTTTATATTTCTTGTTATCCTTGTCTTAACTTAAATGATTCATGAATAATTAATTCATGAATATTATGTTCAAATGTTTTGCTTATATTTAAATATTCAAAAAATGCAACAACTTTAAAACCATCTATACATCTATCTATCTATCTAAGTACCTGCCTATGATCAGATATAAAAGTCTCCTTATCCACAATGAGAATATATCTATCTATCTATCTAAGTACCTACCTTTGATGAGATATAAAGTCTCCTTATCCACAGTAAGAATATATCTATCTATCAATCTAAGTATCTACCTATGATCAGATATAAAAGTCTCCTTATCCACAGTGAGAATATATCTATCTATCTATCTAAGTATCTACCTATGATCAGATATAAAGTCTCCTTATCCACAGTTAGAATATATCTATCTATCTATCTAAGTACCTACCTATGATCAGATATAAAGTCTCCTTATCCACAGTGAGAATATATCTATCTGTCTATCTAAGTACCTACCTATGATCAGATATAAAAGTCTCCTTATCCACAGTGAGAATATATCCATCTGTCTATCTAAGTACCTACCTATGATCAGATATAAAGTCTCCTTATCCACAGTGAGAATATATCCATCTGTCTATCTAAGTACCTACCTATGATCAGATATAAAAGTCTCCTTATCCACAGTGAGAATATATCCATCCCTCTCTCTAATCCAAGACACAGATCTATTGTTCAGATTATACACAGTGCAGCTCAAGAATACACTTCCACCATTTTGCCCTAAAATAAATAAAAATAATTATTCAATAATCAGGGATAAAACAATTTACGAAAAATTTACTTATATCCCTAATTCAAATTATTGGTGGAAAATATTGAACACTGATAGTGTGCACGACCAAAAAATAATAAAAAAAGTACCCAAAGGTTTCAAGTTCATGATTATTATAGAGTTGCTATGCTTTTTAATTTGCAATCGACTGTTGAAATATTTATATACTAGCGGCTACGCCCCTAGAGGCCTCTAGGGGTACTTGAGGAGGAAAGAGTCGAATTTAACCCAATTTCTTATTTTAGATTTCAAAAGAAAAAGTAAAAAAAAAATTTGTTGGGGGGCGAAAATTTTTTTGCTGGGGGGGGGGGGATTTTTTACATTTTTTGGAAGGTTGGGGGTGTCCCACCCCCCAAAAAAAAGTTATAAACCTTCCCGAGACCAATGAGAAGCTACCCTGTTAAGGAGAACCTGATCGGTTCAGCGGTTAGCGAGATCCTTCGGTACAGACACACATATACACGGACAAACAAACATCCTGTTACTTTAGTATAAGGATGAAGATTTTAAGATGCCATAATCAACAGTCTAAGCTATCCGCCACTTAATTACAATCTTATCAACCAAAAGTGTGTATAATTGTAGCTTCGCTTAAATAAATCTATTTGTAATTTACTACGTCTATCATAGTTTTAATAATAACCATGATATTAAAATGTATTAAACCAAAAAAGTATAATGTAGTCATACTTGTAAGCAACATATCAATCATAAATATGAAAGGTTGCCTTCAGTCACAAGTCAGACATTTTCGGACAGTGATTTAGAATTTTGATTTAATTGAAACTGTGTATTAGTCATTAGATTTTAAAAACTATCAGTTACAAAAATAGAGGCATCAGATACTTGAGGGGGAGGGGGGGGGGGTAGGGATAAGTCGACCGACCTTCCTCATTTTCAATTTTAGTTTTAAAATAAAAAAAAAAAGTTTTTTTGTGGGTTATTTTTTATTTAAAGTCGATTTATTTTAGGATGGTTGTGGCACCCTCCCCAAAAATAGTTACAAGGACATATGAAGAGCTAAATCATAAAGAAGAACCATATCGGAGATTCATCGGTACAGACAGTCAGACAAACATCATGTTACTTTTATTTAAGAATTAGCATGTTGTTTGGTGGATTTAACAGAAATTAAGGCTTCGACGTCAAAGGGCAGGATTGGGTTGTAAAAGGGTTGAAAACCACCCCCTAAAAATTTCAAAATGCACTCTCCCATATTAATATAAAGTATGGGTGACAGCCCCTACCCCAAAATCTGCAAACCCCCCATAAAGATTTAAAATCCCCAAAATTTGTTTAAATACAATTTTACAAAGAACTTTAATGTTTAAATAAGACACCGATAGACCGGCTTATAGAAAAGCTTATTTACCAAAAAAGTCTCAATCTGCAGTTATGTTAAAGGATTAATGAAATAATGTACAAGAAAATATGATAAATAGCCTGGATGATAAAGAAATACTCTAGAACCACTTACATACATATTTATGACTCTTATAATCTCCGCAAAAATAACGTATCAAGTCTGATATACGGCGTAATATATATTTTCCAGTACGACGTCAAAACCGATTAATATCCGCAGGATTGGAACAGGTGCTGAGCCATACTGGAAATCATGTATCTCATTGTATTACAGACAATATTACACGAATAGTAGAAAAATATAAAATAAATAACAGTTTGTTAAAAGTTAAAAAACAGCATGGTTAATTTGACATACAGACTTTACTGTACTGATTAATCTATTTGGCTAACTATCTATCTATCATAGATCTGACTATATCTATATATCTACATTTTTATCTATCACCTATCTGTCATGTATATAAATTTTTCTATACTAAAATGACATTTGACAAAGTTAAGACTAATATATGTATATATAGAGAGAGGTTTTAACCTTATCCTGGGCAACCTTTTATCTTGGTTTAACATCAAACAGAGTTGAAAATGTAATAGAAATTAGAGGAGAAATTCTTTAGATTTCTACGGCAGGTTCTAAAACTTTCAGATTGCACAGTTTAACAATAACATTGCAGCCTTTTTTATTACATTTTATTGATGTAATCTAATGGTTTTTATAAATCAAATCTTTTCTACATTTCTATTTACGGAAAGCTCTTTTGGTTAATTTAGGCATGCTAGAACGATCATATTACTAGTTATACTTTAAAAAAAAACATAGCAACTTTATAATCATTACCAGAAAGTACAATACAAATAAAATATTTAAATAAAGAACCTTGAGTTTTTTATAGGGTTAGTAGTAGATGAGACATATATTATTTTGATATTACAATACAAATTAAACAACACTGTATTTTATCCTGTTTTATACAAGTGTTCCATTATTTCAAAATAGAAAGTCCTGGGACAATCAGATATTAAAGGTCTTAAAGGTCACTGAATTCTTCACCGATAACATTATATATCTATATTTATTAGTATTTGAGAAAAACCGAAGGACAAAGAGAGATATGGGGTAGATACAAATTTGCCAGCATTATCATAACAAGATTGATCTCTAAATATTAGCCAACAAATGAACGACGCTTTATATACTATACACGGACAAAATTAGACTAGTTAAAATAGGAATATATAAAAAAAAGGTCTTATTTATTTACATTTTGATTTATGTAATATTCTGAGCATGATTATGCAAAAATTCTATTTACTTTTTCGCCAAAATTTTCTATTAATACATGAAAAGGCAAGAATGAATAAAAGCTAAAGTAGATAACTTTTAAATTCAATATATGTATATTGTATAATATAAACTAATTAAATCTAGCATTCGATGCCTCTGTTTTTTTTTTCGGGGGGGGGGGTGAGAGATTAGTACTTCTAAAGAAGACTAAGACATGTGTGACGTCTTAAAAATACGTATAAATAAAAAGGAGGGATGAGAGAAGAACCCCCCCCCCAAAAAAAAAAAAGATGGATAAAAGACTTATTTTTATGATGTCACAAGCGACACTTTCCAGCGCTTCAGTATTTTATTTCTTGCAACCATGGTAAATTTAATTTATCGTTTATTTACAAATCTATTATTATGTAAATTAGCAGTTACCTAAAATACTTTTTTGAAATACTCATGGATCTAGGGGAAAAGACAGTGCTAATTTGTACAAAACAATTAAAATTTGATAAATCTTCCCAAAAAACTTTTAGGCCATGAGTTAAACATAAGATAATAAAAAATTGAGATTCAACCCACTCCTTTTTCCTTTCTGAGAAAAGATTTGAATATTATTATAATTCTGTAATATGAAAGAACAGTTTTTAGGAGGTGGGTAATTTTTATTCCCACCCTCCTTCTCTGTAAATAGTCTAAAACCTTCCCATTAAGAGTTAAAATGGATAATTTTTACCCCAACCCCCTCTCTCTACCAAACAGTCTTAAACCCTCCTATCAACAGTATAAAATCATTTTAGATAGAATTGGAAAACAAAATAATTAATGTTATTTCGACCTGCTTTAGCAGAATTTAGATGCCGTTTCTGTTGGCACAATTGGCATCTTTCATTTTCTTTATTGAAGGTTGGAATGACAAGACTAAGGCCGACCTATCCTTTCCGGGATCAGGGATATATCATTTACAGAAAAAAATATTTTCCCCAATGCAATGAATCTTGCTATTTTATAATTCATCTTTACTTAATTCATGACAATTTTAGAATGTGTAGAATTTTGATTAATACAAAATTTAAGTTTTTCTTCAAATGCAATTTTCCTTGATTCCTGATTCTCAAAGAAAATCTGACAACATAAATACTTTAGTCACGTTATGGTTTTCAGAAGCGTAGCTATTCTATGTATAATTATCTCAGTCCCACCTGAATGGTTTATTAACTCGTTCTGTCATTTTGAAAATTATAGATGTTGTATTATTTTTAATTTGAAAAAGCATAAAAGTTATGAAAAGTAAATATATTATGTAGTGTTGTTGGTAATGTGTATTTTATACAG
This sequence comes from Acartia tonsa, assembly GCF_053477335.1. Classification (NCBI taxonomy): domain Eukaryota; kingdom Metazoa; phylum Arthropoda; class Copepoda; order Calanoida; family Acartiidae; genus Acartia; species Acartia tonsa. The sequence continues at coordinate 34,387,797 of NC_137269.1, read as the reverse complement.
TTGGGGGTTTATGATGTAAAGTAAAAGTTTTTTTTTGATTGGAGCCTAAGATTTCAATGTCTACTGAACCGATTGATTTATGCAATTTAGGGAAGATTTACATAGGTCCTAGGATATTTTATGTCAAGATTTGAAGTCTTGGGATGGTTTAAGGCTATATTTTCAATCTTCAACTACAGAGCCCCTTGATGCTAGGGGCGCAGCAACTAGTAATATAAAAATAAAAACAGGCCTCAAAAAAAGTTATCCCAAACTTGTGGGTGTCTCAGGCACCATCAAAAGTTTTAATTTTGCCATTGGGATTAGCAAACCTATCAAGCTTTCAAAATTCTTTAAATTATTTATATTTTACATCAAAAAATAAATAATTGGACATCCTTGTGTGGCGTTGAAAGGAATATGGTTTTTAAGCAAAAAATAATCATAGATAATATTTCTTTCTACAACCCAAAAAGTTTGTTAAAACCCCCTAACTGTAAATATACATAATAAAAATGTATATTGAATTGAATGTATATAATAGCAGATATTTGATATTATTATCTGCATCGACCATATAAACTCGAGAATACCACACACAGGGTTTACATTCAAACAAACTAAAATTGCATTGAAACATTCTTTATCTAAAGTTTAGTGGTAAAAAAATTAAATTTATTTCAATTATAACCATAATGTGTGCAAGACTACAACATAGTGCCTAATAGTTTTAGGAATCATTATTTGCAATTTTAATTCAATAGGATTATTTTCAAATAGATAAATCTAACTTTTATCAATGACTAAAGAAGTACCTAAAACATCCTAGATTTTATTGTTCTAGGAATACTCCCTCAAAATTAAAAAAAAATAATCTATTGACTGCGCCCCTACCTTAGTTTAAGTAAATCATCTCAGATGATATTATTAACAGAGGTCAATAAACATACAACTTTTTTACTAATTTAAAATATTTGCTGAGCTGTATGAGGGCTATTTTCCACTTAGTATATGGAATAAGTGTCACCATAACACAGTTTATTCTCTTATCTTAACTAAAATACAGTTACTACTACACAAGGATCTAAAGGGATAAGCCAATGGCCGATAATTTAATGTACATTCCCAATTATGATACACAAAACCATCCCTTTTGTAGTTTAATTTAGTGTTTGAAACGTTTTAACAGTTAACTAAATGAACCAATCAAAATTCAATAAAAGCCCCAAGGTCGGTAATCCAACGAATAAGAAACGTTATTTTAAAACTTTGGGGACTATTGTCATAAACAATGTCCCCTCCCACCCTGGTTACTTATGCAACAACATACTGTAAAAATAATATTGCTGTTGTAACATAGCGCAACAGCTCGACGTTGGGGAGGTGATTGGTTCAGATGCTACTATGACAGAAGCGCGTCATTTATAGTTAGAACAATAAACAGCTGAAACTTATTACCATCCATTGTTAAGTCTTTCAGGTAAAGGTCGTACAATCAAAGAGTTGGTTGCACAGTCATTGTATGGAAGTCCTTAAAATGCATGGTAATAAGTTTAAACTGTCATCTCCCCAACCATGTTATCAACTTTCCTAAATGGTATTAATGAGGTAAGTGTTAGTAGAAAAATGTTTGAAATAGACCTTTTTCGTCCCCTCGGTGCTAACAAAACTGTTTTTAATCATATATTTTTTTTCATTTAAATTTCCATGGAAAGCTTACTTAATCGGTTCAGTACAGCTACAGACAAAAATCATACAAAATACTTAGATAAAGAGGTAAAGCAGTCTTGAAAAATAGAAAATAAAAAGCTAAAAAAGAATATCAAAGAAAAGAAAGGGAGAAAATTGAAACGTTTTACTGGAAATTTTAAATTTACATTTTACATACTTTTTAAATTCTAAACTTTTCTACAGAACAAAATTTGATCTTTCTGTCTGGAAAAAAAACGTATACAAATTTTTTTTTTTAGAAATAAGTAAAATTATTTACAACAAAGGTTTTGGCTATTTTGCCCCTCACAATCAGGTTAAATGAAAAAGGCTCTGTTGAAAACCAAAAGTTATTGAAAATCTAACCAATTCAATGAAAACAAATGTATCCGCATAGTGTATTGAAAATAAGACAAATATGTAGTATTATATAATATTATGTATTATGGTGTCTATCTGTCTGTTTGCTACAATGCTCGAAGGCATGCACACGATTTTGGCTTGGGGGAGGAGGGCAAAGGTTAAAGGATGTACAAATAATATTAATTTTACGACTTCCCAGATTATCTAGAGAAAATTACACCCATCCCACATGATTTTTTTCATGGATGATAGGTTGAAGGGGGGGGGGGTGTTCGTTACATCAACAAAATTTATTTCATCCTCCCCTTTATATCCACAATTAAGTATACTATGGTTACAATTGTTCAAAGGCGTTCAGCAATAAACAAGAATAGTTTTCATGAATACTGGTGCCTTTTTGAACTGAAATAATATGGTTTTTGTCTATTTAAGCATGACCGGCAGACAGACATACACAAAATTAATAGATCAGATGCGCATAAATAATAGGATTTTTGACTAAAAGTTGCAGCTGTCTATTTAAAATAACAGTTGAGAAACTCACATTTTACCAACAATAAGGTTTTTGCCTTTTTAAGCATGACCTACATACAGACGGACAAAATAATGTATTGAGTAAATGCACTTATATAATAGGAATCTTCATTAAAAATTTCAGCTGCCTATCTTTAATAGAAGCCGAGAAACACATTTCCACACAAAATGTAGAAAATCATATTACATATAAAGTAAATGCAATTTTTAAACGATATTAAGTCGACCCATTTGAAATTTATTTTTACTTAGCAAAAAGTAAGTTTTTTTAGGTGTGTTTGTTTTATGTTTATTAAAAATGCTGTTTAATTTTGTATTAAAATCAACTAGTTTGTTTACCTTCCTCTCGGTTGCGAGGTGACGCTTAATCAGCAAGGTATACAACACAATAATAGATAAAACTTGTAGAATAGCTGCACTACTATATAAATCTTTCTGGTGCAAATTTTGTTTATTCAATGGTTTGCTGAGTGAGGAGAAAATATAATAAATTTACTTTTTTTCTAACCAGGAAGAAAAAAACTGGCTTTCGATTATCCAGCAAAAGAACCGGTTTTTAACTATCAAAACACATATTGAATATTTTTTGATTAAATGGATTGAACGGACAAAATGAGTTCAAGAGCATATGTTAAACTCAACAAGACTCAAGAGATAGACTAGACAAAAACTCAAATTTAATTATGAAAGATTTCAAAAAAGATTTTGTGTCTTTGAAGAATGACCGACAAACAGACGGACAAAACATTGTATAGACTAAATGCGTATATGTCATAGTAATCTTCACTGAAAATTTCAGCTGTCCATTTCCATTACATTTTTCTATGGCTTTACGGACTGACTGACGGAAAGACAATGTGAATTATAAAGTAGCTTTCCTACTAAATTACTGCACAAATATCAACTTTAGGAAATTCAGGAATCTTAGGTAATAAGTAATACGACAATAATTGATGTACAACAATGATAATGATAAACAAAAATAACCTCTTCTGTTAATTTAAATTATTAGTACCTATATTTTTAGTCAGTGAAATATAGTGCTTGGTTATAAAATTTTGCAAAAGCACAATTTAAACTCCGAAGGCTCCTCCCTGACTATTTGCAAAATCAAGAGAAAAAAAAAACTATGCGGATTTGTAATAACAACAGAAAATAATTGCAATAATATTTTATCCCGAGCAGATAAAAAGATTATACTTTACACTCTATAAAGGTTAAAAGGGCTTTCCAACAGTTTTTAATAACAGTAAGGGAGGGGACATTCGACTGTAAGTTTTGCTGGTCCTTAAAGTTTTAAGAACAATATCTTTCATTCTTTGGCTGAAACACATTGGGGACTTATCTAAATCTTGTTTAGTTTAAACTAACATTGTCCAAACTATTCAACCAGTAATTGAATAAACAGTAGAGTATTAATGTTTATCTTCATTGGGCATGTACATTAAACAATCATTTATTGACTTATCTCTTAGAGCTCTGGTATTATTGAATATTCTCTGGGCAATATTAGAGAAAAGCTGAAAAGGATATGTTTTTTTTACAAAGTCATGGAAATAACAATAATGAAGAGGGTACCTTTACTTTTCTAAATGCAGCCAACATCAGGCTGAGCCTACTGGTATTTCATGATTTATCGAAGCTTAAAATTGGTTGTCTATGGGATAGATAAACTTGATACAGTTGTAATCTTATCAGGAATTCGGGGATAGTAAATTAATCCTCCGCCTCAGTTTAAAAAAAAAATCAATCCTAAAAAATAATTGAAAAGTTACTTTACCCATTCCAAACATTAGTTTAAAAACATGGATATGATTATTTCAAATGTGCTTCGAAATATCTGTTTCTTAGACTTTAAATCATTTTAACCCTTACAGATCGGGCCCCAATTCCCACCTTAATAGATCGGAGGGGGGCTCCAAGAGCCCCCCCTCTATCTCGGCTCCTGGTACAGATAAAGACGTAAAAATTTTTTCTAGTTGTTCATGTGTATTTTTAGAGAAAATTACTTTTTCTAATCATAGCAGTCAGACCGCTCCTTAGCCGCTTTTTAGCGGGCAGCCGCTAAATTTTAAAACAGCTGTAGAGCGGTTAATTTTGCAGCTAGGATGACCGAATTTTAGGACGAACTTTTATTTTTCATAACAAAAAAATTACTTTTTCTGATCATCGCCGAAAAACGGCAAATAACGGAAACCGCCATTTTCGGCGGTTACGGCGGTAAAACGGCGGTTGGCGGCGCAAATTAATATTTTTATCTGTTTATTATTGCTCAAGGATTTACCAAAAAAATTATAGGTCTCTAGCTGTAATAGAAGCCACGATATTCATGATATATGTCTGTAGTAAAGGCCGGACAAAAATCGGTCACAAAGTCGGTCAGGGAGCGGTCAAACGGTCATAACACCACTTTTCTCAGAAGGTCATTGATATCTCAGTATTCACCAAAAAAAATTTTAGTTTCTACCTTATACACAAAAGTCATAATGTAGAAATTAAGATTTATTTAGAATTTTTTCTAATTTTTTTTGCTACCCAACCGACTTTGACCGGACACCACGACCGACACAGACCAGATATCCTAATAAAATCAACTCTTGCCGACGTATAATTACTAAACTTAAAAAGTCATGAAGTTACAGCTCTCCATCTTACCTACAAAAAAAATGAGATTGAAAAAACTAGAGGAGGGGGCTCTTGGAGCCACCTCCCCCCCCCCCCGATCTGTAAGGGTTAAAGAACACCTTTTTTTAAAACTAGTTATTTTTTCTATTTCTCAATATAGATTGGCTGTATTGTAAAATGACTTTAATAATGATAACTGTGGTTAGAAACAATCTAAGAATGCATATATATATTCAACTTTATCAAACTTTCTAAGACAAGGTTAGGTATTTTTAAAAACACAAAAAAATTGCTAAAAATGATTTTTGGAGGAAACTTTTTTTACAGTATGGCATCGTATTATAAACAGCTTTCCAAGAATATTAATATATATCATTACCAGTTTTGATTGTCTCGGCCATCGGCCCCTCGGGGCTAAAAAATGGATTTTAATCTTATAAATGTTTATTTTAATATCCGCGGAAGCTGTTTTTAATACAATGCGATATATAACTCATATCGCCTTTTTCTTATCTTTGGGCATACGAAGATGGTTTATAATAGGGTTGATATTGAAATAAACCCTCTACAATATGGCAAATATGGAAGGTCTGCATTGAAGTTTTTTACAATCACTGTGCACGCCACTTGTTTTATCCCTAGCCCCTCGGATTTCGGAAATCATAATATGCTATTGCTGCTAAAAAATAACTAGAGGAATATTTTCAAAAACCATTAATTTTTGGATTTGTTGTCGGAAAATATTAAGCAAACTAATTGTTTTAAAGAATATTTGTCCTCCTGACTGAAAACCTAATGTCATATCTAGCTGCATCTAGGTTTATTATTGTTCATCATTTTCCTTACCAGCTACTTTCTTAACTACTACCAATTGCTTTCCTACAATCTAGATTAGAAGGGTGCAGAAAAATATTAAAAGACTTAAAAGGAACCTAGTAATAGTGTCTAACTTTTTATCTTTGTGACGTAACAAAAATCCATCTCTTTTTTAGGGGTTTCCTTTCCCACCTCCCCTCTCATCCTTCGATTTTTGTTATGTCACAAAGATAAAAAGTTAGACATTATTACTAGGTTCCTTAAAAGTATAAATAAGACAACCTTAAAGTCTTCTGGTGCTAATATAAATTGCAATTAATTTATTGGTTAGAGAGATATTAAAGGACAGATTATATAATCTTAATACTCTATATATTGGAATTGGAGCTTTTTCATTATTTCACATTTTTATATTATAATCAACCTATTAAGATTGTGCTTCTAGCAGACTCTTTTATTTTAAGATTCGCAAACAAGAAAAGACATGGCCAAAAAGACCTTGAAATTTGCTGCGGACATATTAGAAAAACTTCGTTTCAAATAAATAAAATATTAAGTAGAAAAATAAAGTTTTCCTGCTGTAAAATTCATGACAAGTTTTTTCATCAGCAATTCAACTTTTTTCTTTGAATGTCTGCACTCTCAACTAATAATCAAACAAAATATTTTCTTTTTTTAACAAGGATGACAACATCCATAAAAGCAAAGATCTGAAATTAAAGGACAAACGAACATTAACACTTGTTGAGTGTCAGATCTGAATATCAGATTATTATTGCATAAGTATAAACAAAACTATAAGTAAATTTTGTTGCAAAACTGCATAAATACATAATTCTATTTAATTACATACTTAAATTTTTAGAACTTGATTATAGAGATGCTTCGCTTATAACTTTGCACCTGGTTGTGGTTGTAATAGGAATCAGTATTCCAAAAATCAGATGAATCGGATAATTCTAACATACAACAAAAAATTGATGTCAAAAAAATAAAAAATCAACATGGACATACGGACATTTTGGTAATGACTATAGAGTTGCTACGCTTTCTGGATAATACCTAACTATTACCAAGAATCACCACGAAAAGTTTGAAATCGATAGGATAATTCTAACATGCCTAAATTAACAAAAAGAGCTAACCGTGACGGACTGACGGACGGACCGACTGACCCTAATTATAAAAAAAGCTTTACCTCAAACAAATTTTAGAAAATTACATTAGATTAACCCCCAAGAATCTTTGAAACTCCTCACTAGCCATCTCAAAAAAGCTTGAACTTCCTTGAGATAGGGTCAATAATGACATGAGACCAACTCTACATATCATCCGTATATATTAAGACATATAAAATAAGAATATATTGTAACAAAAATTTAGTTGTTCCAATGTGTTTTTCTTTCTTTACATATTCATATTGTGATCAAATGTTTTGTTTATGTCAAACATACAAAAATGCATTTGAAACAAATTCAAATTCTATTGATCCTACTCTTTTTCTTTGATATCTATCTATCTATCTATCTATCTATCTATCTATCTATCTATCTATCTATCTATCTATCTATCTATCTATCTATCTATCTATCTATCTATCTATCTATCTATCTATCTATCTATCTATCTATCTATCTATCTATCTATCTATCTATCTATCTATCTATCTATCTATCTATCTATCTATCTATCTATCTATCTATCTATCTATCTATCTATCTATCTATCTATCTATCTATCTATCTATCTATCTATCTATCTATCTATCTATCTATCTATCTATCTATCTATCTATCTATCTATCTATCTATCTATCTATCTATCTATCTATCTATCTATCTATCTATCTATCTATCTATCTATCTATCTATCTATTTACCTGTAAAAACTGAGTCTGTAGTAACATCAAAGAATGGTTCTTGTGTTTTCTCCATCAGATGAACCTGTTTGTTTATTACAAAATCAGCTAATTAAACTAATAATAAGTGTTATTTCTTTCTATAAAACTAGTTTGTTTTATATCCTCGGAAAAAAATAAAAAACTATCATGATTGTTAATTATAGTAAAGCCTTTTAAAATTTGCTTAAAAAATTTTGTAACTGTCCTAATTTAGGTGATTTTCTTACAGTATGTCCAATGAAAACCATGCCATACAACTGGAGTGAGAATACTTAATAATTTCATAACTAAAAAATTACTAAAACTTAAAGGTTTTAAAGGATACGACAATGGTCGGTAAATTTATGTAAACCAAAAAAATAAAATTATTGGTGGAAAAGTATGGACACTTCCAGATAAACCACCCAAGATTTATTAAAAGTACCCAAAGATTTCCTTGGGTACCAATACTTTGCTATGGCCCCTCCCTCCCAGGTTAATAGTTTTTTAATGTCATCCAAACGGTTGGACAGACTCTTGTTAATTATCAGCTGCAAAATCTTATGTTTATTTATATTTTCAGTAATATTATTCGTACACCACTAAAATAACTATAAAAGTTTGTTATAAGTTTTGTTCCTTTAATTGACGGTAAAATTATTGTACTTAAGGACTATTAAATGCAAATAAACATGATAACGATGATAATTATCTTTATTAAGTATAATTCACTATAAAAATTCTATTTTTATACTTTTTAATCTTTTAAATTCTTTTTTAATGAACTAATTTGTAAATAATGTGCTAATAAGATAATTTAACACTTTTTTCGCAAGAAAGTTAACTTTAACATTAAATAAACAAGGATGATAACATCCATAAAATCGTAAGACAATCGAACAAAAACAATTTTTAAGTTTCAGAATATTAATTTTGAAGTCTAAACAAAATTGTATATATATTTGAATATAGAGATGCTTTGCATTTAATAGTGTACCTTGTTGTTCCAGAAATCAATATACCAAAAATCAAATAAATAGGATAAATATTTGATACACAATTTTTTTTCAAAGATTTAAAAACCATCATGTTACAACTGGACGATTGAAAAAATTACAGAGCTTTCTAAATCATTTTACATGAAAAATCAAGCAAAGTTTGAAACCTATATGACAATTTTAACAGGCTTAAATTAACTACTAGAGCTAACAATTAAACACGCACTGACAGACGCTTTTCATAAAACCTTTGCGAGAATAATTTTTACAGTTTGATAATATTCAAGAACATGATAATTATTAAGGTTGAAAATGCATTAACAATAATGAAAAGGACACTAGGCTTGGTAGGTAGGCCTTTTGATATGCGTTTTGGAATCATTGAATTTAAAACTAAATTCTCACGGCAACTAATAATTATTATTCTTTTCATTTTTATCAATAATATTTTAGTCAAAAAAGTCAAATAGTTGAAAAGAAATGAAATCAGATGTGTAATAAAATGTCATATAACTTGTTTAAATGGCATTGATCAATTTTAACTTTATCATTGCTTACTAAGAATGAAATCGTCCTTGTGTTAATGCATTATCATATAATGAAATAAAATAATTCTTTAATTAAGTAGACTTTCTATTGAAATTAATAATGTATAATAATGTAGTTTTACAATCTTTAATAATCAATATGAAATGTCATTTCTTTTATAAACATATGTACAATTCTAATTTATGAGACATTCTGTAAAATTTAACTTATTTTCATAAAAATTGTGGAAATGTGGTAAGCCGAAGCGTTTCAGCTCACCGGTTGCGAGTTCGAATCCAACGAGCCCTAGCCTTGAAGTATTCTACCAAAACAAACTAGCAGGATTTAGTCATACAGAAATTATATATTTAACTGAATACATTTACAATGGATGTCTACTATATATATACAAATAGATTATAACAATAGGTTAGGTTTGAAGGGGGTGTGGGAGACAAGGGCGTAGCCCGCGGCGGTAGACAGTCTGTGGGGGTAGCTGTGGTAAAAGGGGAGGCACCGCCTCCCGGTTGTATAGTTGCATGAGGGGCGCGTGATTGCTGCGTGTCCGTGCCCCTCCCCTATTTAGCCAGTCCAGTTTGACCGCTGCGCAACGGGGTCATCTGCGGTCATGAGGTGAATGGTGATATAATGGGATTAGTGCAGAAGGCTTGTCATGATAAGCCACTGCGTAGCAACTCTGTAAACTACCCGTCCGTCTGTTGCCGTATTACCACAGAAACACCAATCTCGACGTTTACTGGATAATACAAGACATACAAACGTATATAAATAAAGACAAGATTCTATGGCTTTAATATATATAAGCGGCTACGCCCCTAGAGGCCTCTCTTTATAATAACCCAATTTTTATTTTAGATTTAATTTGGGGGGGAGGGGTTGATACCCTCCCCGAAAATAGTTATAAACATTCCCAAGACCCATGAGGAGCTACACTCTAAAGGAGAACCTCAATGGTTAAGCGGTTATTGAGATCCTTCGGTACAAACAAACAAACAGATAGAAATCCTGTTACTTTATAGTAGGGGTATCTATAATATAAATACAAATACCTGTTCGATACAAACAAACAGACAGACAAACATACAACATACCACTTTTATAAAAGGCTATTCTAGGCCTAAAATTAAGGTCTATAAAACCTGTTAACATTTCCAATATTATCAATAAAGATACTTTCTCCAATCCAATATTAATACATTTATATGGGATGAAACATTTGAATAAAATATATTTTTTTAATTTCTAACAATAAAGACAGTCGATGGGGGCTAGTAAAATAGCCTAAAACCAATCCAAGACTTAAATTCAAGAATAGAATGGACTAAAACTTTGTTGAGCTTTCTAAAATTAGAGAACTAAATTGGTTCATAGGTTATCGAGATTTTAGCAGCAAACAATAAAACCTTACTACATTATGTAATATTAGTGGCTACGCCCCTAGAGGCCTCTAGTTGCACTTTAAATGTTGTCTATAATTTTCTAATAATTTCTATGTTGCGTTCAAGTCTCTACATAAATTTTTTTGTTGCTTTTTGTGATTTCTCTTGGGAGGGTGGTGGTACCCTCCCCCAAAATAGGTATAAACCTTCCCGGGACCTACGAGAAGCTACCCAGTTAAGGAGAACCCGCTCGGTTCAGCGGTTAGCGAGATCCTTCGGTACAGACAAACAGACACACAGACAGACAAACACAGATCCTGTTACTTTATTATAAGGATGATTATTTAAGTTAAGGTATTTCTGTTCAGTTGTTATTTCATCCATTTCATTTAGATCGAGTAGGTGAAGGTAAAAGCTAAAAGGAATATAAAAGGGCAGCCATTGTGAAAAAGTGAAATAGGGAAGGTTACAGGATGGAATATATTGATATAAAAAGAAAGATTTATATTGAAATATCTCTCTATAAAGATGTTAAATTTAGATATGGAAGAAATGTTAATGTTTTTATTACATTTTATTACGCATTTACTTTATATATTTTTAAGGTATTTAAAATTGTATCGGATTTGTTTTGTTGTTGTTATTTTTAAAAACTATTTCACACCATTTTACCTAATTTTAACTTGTTCAGATTGAGAATTCCTAGCATAGTCTTTTATGGATGTTGTCATCCTTGTTTTAATGTATATGAATTTAATAAATGCTAACTTGTATTTAAACCTTCCTTTTTATAAAATTTGAGATACCTTCCCATATGCCCTGCTGCGGCTATACCTTTAGTGTGCTATAACTAATATAACCTAACCTAACCAAGTAATAAACAAACAAATAAAAACTTCCCTCTCCTCCTTATTCTTTTAAAGTAGGGGGGAGGGTGGGGGAAGGTTTTAAATAATTAAGGGAGGGGGGTTCTGTACTCCACAAGTCACTTTGAGGGAAAACGACGAATATTCTGTGAAGAATGCATAGTTAGAATGTTTGGACATCTATCTTCTAGATGTCATCACACAACTGTTTTCAACTTTAATCAACTTTTTTTTCATAATAATGTTATCATTCTATTTATGAAGATTTATTTTTTGTGCAAAATTGTCAAAAAAATGAATTAGAGCCAAAATAAAAAGTCTTGGGGGAATTTTACTTAAAAAGATAATTACTAACTAAATAGTGTTTAATTAATTAAGAAAAGGGAATTAATTTTTAGTAGCGAAGCTACTCTGCAATTCGAAATCTCCATCTGTATGGAACTTTGTGTTGGCAAAGTATATTTCTTAGCTATTATTCAAGATAGACAGCTACAATTTTTACGAAAATTCTTTAATTATTTTTCAAATTTCTGCGACCATTTAAATTAAATTTGTCCTATCTTTTAGGTTCAAGAAAGTTTTTGCAATTTTTGTAAATAAAAGATCATGATTTTATAGACTATCAATATTTTTATTATTATTTTTGCAATATTTTTTTCTATTTATAGGATGAAACAAGTAATCATTAATGAAGAAAAATAAGTTAACAACATCATGCTATCTTATACATACAGGGAGGGAGGGGTCATTTGGCTGTTTATTACACTAGTCCCCAAAGTTTTATAATAACGTTTCTTATCCATTGGCCTAACCACTTTTGGGACTATTATTGAATTTTGGAGATGTACATCAATTTATCTGCCATTGTCATATCCCTTTAGATCCCTGAATCTTATATATATACAAGGATGTACATCTTCTTATAATTAGATCTTCATTCTTTCTTCACAAATAAGATGCAAAAACAAGGATGACAACTTTCTTTATGAGAAGCTATATAAAAATCACAACATTTGTCAGAGTGATAAAACAGAGTATTACTTAGAAAACCTTAACGAAAATGAAATGTTAAACTGTCAAAAAAAGAAAAAAAATGCTTCAAATATTATATAAGATATCATACATTTTTAAATATTATTACAGAAAAGCTAAGCTTATATCTTAAAAAAAATCTTAAGATTAGCCTTAGGACAATTATTCATATGACAATTTTGAAAAAATGTTAAAGATACAAATTTTTAAAGTGGACGTCCATACTTTATTGTAATGATTACAGAGTTGCTTTGCTTTAAAAAGTTAGATAAATAGAGGGATGGGAGAGTAAGTAAATGAATTAGCTGATTTTGTTTTTGCCTGATCTGAGTATCGGAAGAGAGAACTAATGAGAACCAAAATCAACATCTTCGTGGAATTCTATCTCTTCAATAAACAACCAGGACAGAAATGTTCACTAATCAAGCTTCTTATTTTTTTTCTTCAGTTTATCTTATTTTGTTTTTACCAATAAAACACTTTCACGTTTGAAGCCTCGAAATGTTTTAAAAACAGACTGATATTTTGATTTTCGCTGTTAATTTTCACTTCCAAACAAACCTGAAATATAAAAATAAAAAATGAAACATTATGATATATAAACAAGATACTTAGTGTCTTTTTGAAATGAAAAAAATGATAACTGTCCTTTCGTTTAAAGTCACACAAACTCTTAATTATCTAGAAATTATTTTCCAGCATTACTTCGAAAATGATTAATATCAGCTGGATTAAAACCGTTTTTAAGTCATACAGAAAAATCATGTAATGTACCGTAATAACCAGTTTTGTTAGCACGTGCCTTTGGCTTCTCGGGGCTAACAAAACTAGTTTTAATTTTACAACTGTACATTTTTATATCGACAGAAAGCTGTTTATAATACGATGAGATAAATAACTATTAAACAAGTTTTATATCGGGATATAGCCATTTTAAGCTGACCTCAAAATCAATAATATCTAACCGAATAACGACCTTAACTGTCTCTGATGGACGTCCGTAGTGTCCGAGATCGATTATACTTGATTAGAAAAATTAAAATCTGTAAAAAACATACTTTAAATCTACTATAGCTTTGAAAAGATAGAGTATCGCTTTTTAAAAAAATATCAAAAAAACATATGCATTATATAGAGGGATAAAAATCAAAATAGAAAAATACCGAATAATGATGTTTCAAAACTGTTGCCATATTTTATTACAGTTAGGGAGTTGAATCCATTTTTATAGAAGCAGAAACATAATCTATGATTATGGTTTGGACCCTCTGAAACTGTAATCTACCCTTCCACTTTCCCCTCTCTTGGTGAAGATATCTTCAACGCCGATACGATTTTTGAAATGTAAGATTCCACTTTCAATAGAGGCGAAACTGAAATCATACATTCATGTTAACATATCAGCGTATTCATAAACATTGATTTCCTTATTTATATCGACATAACAGTAATGTATCATTCTACTTTCAATAGAGACAAAACTGTAATGATACATTTAAGATAACATATCATATATTTAAATCGACATAGTAGAAATGGTACATATTAGATAGTTTTTTTTTATATTTTTATTAGTTTGAAGTTTTTAAGAAAAAAAAGGACCTAAAAATAAAGGTTGTTAAAACTTAGCAATCAGGCCCATTTCCAGACCTTAGTCGTTCAATGACCCCCCCCCCCCACATATCATCTTGGCTCCTATAAGAGTTAGATGGCAAAAAAATTGTGCATGTTCCCTGTTAAATAATAAATTTCCGACTTTAAGTGAGATAAAGTCATTTTTCGCTTACTTCACCCTTTCATTTAACAACTTTATTTTTTAAGGTTAATTAAAAGGTTAAATGTAATTTCCTTATTTTTGAATCTAGAACAATTTTTTTCAGAAAATGTTTATCTTAAAGTAAATTTTTTATTAGAAATCTCAAAACATAAATTTTCTTATTCGTTGGCTTAACAACTTTAAGAACTTTTACTGAATTTTGATTGGTTGGTTTAACCACTACTATCTATAATACAAAGTAGAACGATGTCTGTCTGTCTGTCTGTCTGTCCGTCGGCGACAATCCGTCTGTCCCTTAAGATCTTGGTAACAACTGAACCGATTGGATTCTACTCTTCAGGGTATATACCTTTTGGTCCTGTTGTGGTTTTAAGCTATTTTCTTGGGGGGTGGGACAATCTCAACCCCCCAAAAAATGAAAATTCCCCCCCCCCAAAAAAAATTCTGGTGTTGCCCATAAATTATGAGCGCAGCACCAGAATTTTTTTGTTTATTAATATTTTTTTTTATTTTCTTTAAAAATTACCTCATCAGCCAAGCCCCTAGAGGCTAGGGGCGAAGCCGCTAGTACTTAATAACCTAACCATTCAAAATCCAATAAAAGTCCCCAAAGTTGTTAAGCCAGCTAATAAGAAAACGTTATCATAAAACTTTGGAGACTAGTATAATAAACAGTCCATTGTCCACCTCTCTCTCTGCTAGTTCCCAAAGTTTTATAATAACGTTTTCATTTTTGTTTGCTTAACATCTTTGGGGACTTTAACTGAATTTTAATTGGTTAGTTTATTTAGTATAGTGTCGAAACGTTTCAACCACTGATGGCAAATTACAGTAGGGGTATTTTTGGGAATGTACATCCACTTATCGTCTATTGTCTTATCCCTTTAGATCCCTGGTGGCGATAAACTTGAATTAAAGTACCTAGAGGTTTTGGACCAGCTAAGAAGGTAATTTCAGTCCAATGTTCCCTACATTAAGTTTTAAGTCTTAAGTATGTGTTATAACATATAACATAGGCCAAAGTTAAACTTTATCTGAGAGTGATAGGACATGATAGGACATGATAGGACATACCTTTTTACATAAAAATGAAATAGTTTGGCAAGGATAATTTATATTTCATTGTCCTTTACCATTATCCCAATCTATAAGGCCTTTGAATCTAATTTATTAAGCTATAGGAAATGTATTCAAATCTACTTTTACAGTTTTAAAGAATCCTCAGATAAGAATTACCTTTACATAAATTCAATCCACCTACCATGAAAGCCAAAATAGATAGGCAAAATTTCTGGATTCTATTTTGTACTTCAGTTTGAATTTTCATTGGTTTGAAATAAATGCACATTTAAAATAATCTTTGCCTAAGAAAAGATAAATATACCATGCGTGATTTTATTTTACTTTTTAGGCTAATTATTATTTCTGAGAGAAAAGTAAAAATAAGTATTTTTTTGTTGATTTTTTGGTATCAGTGCATATAAAAGGAAACGGCATTATCCTCTTAGGAATTTTTTTTATCAATTTTGAAAATTTGGGCACCTCCCCCCCCCTCCCGACAGAGTCTGAATTCAATCTAAGGCAAAGTCTTGGTGAACTATACTTTTCTTTAAACTTTCCTTCCTTGCCCTGTCCAGACATACAGAGGCAAGGGTAATAGTAGGGGGGATTGAGTGTGAAGGGAAAGAAAAAGGGGAGGCGGAAAAAGTTTAAATTTTGAGTGCTGTGGCCAGAGATGTTCGTTGTCGGGTGGGTACTCAAATTTTCAAAATTTCAAAAAACTATTTTAGGTTAGGTTAGGTTATAGGCTAGGGAGCCGAGCACTGCGGCCAGAGATGTTCGTTGTTGGGGGTACTAAAATTTTCAAAATATTAAAAAACTATTTTAGGTTAGGTTAGGTTATAGGCCAGGGAGCCAAGCGCTGCGGCAAGAGATGTTTGTTGTCAGGGGAACTTCTCAATTTTGAAAATATTTTTATGTCCTAAATAGGACTTGATTCATACTGTTGGAAGCATGGTCCGGGCATCACAGCAAATGTGTTGGTAAACTTCTCGGCGTAAGTGTCAGTAAACTTTACAGCGTAACTGTGCTTCATTAATATTTATATGTGCTATATGTGCCCTACTCTCTGCCTTTCTCATCCCTTGTCTCTGCCCTCTCACACTCCTTCAACGCGCTCCATCCACTTCAACCAACGAGAGTGTGACTCTCATTGGTTGGAGTTTTATATAAATAAGCCCGTTGCTTGTGGTGAAGAACTGTGATTCTGTTCATTGGTTGCCATGCTAGACTAATGAGGCTTATGTCTCCACTTACCCTACCTCCCACCCCTCCCTTCCTTCCTGTCAAACATAATAATATTTTGATAAAAAAATCCTAAGAGGAAATTACCAAAGAAACACCCAAATTTGCCTTTTTTTGGTATTTTCCTTGAAATATAAAGATATCCTAAAACTGATTGATTGGGCTTGTAAAGGAACCATTTGAGTATCGTTGGTCAAAAAAGGTCTGATTTGTGAGCATTTTTGACCAAGTTGTGGCCAAATAATAATGAAACATATAAAAAGGTAGCACACTTTAAATACTCAGTCATTTATAGTAAAAGTGGCTTATACAAGTTGAAATGAAGAAAAAGGAGGAGGAGTACTAATTAATCCCTTTCTTCCTGTAAGCAGTTTATGAAAAAAAAATGAAGATTTGACTGATATAAGCCAATTAAGCAAAGTTTTTCATTGATTACCTGTAAGTAATTTATCAAAAATAGCATAATTTGTTATATAAGCCAAATAAATAATAATTTTCATTGATTGCTTATATGTAAATAGCGGCTTCGCCCCTAGCCCCTAGGGACTTTTCCACAAGAGATAATAAAAAAATAAAGTACTACTGGTGCTGCTCATTGTCTAATGTGTTCCCAAGAAATTATTATTTTTTTTGGGAGGGGGGAATTTTCATTTTTTGGGGGGTTGAGATTGTCCCACCCCCCAAGAAAATAGCTTAAAACCACAACAGGACTAATAGGTATATACCCTGGAGAGTAGAATCCAATCGGTTCAGTGGTTACCTAGATCTTAAGAGACAGATGGACAGACAGATAGACATCGTTCTACCTTTATAAGTAATTTATCCAAAAAAAAGCATGATTTTGTTAATTAGCCAAATAAGCAGTAATCTTGATTGAATGCTTATAAATAAGTTATCAAAAAATAGCATGATTTGGTATATAGCAAGTCAAATAAGCAATAATTTTCATTGTTTGCTTCAAAGAAGAAAAAGTATAGGATAGAATCCATGTAGAAGATTTTGCATAGCTAGCTTGAAAAAAAATTTAAACTTTTGACAGACCCAAAAGTTCATCTAGCTTTTAGTAAAATTGCATGATTACATATATACATTATCCAAGTTACCAGCAATAAAGAAAAATTGCTGGCCAAATTGACTTAAACCTCAGCTTTATTACTGAATGAATTTCTGTATTCATGTTTATTAAAGAAAGCTTTAACTTTAAAGATGTACCATGAAAACCGTTTGGAAAAAAAACTATGTTAGAATAGGGGTCTTTAACTAAAAGACTTGCTTTTGCTCTGCTGTGGCAATGTTTACATGATTGAGATCTTTAGTGAATTTGTGGTACCAAACATTGAGGACAGGGAAATGAACTTCTGGGTGTCTGAAGAACTGAAACAATCAAATTGCTTTGTATTCAGACACTATCCAAAAAAATTTTACTTACTTAGATCAAATATAAATCAAAAGTTGCTGTTTGATTCAACCATATCTGGAACACGAACTGAAAGATGCTGTAGGTTGGGGCTTATTGCCATCAAACATACCAGCTTCAGGATAATTATCCCAGTTGAAGTTGTGTGAAAGTATAGTAGAACACACTTAGAAGAATCTATACCTCCATATATTAAGATTCATATTCCCACACTGTTATTGTTTTTAAGTGGAAAGCTTTACAGTAGTTTAAATATAGAAGAGATTTTTAAATAACAAAAAGTTACTTGTAGCAAAGGCAAATTAATACCCTTTAAGGAACCATGCAAGAAATAAACCGCTTTAACTGCTGAAAGACTGCCACAAGTAGACCAAATACAAAAAAATTGAAGCCTCCAGCTTCAAAAACAAAAAAGTTATAGACATTTCAAAATCATATTTTTAGTACAATGAAAATTTTGAAAGTTTTTCATTGCTAATAATAAAATTTTCATTATTAAAATACGTCGCCCAGAAAATTGTAAGCTTATTTTTGGCAGAAACTTAGGATGCCAGTAACTGATAAATAAAAACACCTTTCTTTATAGTCAAAATCATATAAAAAAAATTCAGTTTAATTTGCATTGTATTGAGAGTAATGTAGCCTGAGAATGCTAGCCTTTAGGATTTCTAGCCAATCAGAAGTCTGAGTCCACGCTAAGTCCGCTAAACAACCAATCAAAGCTGAGCATCTGTATTACTTACATTAGTTTCATTTTTTTCTGCTATGATTTTACGTTTTCAAACACAATTTAAACTTAATTTTTTAAAAGACATTTTGACTATAAAAGAGGGTGTTTTTAGTGTAAAAATGTTATCAGTTACTGGCAGTCTAAGTTTTTGAGAAAGATAAGCTATTAATTTTGTTTTTGAAGCTGGAGGCTTCAAATTTTTTTTATTGGGGTTACTTATGGCAGGCTTTCAGCAGTTAAAGAGAGGTATTTCTTGCAGGGTTCCTTTAATATTCCATTTATTAATGAATTTAATTCAAAAATTTTAATAGAAACAGATTAATTACAATTTTGTTCCTTAGCAGTTTATTAGAAATATATAGAAAATTATAGAAATATTTATCCTACAATCAAAAATCAGATAACCTGTAAAGTCATATATTAGCACAATTGAAACAGGATATCGATTTGGTCTAACTGGTCCTATAATCCATCAACTCAAAAGAGAAATTCTAGTAGATAAACACTTTTGTTTATTTTTAGTTATTTATGAATCATTCCAGTAATACAGCAAAGGAATTTTTCAACCATATGATTTCTAAAAAACTATCTTTGTCTTAAGAAATGCAAATTTTATCTCTTTCCTGTCAAACTTTTTACATATTTCTACCAATAACTTAGCCAGATTGTTCTTCTGCAGTTATTCTATTGGCTGATTTAGAGATGGTGTCTCTAAATTTTCTCTATTCTTAATAAGTAAAGAATTCTATACCTTAATGTTCAAGATCAAAAAGAAAACAAATAAAACACAAAGACAAGTTAACCCATTAGTGCCGAACCGGGTTTTAAAACCCAGTGCCAGAAAATGTAAAAAAAAACGGTTTTCGGCTTCATAATTGCATCATTCTCAGTATGAATCCCCCCTCTACTACCCTGGCTTTCATTTCCCCCTGGAGCAGGTAGTTTTGCTTACTTCCGTTTGCCGGTATAGATCAACAAAGTTTGAAAATCATGAAAATTCAAAATACCCCATCTAACTTTTTTGTTTTTATAGTAAAGTCGCTGATTTTTTTCGTTAAATCTAAAGTTTATTGACAAGTACATCTATTTGTGAATTCGTTTTATTTAAATTATTATTTTTTATATGATTTTTTTATCGTTTTTTTACGCCCTATATAGGCCTGGTTCGGCATTTCCATTTTGAGTCTGAAATTTTTATTACCCGGTTTCACTAATAGATCTTTTTTGACAACAACAAAACAGGGTTTTTTTACCCGAAATCGCCGGCTAAACACGAAATTTGAAATAAATCGCTTCGTATTATACTTGTAGCTCTTTAGATTACATGAGGTTGTGTAGTTTTCAATTACGGATCG
The DNA here is from genome assembly GCF_053477335.1 of Acartia tonsa. Taxonomy (NCBI): domain Eukaryota; kingdom Metazoa; phylum Arthropoda; class Copepoda; order Calanoida; family Acartiidae; genus Acartia; species Acartia tonsa. Next base: position 34,367,484 of record NC_137269.1, on the reverse strand, counting down.
TATCAAAGTTCTAAAAAGTGTTCATCTCACTTTTGGCGTTCAAAAATTACATTTTTCGATTTTTGGTCAAAATAACCGGGTTTATACAGGTCAACCGGGTTTTAAAACTGGGGGAAAGCACCAAAAACGGGTGTTAATGCCTGGTTGGTATTTATGGCCAAGCCGAACCGGGTTTTTTTGCAACTTTCCTGTGCACGCCACAAGAGCAAAACAAAAAAATACGAATTCCGTTTTGACCATTATAAAGCTTCCCTGAAACTTACAGCTCGATCGGCCCATAAAAGTGGCGCTCGGCACTAATGGGTTAACCAAAATCAAGTCAAATCACAACTGCTGCATTGATTTTACATTAATAAGATTTTATTTGCGTTACAAAAGTATCTAAAAGTATACTGAGCACAATTTACAGAAACACATCTTATCTTCCTGTATTCAAAGTAGAATTGCCTTCTATATTCGTTGAATTTGGTGTTTTCACCTCAAATCTTTGAAATTAAATATCTGCCAAGTAGGAGCAGCTAGGATTTCGTTCTCAATGGATTCTAAATGTCTCTTGGTCCTATTTGAACGCTGCATTGTCCATTTTGATGGTAAATTTTTTTATACTTTAAATGAGTAAGGCAGGATATGAACGTTTGGCGACCAACGAGTTGACCAACTTCTTGCTAACCAATTAGAATAGTAGACAGATCTGAAATGATTAATGCAAACAAATGTGCATTTGACTCTATCATAAACATGTAACTACCCAACCCAGGCCCACCATTTGAACTACAAAAATAACTCACAAGGCTGTTAATATATATTAAAGGAAAGAAAGGATTGTGTAGAAATGTTGTAAAAGTCTAGTAAAAAAGTTGATAAAAAGTTTGACAAAAAGTAAAATGGTAAAAATATAAAAAGATATGAGATTTCAAAATCAGTTAAGGAAAAAGTTTGGAAAAACTGTTTGGAGAAAAGTGCCCCCTACCCATTTAAAAACGGAGCTTCATGATGATAGGGGCGCAACCACTATAGTCTACAATATAAGGTAGCGAAGGATTTTAATTTAAAGCAAAATATTTAGGAAAAGCAAGTTAAAATTGCATGATGAGTTTCATAATTATTTATAAGTAACAGGGTATCCACTTGTATGGCGTAAATGTCAGTGTGTGTGCACTGAGGGATCTTACTAACCAAGTAAGGGTGAGGGGGGGCATAGACCAGTAAGGAGTTAATCCAGTAATTATTGACCTACTTTCATAAAATGACCTTTATCTCCATGTTCCTTTTGAATGACAGAAAAAAACATAGAAGCAAATTTGTTTGTTATAAAATTAATAAAAATTTTGTGACTTTAATTTTAAGGGTACTTTTAGGGTCTCAAAGTTGGACAAAATTTTTTTTTTTTTTGAAAATTTTTCAGTAGGTGTAAAAGATTGACCTACACAAAAATAGGTAAGACCTAGAACTAATCCGTGAAAACCTTTTTAACTAAGGACTGTCCATACTTTCCAAATCGGTTGAGAGCTTTAAGATAGAGTTAATATTTTTTTCAAAAATGACCATAGTTGGTGGCGGGGCATTTTCAGGTAATTTTGAAAAAAAATTAAAATTTGATTTTTAAGGTCAATTTTCAGGTTTTCCAAAATTCAATATGGGTTTTTTAAGAATTAGGCCAAAAAGTGAGTAGGACAGTGTTTTTTTTATGAAAAAATTTAAATTTTTTTTTAAAGAAAATTTTTGCAAAAAAAATTAAATTTCATGTCTTTAAAAAAATGATTTTTGACATAGAAGGGATAGTCCAATCCTTATGAAAATTTTTGTGGATAATCCCTCTAACCTAACCTAATTAAGATTAATTATGTTTGATTGGCTGTTTGGCCGTTTTTCATTGATTTTTTTAGGTTGAAAAAAACGTTATTGGTTTAGCCCCCCATGTGGGGTATTAATCGGTAACGACTTTGAGTCCAATAATATCAAACTTAAAGTCCTAGGATTACCTGATAGTCTTTTCCGTAAGCTGTCTAATGGTCTTGGTTTTATTAGAAAATATAAATATTTTCCCTTTTTTTTTCTTTAAAAAACTGAAAAAATTACCGGTTTAGCCTGCCCTCACCCTAATGCAAGAAAATTTAGCTCTTTCATTTTGTACAAAAAAAATTAAATATAAATTTTTGTTTAATTGTTTATAAGAAATGAATGAAAGTTTTTGTTTATTAGGCTTATATACCAAATCATGCCATTTGTTGATAAATTAATTTCAAGCAATCAACCAAAATTTTTGCTATTATCCAAATCATGGTAATTTTACAAAAAAATACTCATAATCAATCAATAAAAATTATTGCTTATTTTGCTCATATACCAAATCATGCTATATTATGATAAAATACTTATAAGTAATCAATTTGATTGAATGATTGATTAGCCATAGTTTTGTATGGCTTTGATCTGGAGTAGGCTGAGACACTTTTCCATAGAAATAGGACTATCAAGCTCCATGTTCAAGCACATTATGACTTGACTTGCTATCTCATGAGATCTACTCATTATTACCTTACCCTTGCCGAGTATGGCAGATGTCCCAAATTAAGTCACCATAATGAATGACCCTCTCCAAAGAGGAGCTTGGGTTAAGGGTAGTACTGATTTTAAGTAAGTGACTATTGGGTATCCAAACTTACTCAATAATCCCCTTCTTACACAACCAGGGGATGATGCATGATTAATGTTGCGAATGAGAAATTAGACTCAACATATGGAGAATTGAACTTGAACTCTCACCACTGTAGCTCAGTGTGCTACCACTAAGCATGACACCCCTACTAAGTAATCAATGAAAATTATTTGACTTATATATGTACAAAATCATACTTTAAAAAAAAAATTACTTATAAGCAATCAATGACAATTACTGCTTATTTGGCTTATATACCAAATCATGCCTTTTTATGTTAAATTTGGTATAAGCAATTGATGATAATTTTTGCTTATTTGGATTTTATCAGCCAAATCTTCAATTTTCGTCATAAACTGCTTACAGGAAGGAAAGGATTAATTATTACTCCTCCTTCTTTTTCTTCACTTTAACTGATACAAGCAACTTTTACTATAAATGTCTAAGGATTTATTTACTCCATCCACTTTTAACTCACAAAGCAGACCAAATTGTTTAGTAATTGATCAGTAATTTACCACAAAAATTCACAATTAAATAAGCAATTAACCTCTTAGTGCTTACTTACACAGTGAGAGATTACTAGGGAAATATTAAGATGAAATAAATTGAACAAAAAATTTACAAATATATACAATTGAATTAATTAATAAACGACTTTCTTAAAATAATTTTGAATACTCATTTGATACCCTTTTTAAAGTATTTTTTTTAAATAAACAAAATATCTTTTATATACGCTCTTTGTATGTTTTATTTATTTAGTTAAGAATATACAACAATGTTTAAATCATATATAAAATCTATGCTTTTTTCACAATTGACATAATTTTAAAATAGTATGGTACATTTCTATTATGTCGATGTTAAAAAAGTAATGGAAGATTACAGAAACATAGATATTAAAAATGTAAACCATGATTCCAGTTTCGCCTCTATTGAAAGTGGAATCTTACATTTCAAAAATCGTATCGGCGTTGAAGATATCTTCACCAAGAGAGGCAAAAGTGGAATCTTACATTTCAAAAATCGTATCGGTGTTGAAGATATCTTCACCAAGAGAGGGGAAAGTGGAAGGGTAGATTATAGTTTTAGAGGGTCCAAACCATAATCATAGATTATGTTTCTGCTTCTATAAAAATGGATTCAACTCCCTAACTGTATTACTTTCTACAATATGTTTGAATATGAATAATGACGCATATTGTTGTTGTATAAAAAATATTATTTATCATAAGTTTCATGTCCAGACAGCTATAGTGAGTGTAAAAAATAGGTGTTGATTGTTGTGGCAAATAAGTTTTTATTCTTCTTTTTAATGTTGTATCATTATGATAAAATTACTGGGTATTGTACAGCTCGGTGTATACATAACCATAAACTGTAATATGTATACCTACAATGGATGTAGAATATACGTGGATATTAAGACAGCAGGAAAATTGTTGTCAATATAGCTTGATATGGAACTTGTTTACTGATCAGTACGTTCATTTAGTAGTAAGGAAGGGGATTGGGTAAAGAAAAGGGGGAAATCGTTATTTTAGCCTGCTGACAGTTTCACTTTATTAGAGAACATACAAATCTGGTGTAAGATCCAAGTAATATTATATCCATTATACCAACTTTTCACAGTCAGGGTCTTTTATTTAACAAGGATGACAACATTTGTAGCACTAAATTGGAAACATGGCAATTTTATCTTTTATTTGTTAACAACTTGAAACAAAAAACAATTTCTAAAATCTTAATGTCCCTAAGTATAATTAGATAAAAACCGACGGAAAGTATGAGAAGTAGAGTATATGCCTGTTGGTCAGCAGAATCTTTACAAAACAAGGATGACAACATCCATAAAAGCGAAGCACTGAAACGGTAGGACAAACGGACATTAACACTTGTATAGTGTCCAAACTGAATAATCAGAATATAAAGGTATAAGAGTCAAAGCAAAATTGTAAGTAAATTTGTTGAAAAACTGAGTGATACAGGATAATGTTTATGGACATACTTACATTTTTAGGACTCGATTATAGGGTTGCTTCGCTTATAATATTCTTCTTTGTTGTCCCAGGAATCAATATACCAAAAATCAGATCAAACGGATACTTAGATCCATAAAAAGTAGAAAAATCAACATGTTTAAAATGGACGCACGGACATTCTGGTAATGATTATAGAGTTTCTAAATCGTACCTAACTACTACAGGAATCATCATGCAAAGTTTAAAATCGATAGGACAATTCTGACATTCCTAAATTAACGAATAAAAGCTATCTATCTCGGACAACGGACCGTCCCTAATTATAGAAAAGCTTCGCTTTTAAAAACAGCTAAAAAACATTGCAGTCAAGTCCAGGGTGGGACTTACAGACATACCCATAGAAAGTAAGTTTTGAAGTAGTCTCGAGTAAAAAATAAGCTATTTAGGGACAAGCACTAAAACTAATGACTTAAACAAGGGAGGGAGAGCACATTGGACTGTAAATTACATTATTACTTGGTACCCAAAGTTTTATATATATGGATATAGCTTTAAAAAGTTGGGACCTTTGTTAAATCATTATTGGTTGGTACACAATAGCAGTGTCAATTTATCAACCATGTTTTATCCCTTAAAGTTCCTGACTAAAATTTCACCAACTAAGCACACATTTTGTGTTTTGGAGGAAAAGGAAAGTTTTAGATTTGCAGTTGATATTATGTTGAGTCTACCATTTTTAGTAGCGAAGCTACTCTATAATACCATATGTCCGTCTGTCTGAAACGTTTTGAGGGAAACGTGATTTTCTCCAATAATAGATAAAAGACTGAAACTTCTTGTCAACATTCCCATTAATATGGAGCATAATTAGGTACAAAACATCCATGACGGCCGGAAGGCATTTTGACAGGTTTTTAGCTACTTTTATATTTTTCACATACTTCCCCATATCTTTGATTTATTTTGATATAAAATTTTTTTTGGATTACAGTAAAAAATTTAATTTCGGTTGTTCTGAGGTATTTTTGTTTTTTAAGATTACAGGACAGGTGATTTTTTTTCATTTTTTTTCCATATGTGAGAAAATTTTCGTGATTTTTTCTTCAACATTCCTGAATCATATTTGAAATTATATAAAATCATAATAATATGACAAAAAAGTCGTATAATTGATGTATTACAATTTCAAATAAAGATCAACATCTATTAAATAAACCTACGAACTTGCTACGTTTATATTATAAGGAACCATCATTCCAAATTTAAATTTGATAGACAAATTATATCAAGCCTAATTTTTATGGTTTATAGCTATTTGTTACAGACGTACAGACATACTCTAATAATAAGCTTCACTTTTAAAAATAAAGTTTTCTTTAAAATGACTCTTGATAAAGTTGAATGTATTATAGTCGGACAGAATGATGAATGATTTGTTATAAAACCCTAATTACAAAGTAGCAGCGCTACTTAAAAAGTAAAATATGTGCATGTCATGTAAATTTTTAACATAAAAAGGCTGAAATAAAATGTGAAATCTAATTTTCTTTTCTTTTTGAACAACTATTTCAGAATAGAATATGAAGTTTCTTTTGTAAAAAATAAAAGAATTTTACTTTAGATAAAATTATTATTTTATTGAAATTGTACTATATGTCATTAAATAAATATTTTTAACAAATAAGCAAATTAACAATTTAGATTTAAGATGAGAATTAATTTTTATTCAAAAGGAAAACACAATTTTCTACCAAACAAAAATATTCAAATCTTTTATAAATTGATTGTTTTCACACCTAATAAATCAATAAAAATAAATTGTGATATTTATTGACAGATTCTGTGAGAGCTTTAGAGAAAGATTAATGGACCTTTAACACAACCCACCTATTTTTAGAAAATAGAAATCAATTCTTTTGAATAACAAAGTCAATATTTTTAAAAGCGAATCTTTTCTATACTTAGGGTTGGTCCGTCTGTCCATAAGTTTGTCTGTAAGAAAACAAAGTACAATATTATAAAAGAAGCATCTCTATAATAAAGTCCTAAAAGAGTACCTTAAGTGTGTTCGTAAACAGTATCTTGTACTTATGCAGTTTTGCAACAAATTTACTTTCAATTATGTTTCAACTGTTATAAATCTATATTCTGATTATTCAGTATTGACACTCTACAAGTGTTAATATTCGTTTGTACTACCGTTTCAGAGCTTCGTTTTTATGGATGTTGTCATCCTTTTTTTATTTGAATTTCATTTATCATGAATTATTTTTAAAAAATATATAAATATATTGATATAATTTAACTTTAATTCCTTAACTTTTGTCAACTAAAAAAATAACAATTTGTTGACGCAATAACATTAATTTAACTTTTGTAACTTGTTTAAAATTAACTTTTCTTGTTTATAAGATGTTATTAGATTAGATGATTTCATTTTAACAAACTTTTCTATTCAAACTCTGTAGAAAAGTTTAAACAATAACAAATTACAAGTGGCAATACATATATTTTCTCTACCCTTTTTTATTTAAAAAAAACATTTAATCCTTTTTCCGTTGGGGCATTCATCACCACCCTCTCAATTTGTATATTATATAATATATATCCAATACAATAAAAAATGTATTTCAGCTTTTATTCCAGCTATAGGGCTAATTAACCCCCCCCCCCCAATAAAAAATAGCAGAAACCCTACAACTAATATTGTTTGGCTGAGAATAGATTGGTTATCTCTAAACCTTATGTAACAAAACCTATAATGTTTCAACTCATGTATATTTTCACAGTTTTCAAGAAAGTTGGGCAGTTATATAATACCAGATGCGGGAATATTTGACTTAGCAAGTCCTCTAGGCATAGCAGCTCTTTTGTTTTGATCAGAACTGTTTACAGAATATTGATTACCTCCATCAAAACTTGTGTGGACCCCAAAACTTGTGAAAGTCAGCGGGGATATTTATGAATATATATATATATATATTATACAAAGGATTTAATAAAAGTTTTAAAAGGCTTCTATTTATATTTTAAATTGATATTGATGTTGCCAAGCTAAGATTAACATTGTAGAGAATAAACAATACATTTATGAAGCTAGTTCGTGTAAAGGAAATATCCTAAATGTTTTAACCAATTTCATAATTAGTGTTCCTAACCCCTGCAGCTTTCATAACCCCTCCTTAACCTAACTTAAATTAAGCATAAATAAACGTTTCTTTATCGCAATAAATTTATAAACAGCTTCACGCGGATATTAAAATGAAAAGATTTATAAAACCAGTTTTGTTATACCCAAAAGGCCTGAGGTACGGGCCAACAAAACTGGTATAAATCTTATGATTTTTATTTTAATATTTGTGGAAAATTATCTGTAATACGATGCTATGGCTGAGAATCGGTTTTAATCCAGCGGATATAAATCGGTTTCGAAGAACATTTTTATTCTACTTTTTACTAGAAATGATGTAAAACTTTCTTTTAAAATATATTAATTCTTTTATCACACCACCAATTTTCTTATTCTTTTGGCGTTGCTACAAAAGACCAACAAATATATATTGTGATATAAACATCAAATAAAGGTCATGGCCGCAGCGCTCGGCCCCCTAGCCTATAACCTAACCTAACTTAACATAAAAATTGTAAAAACAATATCAAAAATTATAAAAACAGTAATAAAAATTGTAAACATCTACCAACCACTTTTTGTAAAATCCACGAAATTCTAAACCACCTATGTATTAACAGTTGAGGATATTTTTCTTAAATAAATGTCCTGGGGCTAACATAGGTTAGGTTAGGTTATGTTATAGGCTAGAGGGCCGAGCGCCCGAGGCTAGGCAGGTCAGGTACACCATTTGCAGCTATAGACCTTCCAGTTCTACGATTTTTTGTAGGCGTTGGCCTTTTGTAGTGTTGGTCTTTTGTAGGCGTTGGTCTTTTGTAGAGTTGATCTTTTGTAGCAACGCCATTCTTTTTGCATGACGTTTTTTGTTATTTTTAGTACACATTATATTGCCTAATTAGCCAAAAAATGTTTTTAAGTACAAAATAAGATTATCTTTGTTAGCAAAACATGTTAAAATTAATAAGACAATGTTATAATCTGATGAAAGAAGTGGGATGTCTCTTGGTCTGTACTGAAAGATCTCTATAACCGCTTCTTCAATAGGGTAACCGTACCGTTTTCCATAGGTCCCGTGGGAGTTTAAATTTTCTTCACCTCCCCTTGTTAAATCAAAATACTCCTGAAATTAGCTTGTTCCCCAAAAAGTATCTTAACTTTATATTTATAATACAATTTGATGAAGGGGGCCGACCTGACACCATCCCTCAAAAAGTCACTCTCACCCATGCCCTAACATTAAAAAACTGTACTGGGTAGCATATAAAAAGTTGTAAATATTCGTTGCCTAATTTGTTTACCTAAAACTTGTAATACACTTATATAAACTTTATTCTATACTATCCCAGACAGAAGCGTACAGAAGGGGGTGGAAACAACCTCCTACACCCCTCTACACTCACTCGTTTACACTCCCCTGTTACACAACCGTGAAACAGCCTATGGGAGTGTCAAAGTAAAAATTTTATACCCCCCTTTAATTTAAATGGGCTGTGGAGAATGTTTGCGCGCTTCGCTTTCTTTTTGGCTTTTTGCTTTAATTATGTTTAAAATGTCGGTGGATGGTCACCATGTTGTACTTTTAACTCTCCTGAGACTGAAATAACACTCTTCTGGTTGTCTTTAATTCAACCACTACATCCCACTTTTTTTTAGTTTAGAGGGGAGGGGGGGGGGTCAAAATTCCAGAGTGCGTATCGCGCACCACCTTGGCCAAACCCGGTGCACGCCACTGATCCCAGATCAAGAAACATATCAATATCCCATAAAAAACATATTGTCAAATATCCACACTTTGGTTTAGGCTTTTTCTGGCCAAATAAAAGAAAAAAATGATTTCAAAAATTCCACTTATTTTTTTATTTTCTGACCCCCTCCTGAACCTTACAATATCCTATCTTGGACCAGAGGCGTCCAAAATTTTTTATTTTGAGGGGGTAAAATGTGAGTTTTCAAAGGTTCTAGGGGGGAGGGGGGGTAATCTAATGTATAATTTTAATTTTGAGGTGGTAAAATGATGGGATCAAGGTTTGAGAGGGGTAAACAGTGAAACACCCCAATAATCCAACCTTTGGACATCTATGCCCTGGACAAATGCTAACAATATACAATTACCTAATGTGGCTGTTCAGACAGGGACATTAAGAGATAAGACAATGGACAATAATTACATTTATACTCTTACAAACTAGATGTGTAGAAAAATTTTTTTGGAGACACTGCTAGTTTAATCAAGGTTAAGTATAAGCCAGCGAATGTAAAATGGTGTCTTTAGAACAAATGGAACCCAAATAATTTCATTTATAATATCCCCTTCCTCCCTGGTTTCAGTTTACTCTTTATGAAGCTTTAACAAATATTGAAAAATGAAGGAAAAATAATTGTAATTTGATCAAAAAAGCTTTAAGTTACACTTTTAATTTTTTTTAGATTTATGCATAAATTAATTTTCAGATACAATTTAATACAGTGGACAGTTGCTAATATTGTTATCAAAACCCAATCTCTCATTCGTTGGCTTAAAATATTTTAATGAGTAAATCAAACATTAATTTTCTCCCTTCATACCCACTTCTCATCGGTTTCATCCCAAAACCATGTTAAACCGTAATTTCAAAGAGTTATTTTAACAGGGGGTAAAAAGAGGACCCAAAATACATAGCAAGGGAAAGTTCTGAAAAATGGCCGTTGTTTGTTAAACTTTTTTTCTTTTGCGTCACGATCCTAGGACAAACCCAGAATACACCAACAACACAAGAACAATATTGTCATAAACTTTATACTTCTAAGATTTCCTAATATTATAGTTTTAATTTATTATATGTCTGACAGACTATTAGAAGCGATACTACTCTACAATATACTTAGCCTGTCCGTCCGGCCGAAATACTATTGAAGAAGTGTGATTTTCTCTGCTGCTAATGGCTGCTGATTTTAGTTTATCATAAATGTACTATATAACAATAAGAATATAGTATACAACTTGCTTGATCCGTCAAAATGTTGGTTCCTTAATAAAAGTAATAAATATGCATGTAATTTAAACTTAAAAATTGATATTCTGCTTATAAAGTTTTGATAATCTTTAAGACCATCACTGTTTTATTTTTGAAAAAGTACAATTGAAAGCCAAAGAATATTATTTTAAGTTACTAGTTATACAGCATGACCCTCGAAAAAGTATTTTTAAGCATCTGCAGCCTATATTTCTCAATAAAATATTAAAAGATTCATATGTACTTGTTCTCTATAATTTTCTACATCAAAGGATATCAAAATATTTTTTTTTACATCAATTAACAGCCGAGATTTTAAAGCCAAAGTTTGGAAAAAGTGCTTGAGAAACTGGATATTGCTAAATATTTCTTAGTTTTTATTAGTATATTACTTTTTATCAACCAGTTAAAAAACAAATAAGAAAGAAGAGCAAGTTTACAATTGATACATTTTTTATTGCATTAAAAAACGTTACTTTTACATATAAAAAACTACTTTTCAAATTTTACTGAATACATTTTTCTTATAACCATTTTCCCTCAAATCTTATAATATCTCCCACTTATTAATATGACCTTAAATAAACCCCTCCCCAATTTATGCTCATTACCGGAAGATTAGCGCAACCTTTACCAATAAATTCACGCCCACTCATCAAATTTTTCTAAGACACATAAAAATCATTTAAATTGTTAAATGTTTAATAAAAGTTTGTAGCTGTAACTTTTTGGTTTTTTAACTTATTTTGATAAAATAAAAAGTGTTTGATTTCTGTTTATGTAAACTTTCAATTTGCTACTATTTTTTATAGGATTTCTTTCTGTAAGGGTGTTTTTGCAATTTACACTAATCTAAAAATGCCTTTTAGAGCAAGTGAAAAAAGTGCTTTCAGCATGAAATAAATTTCTTGTAAACATCTTTATATAAGTTTTATAAAAAGTATTGAAATTATGAGGAAAACACGTCATTTCACTTTAAAAAAAACATTTTTCTTGAAAAGTTACTTTTTCCTCAGACACTTTTTCAAAATTTTGGCTCTAAAAATCTCAGCTGTTAATTGATGTAAAAAAAATATTTTTATATCTACTTATGTGGAAATCTACAGAGAACAAGGACATATACATTTTTTGATAATTCATTGAGAAATATGGGCTGCAGATGCTTAAAAATACTTTTTCGAGGGTCATGCTGTATATAAAGAGTAAGTTTACTAAGTATGTGTTTAAAATCCCCTGCTGACAGCTAAAATGACAAATTTTGCCAACAAACTATAAAGTGTTTACCAGAAACAACAAGTTTATTTTAAATGTTCAATCAATTTAGAACATTGTATGAGGATCTCTGTAACGATAAGGCATTAATTAGAAAGAGTGCAATTTTTAAACGTGTAAAGGTAAGAAATTGATTTGAAACATTTTTATTCTCTTATTTTATTTTTTAATTTGTTCTATCTATTCAAAACCTTGTATGAGGAGAGGATCTCTGTAGTGATAAGGTATTATTAATAAGAGTGGTAACTTTTAAATTAAGATTAAGAGGTAAGAAAATTAATTTGAAACATTTGTATTTTTTTATGTTAAGATTCATCATGATGTTCTATGCGTAGCAACTCTATAATTACATCGAAAGTATGTTTTTATGAACATACAATCTTAGACAATCTTACATAATTTACCCTGTGCTGACTTTCAATTGGTTAAACGAATGGCGTCGGGAAAAGTAAAACAGCAGAACAGTCGCTACAAAAGATCAGAAAGCAATTTGATAGCAGACGAAAAGGTCCTTAACAGGGGGATCCAGGTAGTTGTCTGGTTATACATCTATAATATAAATTGAACAACTGGCTTTTGTTAGAAATTACCTACACAGTGTAAACACTTACGCCCCTACAATGTTTACTATTTTGTTCAAAAATAAAACATATTTCATAATTTATTTAAATTGTTTGTGAACTTTACTTTAAAAATAGTAAATTTATTTTGAACTTAAAAACAACAAGTATGACATCATTATTCATTATAAGCGGAGCTTATATACAAACATTAAACTTAAATGAAGTAAAAGGACTTTATTTGAGAATGTTTATATAATGATAATGTAAGTTTTACTCTACTACTTGTATTTTGTTAATTTGTGTTGCTGCTCAAGGTACTTGTTGATGTTGTCATCCTTGTTTTCTTCAAGTACATCTACGTTACACTAAAGAGTCAATAACATTTTGCTAGACATTTAATGACGCTATAAAATTCAATGTTTAATGCTTCTATTCCTTACAGACGATGCATTTAGACGATATCCATTTACAGGGGTATCGACTTATTTGTAGTGGCGAAGCGTCTCTATAATTTACCTTGTCTGTCCGTCCATCCGTAACGCTATGGGGAAAATATATTTTTCTCTACAGCTATTTAAGAAAGACGGCGGATTTTTTTTGTAAAGATTCCCAATACCAACAACCAACTACTTTGTAATTTACTTTGTCCGTAAGTCACGATAAAAAATGTAAATACTCAAATATAAAGTTCTTTTTTTTTTGCAAGATATTTCTATTCTTGATTAAACAAATGTTATTTAAAAGTCCTTGTCCGTAAAAACATATTCACCTTGTAAATTGTACCATATTGTCACAGAAATAAAATTTTAACATGCCATAAAATATCTATAAGGCTTTATTTTTATAACTGTTTTTACAAAATACAATTGAAGAGAGTTATTCTGTAAAAATTCGTATTTAAAGACAGTTGAACTTTAACAAAACGTTTGATTGCATGATTAGATAAATTTTTACTCAACATTATGGATCATAATTGGTACATGTATACAGGTATTGGAACATGGATGATAAATTTTATATATACCGTACAATTTTCTCTGATATAGTTTAAAATTATTACAATACAATAGTACAACCAAATTATTAATTAACATTAGTCTCCAAAGATTTTAGGTCAACTAATTTGAAACATTGGGGGTAGCAATTACACTTGTTCTTTTTATCTCTGTAATAATATCAAATCGTGACTAGTTTTATAAGGAATGATTAAATAATTTTCTTTCTTTTATTCTTACTTAACAATTACTACCAAAATACTGCTTTCTTACCTGTTGAAAAAAAATAATTAGTTTTCAAAACCTTATATTTCTATTAATAGTAACCTTCAAAGTCCTATTAATGTCTTTATTGTGAGACTTCTTTATTAACTATCTATCTATTTAATACATCTAATGTCTAGTCATATCTGATTTAGTCATTTTGGTTAAACTTGGTTGCGGTTGTAAGACCAGAATTCTGTAAATTATCTTTATGTACATTGTACATACAATGGAGTTCATTTTGGATGGATAAATCATTATTTGATAGTCCTAAGTACTTAAGGGCTTCCCCTTTTTATTTTAGATGCTTCTCTTTCACAATAAATTTGCATTTTCTGTTAATGAGGAGGTTTTATAAGAAGTTTGTTTCACCTAAGTTTAGGTCCTGTCGTTCAATTTTATGTTTTTATCTTTAAATGATAAAAATTATAAACATTTTCTTACTAAAGAGCAAATATTGTTCTTTTTGTGTTATATAAAATTAATTATATTTTTTAGATTTAAAAGCTTCGTTTTTTAAAGCAAAGATTACAGCTTTCCCTATATATTAAATCCATTATGAATGCATATAAATCAACATTCCTTGGCAAACCAGGAGCCTAACTTTGTTTAACCAATATAAGCTATATACAATATTAAACATATATTAGATACATTTGACTTAAACAATCAGTACGTTTAAAATACTATACAAAAACTTACTGGGGAGACAAACGCACTTGTGCGGCAAATATATTAGAGAACAGGCATACTAGAAGACAAACGTACTAGGGAGAGCATCCCTTAAGTAAAACGCTATAAGTATCTTGAGTTAAAATGGGCATGCTTATTGTATTTTACAATTTTAAGATGTTATTTTTCGGGATATTTTACAAGATTTAATAAGATAAACAGTTACTTTACATACATTAATAAATCTACATTAGTTTTTTTATTAAAAATTAATTTTGAAACGAGGAGAAAAATCTTCTAGCGTTAAAAGCAAAAACTAGAGCATTTTACATAAAAAACTGTCTTCAACAAAAAAATTCTAATATTATAAATATATCCTGCAACTATTGTTCTCAATTAAATTTTCGGCATATTTTATATTAAGAGTATCGCGATCGAAGCCCCATGATTGCTAAATTCAATGCAATTCTTGTTTTATCATGCATAACTGTCAAAAAACTTAACACTCAGAAGTACTGACAAAATTCTTCATTCCAATTTCAATTTATCTTCTTTAGTTATTATTGCTTACCTAAAATAGTTACAAAAATAAATCAAAAGTAATAGTAAAACAAGAATCACAATATCCATAACTAAAAAACGTTAAAAAAGCCAATCGGTCACAATTTAAACCAATTTATGTACTTAAATCTTGAAGATATACCCCATAATGATTTTAGTTTTTGATAGAGCATGTAATGACCTTCTATAGACACTATAACCAGATTTGGCATCAAAAAGACAGACCCGTTAAACATTAAGACATGACGGCTTTATCTAATTTTGATTCTTGATGTTCGTCAGGTCTTCTTTTGGTCAGGTCAAGAGTGGCAACATCCATAATTATGGCATCTTGCATAAAGCAAGTAATATAGAAAAAACAGAAGGAAATAGTCATAAATTGAATGAAATGAGTCAAAGGAATCTTCACTAATTTTTTTTTATGAGAAAATCTAACTTTTCACTCATAAGAGATTTCTCAATCCGAGCATATTGGACAGGCGGACAGACAAAATTTTAACAATTTTAAAGTAGCTTCGCTAATAAAAAAAGTCTAAGTCAGGCTATAAACATATATTTGCGTAAAAGGTTTTGGAATCTGAGTTTGAATGTGTGTGTGTGTATGTGTGTGAGTGTGTGTGTATACGCGTGTGCAAAGGTTTTATTAGAAATGGGAATCATTTATATTTTTGGCTGTCCACTTTCTAAATACATTCGGGAGAAAATCCCTAATTTTTCATTTTGACCATTACCCCACCCCCCTTCCCTCTATTTAATTCCATATAAGCTAGCAACTACACACCTTGTCTGTCTGTCTGTGTATTTAATACCAATACGATGCCTTTAAAATTACCATTTGTAAAATTATATTGTATAATTAATCTAAAACCTATATAATCTTACTATTAATTCTTCTTATATATTGATTAAAAAATGAAATGAATATTATAAATGTATTTTAGGTAAATCTATGTTGATTATTTCCTTATATACTTAGGAATGGGCAAAAAGTATTTTATTCTAATACATAAATTTGTAAAGGATTTAGTGAATGAGGGAGATTTGTAAAAACATTGAGAGGAAATTAATAAATCTTGCAGCTAGCTACATTCTATAACCATTATGTGAAACAGGGACACTTATGTACAATAGTTGGGAGTTAGTTTAAAATTAATAAATCTTGCAGCTAGAGAAAGGGAGAGAGAGAGAGAGAGAGGGAGAGAGAGAAAGAGAAAGAGAGAGAGAGAAAGAGAGAATGTATGTAAAGCAAATTAATCCTCAAAGTTAGATTGTTCAGATTCAAATTATTGGTAAAAATTTTCAGAATTGATAAAAGTCACCAATCGAATAAGATGATGTGATTATAAAACTTTAAGATCAAAGTATAAATACAGTGTGTTTTTTTTATGAGAACTTTTTTGAATGCAATTTTACCCCACTTATATTTATCAGAATTTAATGATTAATGGCTTATTTTCTTCGTTTTTTAATGCAATTAATAGAACAACAAAAAAATATTTCAGTTTTTATTTTAAAAGTACAGTAAAATCTAAAATTCAAAACTTAGGTGTCAACATTGAAAAATGGTTTTAGCGTATTTTTCTCATGCCTAAATCTTAGCAAGAAAAAAATTGGATTTTCTGTAGTCGACTTTGGGGGGCCAGTTCTCCCTCCCTGGTTGAGATATGACCTTCAAACTTTGATATGTTCTAATACATGTTCCTAATAGTATCTGTATACATTTTTTGCTCTATATCTCAACTTTGAAGTGTTTAGCAGCCATGTTTGCAAAAGGTTGAATATTTGAGCATAAGAAAAATGCGCTAAAACCATTTTTAGACGTTGACATCTAAGTTTTGAATTTTAGATTTTACTGTACTTTTTAAATAAAAACTGGAATATTTTTTGGTGTTCTATTAATTACATTAAAAAACGAAGAAAATAAGCCATTAATCATTAAATTCTGATAACTATAAGTGGGGTAAAATTGCTTTCAAAAAAGTTCTCATAAAAAAAACATACTGTATAATATAAAGTGCAATGTATCCTCCCTACCTTCTGTTAGGAAACATAACAATTCAATTATAGAATTGCTGCGATCTTTAATGCATTTACATAAGATCATTATATAAATATTAAATATTTAAAAAAGAAAAGGCATACACTCTTGTATGACAATTTAAATGTCAAATGTAAGAAAAAAATATAAAAGTTTAATAAAATACCTCTAGAAATTCTGCACGAATTTCTTGAACAACGACGTACCTTTAGAATTAACATTTTCTTCTTTGTTTTAGTATCATATTTATGCATTCTTTACGAAAATATTATTTTATATTCATGATTCATAAGCTTTTTTTAAGGGGAGGATGAGGGAGGGGGGGGGGGTCTTTATACATGTAATAAGTCAGCTTTAAAACATTACTTAGGATGAAGCTTTGTTTAGGAAAATTATATCAAACAAAAGTTTGATATTCGTATAGTGGAATTGAATCACATATATGACTAAACATAAATTGGACGGATTACTTTTTCTGATTGACCATTTAGAATAAAAATCTATTTTATAACTTACGCTTATGGTATTCAATTAAATTACATAAAGATTTTCAAATCTAATGTAATGTAATGTAGGTTTCCGGGCCAAAGCACTTAAATTTTATTATCAATTTCAAAATCAATAATCTAATCGTTTCTCTTACATACATGTAAGCAGACAAGAAATTAAGACGAATTTAAATTTTTAGTAGCGAAGCTACTCTATAATTCACTTTGTCCGTCCGTCAGTCAGTCCGTCAGTCAGTCCGTAACGCTATGGGGGAAATGGGATTTACTCAGCTCCTATAAAAGATATAATGCTGAAATTTTTTGACAACATTCCCATCATTAAGGAGCACAATTGACTATAAAACATCATTGGCGTTCGGACCGATTTTTAGCAGGTTTTAGGCTACTTTTATATTTTTCACATTTTTCTACATATCCTCAGTGTTTATGGTCCGATTTTCAAAATTTTCAGTTACAGATATCAAAATTAAATTTCCCTTCGTTTAAAGGAACAACCATAAAGGCCAGACTGCCTTTTCAGCAGGTTTTAGGCTATTTTTATATTTTTCACATTTTTCTCTTCAGTGTTTATGGTCCGATTTTCAAAATTTTTTCAGTTATAGATATAAAAATCAAATTTTCCGTCTTTTAAAGAAAACAACCATGACGGCCAGACTGCCTTTTTAGCAGGTTTTAGGCTGTTTTTTTTTATATATTTAACATTTTTCTCCATATCTTCAGTGTTTATAGTCGGATTTTCAAAATTTTTCAGTAATATATATCAAAATTAAATTTCCCGTCTTTTAAACAAAATAACCATGACGGCCAGACTGCCTTTTTAGCAGGTTTTAGGCTATTTTTATATATTTAAAACTTTTTTCCATATCTTCAGTGTATATGGTCCGATTTTCCAAATTTTTTAAGTTAAGGATTTAAAAATTAAATTTTTTGTCGTTTTAATAAAACAACCATGACGGCCAGACTGCCTTTTATCAGGTTTTTGGCTATTTTTATATGTTTTACATATTTCCCCATATCTTTGTTTATTTTGATGCAATTTTCAAACTTTTATGGGATATCTGTATCAAAATATTTTTTCCCATTGTTATGAGCATCTTTAATATAATTTACTTTGACCATCGTCATCATGCAAAATAAAACTAGGTTTCATGTTTATTTTATCCAATAAATCTATTCTTGATTCTGGTAAAAACCTTTTAAATCTACCTGTACGTATTCCAATCGACGATTTTTTGTGCTTCGCTACTTATGGATGTTGTCATCCTTGTTTAGAAAATATCTCCCATAAAAAATAATGTGTTTATTTTTTAAAAGTAAGGTTAAATTTTTTTGTTTAAAAGGCCTATAATGCAATTAACTATAAAAATATACAAAATGTTAAGGTTTGTCCGTTGAGATCTCGCTAACCACTGAACCGATTGAGTTCTTCAGTGTAGGTATGATTCACAATGCTTGTTGGTTTTAGACATTTCTATTTTAAAATTTAAAAATCTACAGAGATTGTTTTATGCTATAATGTTTTTCTGACATTCTACCCTCCCCCTATCTATACATTTCCCCTTGATGCTACAAAAAAAGGAATCAATAGCATGCGGCCATATTTGTTTATGTTTAGTAGTATATGATTGATTCCAATTCTACGAGAGACTAAATTTAGAACGATACAATTTGTTCTTTTTTTCCAAAACGAGTACACTTTCTAACTGAAATTAACATGACCAGATTGTTCCTTCACTGTGTTATTATTGTTCTAATCTAGTAAGTGGTGATCTAGATATAATATATCTATTGGGAATATGGAGTAAATTGTGCATATAGTTTAGCTATGGATATTTTAGATAGATTAGCCAAAATCGAACATTGAAACTGATATATACAACATGGTAATGGTAATATACAGACCCCATTAAGTTCGACCTAATTTTACAACTTTAATGCACACAGGTATAGGCCATTCAAACTTTATTTTAAAAATTTCAGGGAGGAAGGGGACAATAGATAATATTCGTTTTCTCAAAAACTTGAATACTTTTATTAAATTATGTTTGGTTGCTTCCAAAATCGTAGTGTCCAAAAGTATTATAATTTTATTTATCATTATTTATGTATATCATTTATCGTTCATTGTCTTATCCCTTAAGATCCCTAAAAGTTCACTTTCGCCTATCTAAACAGCCTAACATAATCAAGGTAAAATGTCTGTGCTTGTCAAAAGATCTTTTTAACCGCTGGACCGATTAGGTTCTTATCTTGATTTGAATTTTTGTAAAAAGTAAAATGATGTAAAAATATGTAACTTCTTAATTTTCTATTTGTATTGAAAATCTTCCATTGTCTTATCACTAGTTATATTTCTTCATATAGATAATATCTGGGATCTTCAGTGATAAGACCATAAAAAATTAATTGACATACATTCCCAGTGACGAAGAAAAATATTACCCCTTCTGTAGATTATTGGTTGAAAAATTTGGACAATATTGAACTAACCATTCAAATTTCAATATAATGATTTAATTTTTTGAGCCAATTAATAAGATAATATCATAATAATTGTGTTGGTACCAGGATAATTTACAATCAAATGTCCCCTCCCTCCCTAGATCATCTCTAAAGCTATGTTATTAGTTCTACTATTATTATCATTGAAACATATTAATAAATACAGTATAACTATGCATGTTGACATATAAATTGTGTATATTAATTGAAAGAAAGGGGCATTGAAAGTTAATTATAGAGCAACTTCACTAACAATATATATACAAAAATAGACGCTATAAAAAAGAATCTATGGGTTGTTTAACAAAGGTAAATCCCTTTACACTAGTAGATTAGAAAAACAAATACTTTGATTATAGATTTCAATAGTTTTTTAGGTTATTTATTTGAAATGGTTTGGCAAAAACTACAACAGAATTTGGTCGGTATAGTGGTCAAGCAGGATAGATAGATAAAGAATTAAACAAACAATTGAACTTTATTTAATAAATAAATGTCTGAAACATTGTATTTGTCTTAGCCCAGTTAGTATCAATCTATATTGTATAAATCTATTGGATAAGCAAAAGGGATTATTATATTTACTACATTCTAGTATGTTGTTTAGTCTGGCTAAGTAATTAATAATTACAATAAATGTGTTCTATCATTTTCGCAAATATTTCGCATTATGAAAAAAAACAGAAACGCTTATTAAAACAATAGCATAAACAAGCTCATCTGGTTTGCTTCGCGCTCCCATATTAATATATTCTTGGTTTAATGGACGAATATTAAATGCATTGTTTAAAGGAACAAAAGTATTGCTTTATTTAACCCACTTACCATTAACAGTAGTTAATAATCAGTATCTCATTGTCTTTATTGACGTGAGATATTTTGTATAAAAAAATCTTTTCTTGGTTTTCAACAAATTATGCCTTTAAAATAGGTTTTTCCGAAATCTTAAACTTTAGTTTTGAACGTATAGTTTAGCTACGTGGAAAAATATTCTAACTGACTTAAAACTTTTCAATATTTATCACATTTTTCAACATATTTCTCCTAAATTACAAATAGCAGAAATATAATATTTCCTAAAACATGACGATTCAAACTGTATTAATAATATTTTTCTACTATTAACACAAGCCGCGCACTGCGGTAATATATGCACACCTCCAATAAAGCATTAAAAAAGCCTTTAGCAATATGTATTCTTATAATAAATAATATACGCATATTTACAGACATAAAAGATAATTATTATACATATATATAATATGTTCAGATGCGTAGCATCTTTATAAAAGTCCTCTTTTCTTACTGACGGACTGACTCTAAAACTCATTGTATTCTTGTATGTATAAATATTGCCTCTTTTCTACCCCTCTTTTACATATTACCTGGGAGGGAGGGGACATTGGACTGAAAATTACATTAGTTGTATAATAATAGTGTTTGTTTTTTCAAAAACTTTGGGTACTTTTATTGAATTTTGATACCAAACTAGTGGTGTCCAAACCTTTTCACCAACAATTTTACTCTAAAGAAAGGGTTATTTTGTTTTCTTTAATTATTGTTTTTTTCTCTTAAAAATACGAATAATAAATAGCTTTATAAACAGTCAGAGTATAAAGTGAAGCATAGCTTTATAGAATGTGAAAAACAATCCCGCTCCCCCAAAAAATATTAATTGATGCAATATAAAGAAATTTGCCTTAAACAAATTAATTTCCTTTCAGGTTATAATGAACAATTTTGGCATTATTGAATCAATTATCAAAGTAAACACATTTATTATTATTTCATTATGAATAAACCTTTATCAAATGTACTTTTTTTGATATATATATATATTTATTTACAAAGTAGGTTAGGAAACAGATTATAAGCAAATATAATAATAATAATCATTTTTTCCATTTTCTTGTTCAAACAAAGTTAGCTTGTGGAAAAAATACTAGTTTAAAGTTATTAAACAAGATTAATATTAAATGTATAAGTTGCGCAGTACATAAGTAGCGCAGCAATAAAATTTTATAGGCAATTTTTTGGCCCATTAATTCATTTACGCAAAATGAACATGGATGACAACATCCATAAGTAGCGTAGCACAAAAAAAAACATGGATGGACAGACCGATTGACTAATCATTTTGTTATCTGGATGGTGAATTATATAAATTAGCTTCTCTACTAAAAACAACATATTTTGAATTTAAGTTATTCTTAAACAAATAATTAAATGAAAACAAACTAATGTCTCTAAGTTTAGAAAATGATTTCTTCTTAAATCTTATTATTAATAGTGTAATTTAAAAGAATAGTACATTTAAATGTTGGTATTTACAAATAAATTATACAATTTAAGTATACATGTATGATAGAACTGTTTAAAATTTGTTTATTTTTTATACAAAAATAATTATTTATCGCATTATAATACCATAAGATATTGATTAGAAACGGTTCTAATCCACAATTATTAATTGGGTTCGAAGCCATACTGGAATAGTTATTTCTTTCATCGTATTATAAACAGCTTTCCGCTGATATAGAATGTACAATTAAAAGATTAAAACCAGTTTTTTAGCCCCGAGATGCCGAAGGCACGGGCTAAAAAACTGGTTATAATCTTATGATTGTACATTTCTATATTCGTAGAAAACTGGATATAATACGATGCTAGACATAGTTTTTTCGTATGTATGAGAACCGGTTCCTATCCACCGGATTCGAATGAATACGAGAAATAACTTTCACCTCGGGGCTAAAAAAACTAGTTTTAATCTCATAATTGTACATTCTATATCCGCGGAAAGCCGTTTATAATACGATGCGAGAAATAACTATTAAAATGCTTTAAACCTTCAATTGAGACATCATATATCTGTATCATTTATTTTGTGTTTATCATAAGAGTGCCTTTGTCATAACTGATATACATTATACATAGTTGGTATTGCTTTAAATTTTGTCTTGTCAGTGATCTTTAGGGATAGTTAAATGGATGATAAATCGATTATATTCACATTTATGATTGTCAAAATTGCTGTTTTTTTGCTGATCAAAAATTTTGCTTGAACAATTTGAACACAACCTATCAAAATTCAACAGAAGTGCCCAAATTATTGAACCAATGAAAAAGACAATACGGTTAAATTATCACAACTCTGGATACCAATGCCTTAGAATATATAAAAACTTGAAACTGTAATATTGAACAGACCTAGTAAACATAACAGGATATATCCTATTTAAATTAAATGTCATAAAATGTTATGTACACAAAAATATAACTAAAATAAATTGAACAAAGTAAGAATAGCTTTGTGACATAACAAAATAAATTACAAGATACAATAAGCTCATATATATTTAAATATAAAAGCAAATGAAAGGAGCATATAATTTTTTTTTGGGATCTAACTAGACATTAGTCGCTATTAAAGACTACTTTTTGAACTTTAGTTATGCAATGTACTTGTACATCTACCCATTTATGAATGAATTATTTCTTGTTTCTTTTTATATAAACTTTTTCTTTAGCTCTTTTTGTGTGTGTTTAAACAGCTGTTTTGTTTTTAATGATACCTATTATTACTGATAAAATATTAAATATTATTTATAGTCAAAGAGGAGTTCGGTGGGTTCAAGAAAATGATTAAAGTTCTCCTGAAAAGTACAATCCATTCGTAACATTAATTTTTGAGATCCTAAATTCAGACATATAAACCCTACTACTTTATATTATTGGATATTAGGATTTATGCTTGCACTGCTACTTATGGATATTCATATAATTGTTTTTAATATTTACCTTAAGATACATTATCCACTTGTTTAAATATATAAAAAAAAACAAGGACGATTTTATCCATTTTGTTCAGTTTTGTAAAATAAAGTCCGAAAAGATGATCTTGAATTATGATAAACAAAATTTACCCTTTAGTATGATCTACTAGACCATTTGCAAAATGTTTTATATCTGCAATTTAGAACCAATTAATCAAAATTTAATACATTTACTAACGACTGACAGAACGAATTTGGGTATCAGTATAATTCACATCCAATATTGATTCTTCACTAGGAAAGAAGAAAGAGGAGACATTTGGCTAGTTCAATAATACACTAGTCCCCAAAGTTGTAAAATAACGTTTTCTTATTCGTTGACTCAACAACTTTCAGGACTTTAATAAAATTTAATTGTTTAATGCTAAAACGTTTCAACAACTAATTTTTATCTACAGAAAGGGTAATTTTAAGTATAATCATTAGGAATAAAATAAATTTTTCGGTTATTTTCTTATCATTCTGGATACCTAGATACCTAGATTTTTAAACCTACGGACAAACTTATAGAGTAACTTCGCTAATGCAAATAATGTATGTAGGTAGACACTACGTAAAATTTCAAGATAATTATTAAACGTTGCGCAAAAAATTTACTTAAAAGCATACAAGAAATTTATTTTAGTTTTTACCAGTTGGTTTAACATTATATTTTCTATATATTTCGTTCGATTTTAATGATATCATATATCTTATCGTTATTATAAGTATGCTAAAATTGTGCGATCGATTTCAAACTTAATATGATGATTTCTGAAAAGCCTAAATTCATATCTGCAACTTGGAAAACCTTCCCCTAAATGGAAAACTCAAAGGTATCAATAGTTTTCGAGATCTTGGGCTACAGAAAGAAAAGCCTATCTTTTTATATAATTGAATTGTTTAGTACAATATAAAAAGGATTCTATTATTTTTTCTACTTAATAAAAAATACACATCTGAATATTGGAAGACAAAAACTTCTAGTACTAATTTTCCATTTTTCCTTATCTTAGCATTCAATATGAATATACTCAAAAAAATGAAAATCAACACTTTAACTTATTCCCCCCACCCAAAAAAAAAATATATTGTATTATATTTTATTATTGATCGCTGAAAAAAATAGGGGAAAATGTATAGTGTTACATGATGTTTTATACGTTAAAGCTAATGAAATAAAAATAAAAAACAGTTTAATAAAAGCATCCCAAAAAGGTTGGGATTGGCTTGAACAGTATTTTTTATACATTTTTTAGGGTTTAAATTTAATTGGTAGATTTTTTTAAATTTTTTGATTTTATCATATCAATAAATCTTAAAACCTCACTTATTTTTGCCATGATTGTCCATCTTAAGATCTTTAGTTTTTTTTCTTTGCATTTTTGTGTAATGCCTAGGTGTTAGTAGAACGAGATGGCCGGAAATTAACTCTCTGTGTGTTCTTACTCTAGATTCAGATGTCCATTCTGATATATGTACCATAAAGTATTGTTGATACAATAACAAGGAATAATATAGCCATAAGTAGCGCAGCAGTATTCTGATATGTGTACCATAAAGTATTGTTGATACAATAACAAGAAATAATATAGCCATAAGTAGCGCAGTATTCTGATATATGTACCATAAAGTATTGTTGATACAATAACAAGGGCTAGTATAGCCATAAGTAACGCAGTAGTATTCTGATATATGTACCATAAAGTATTGTTGATACAATAACAAGGAATAACATAGCCATAAGTAGCGCAGTATTCTGATATATGTACCATAAAGTATTGTTGATACAATAACAAGAAATAATATAGCCATAAGTAGCGCAGTATTCTGATATATGTACCATAAAGTATTGTTGATACAATAACAAGGGCTAGTATAGCCATAAGTAACGCAGTAGTATTCTGATATGTGTACCATAAAGTATTGTTGATACAATAACAAGAAATAATATAGCCATAAGTAGCGCAGTATTCTGATATATGTACCATAAAGTATTGTTGATACAATAACAAGGGCTAGTATAGCCATAAGTAATGCAGTAGTATTCTGATATATGTACCATAAAGTATTGTTGATACAATAACAAGGAATAACATAGCCATAAATAGCGCAGTATTCTGATATATGTACCATAAAGTATTGTTGATACAATAACAAGAAATAATATAGCCATAAGTAGCGCAGTATTCTGATTTATGTACCATAAAGTATTGTTGATACAATAACAAGGGCTAGTATAGCCATAAGTAACGCAGTAGTATTCTGATATATGTACCATAAAGTATTGTTGATACAATAACAAGGAATAACATAGCCATAAGTAGCGCAGTATTCTGATATATGTACCATAAAGTATTGTTGATACAATAACAAGGAATAATATAGCCATAAGTAGCGCAGTATTCTGATATATGTACCATAAAGTATTGTTGATACAATAACAAGGGCTAGTATAGCCATAAGTAACGCAGTAGTATTCTGATATATGTACCATAAAGTATTGTTGATACAATAACAAGGAATAATATAGCCATAAGTAGCGCAGTATTCTGATATATGTACCATAAAGTATTGTTGATACAATAACAAGGGCTAGTATAGCCATAAGTAACGCAGTAGTATTCTGATATATGTACCATAAAGTATTGTTGATACAATAACAAGGAATAATATAGCCATAAGTAGCGCAGTATTCTGATATATGTACCATAAAGTATTGTTGATACAATAACAAGGGCTAGTATAGCCATAAGTAACGCAGTAGTATTCTGATATATGTACCATAAAGTATTGTTGATACAATAACAAGGAATAATATAGCCATAAGTAGCGCAGTATTCTGATATATGTACCATAAAGTATTGTTGATACAATAACAAGGGCTAGTATAGCCATAAGTAACGCAGTAGTATTCTGATATATGTACCATAAAGTATTGTTGATACAATAACAAGGAATAACATAGCCATAAGAAGCGCAGTATTCTGATATATGTACCATAAAGTATTGTTGATACAATAACAAGGAATAATATAGCCATAAGTAGCACAGCAGTATTTTGATATATCCTTATACTAAAGTAACAGGATGTTTGTCTGTCTGTGTGTCTGTACCGAAGGATCTCGCTAACCGCTGAACCGATCGGGTTCTCCTTAACAGGGTAGATTCTCATATGTCCTGGGAAGGTTTTTTTTTAACTATTTTGGGGGAGGGTACTACCACCCTCCCAAAAGAAATGACAAAAAAATTTAAAATTTTCTTAAAATCTGGAAGACTTCAACGTAACATTAAGATGTATCTGTAACATAAAGAATTATCGTAGACTTTAACAAACAAAAACATTTAAAGTGCCACTAGAGGCCTCTAGGGGCGTAGCCGCTAGTGTACCATAAAGTATTGTTGATACAATAACAAGAAATAGTAGAGCCATAAGTAGCTCAGCATTATCATTATATTATACTTCAAATTAAAATGATGATTTCACTTATAACTTAAAATGTATCATTTTTAATTAAAAAAAAAGGATGTTTCTCTCCACGGCAAGGTCCTAACCCTACGGAGATCTTCTAACCTTACATAACCTTATCTAAGAACAAAGTAATAGTGTCTGACTGATTATGACGTAACAAAAACAAATTAGCCAATGAGAGGCCGTTATTGACCAATGGTAAAATTTATAGTGGCCTCTCATTGGCTATTTTTTTTGTTACGTCATAATCAGTCAGACACTATTACTGTGTTCCTTATCTAACCTATAATAAGAATTAAAAACTTGGGTCCATTTGCAATATGCGAGAAACCACTTAAAAACTAAAGTGAAAATATTTCTATGCCGATATTGTTAATTAATTAGAAAAATCATATTATTTTAAAATACAGCAATAAAAAAGTATTTAAAATTTTTTTGTTCATCTTTAAATATTGAGTAGAGAAGGACGGACGGACATTACCTAATTATAGAATAGCTGCGCTACTAAAAATATATATATAAGTGAAGATATTCCCCTCATTAAATGTCTTTATAATGGTTGAAAAAGAGAAAAATATTATTGTTGTTCACTTCTGTACATTTATCTTTAGCTTTTTAAAAGCAAAGCTTTTCTACCATTAGGGTCGGTCCGAAACGGTTAGCTATTTTCTTTAATTTATATATGTTAGAATTGTCGAATATAATTTGCATGATAATTCCCATGAAAGTTAGATATGATTTAGAAAGCGTAGCAATTCTACAATCGTTATTAGCAGAGTCAAGTTAATTATTGTAGTTTTGAACTAAACAAAGCATTTGACAACATAAAAATTGAACCTGTCTGTTCTTAGCATAGAGAAAGAAACACTATATTGTAAATAATGCTGCCCTCTAAAAATTAAAACTAATACTGTCATTTGTTGGTTTATAAACTTTTGATGGTAATATTGAAGTTTCATTGAGTTGTACAAAGTATTAGTGTTAAAAATTTTCCAACAATAATCTAAATTATGAATAATTTTATTTAGCCTTATTTACATATAATCTAATGTCTGAGTTTTTAAATAAACTTAATTAACAACCCTTTCCTTTCCCTAAAATCATAAGCTACCAAGTTAAGAACTATTTATTGTCTTTATATCTATCTCTCTATCTCTGAGACATAATGTAATTATCCAACGTGTAATTTAATGCTTTTTAGAGCAATTACTTAACACTTTACGTAATGTTTTTATCATATAGTGGATGTAAAAAACAAGGATGACAACATCCACAAAAGTATAGCTTAACAAATAAAATAAACATTACAAATTCAGAGATACCAAATAATTTTATTCATTTCTAAATGTATTTAAACTTGTGGCAAAATATTCATAAATTAAAGACATTTATTTTATGACTTGAATATAAAGAAGTTATGTCTAATCTTCCTAGAAATGGCTATCCAAGAAATCTAGGTAATTAGCTTAATATATTTGGTAAAAATAGTGTTAAAAAACTAAAATAGTATCATGTTTGAAATAGACGTACTGACATAGGTTTGCTTCGTATACTAAAGAGTTTCTAGTCTTAAACTATTTCTCATACAAACCGTAATGCTAAGACAAAATTTGAATGTACTATAAGATTCAAACAAGCTTAAAGTAACGAATACTTTACGAAAAATGTTTTACGGGTGAACCAACCCAAAACATAGAATAGCTTTGCTTTATGAAATATTCCCTAAATGTAAGTAATAACCCTTTGCTGTCATTTGTAGTTAAATTTCATTATAAAGCATAAAATTAGGCTATAAAGAAATTTAATCACACTTTCCTGGTGGCTGATATTTAATATTTGTAAAAATAAAGCTTTTTATAATTAGGGTCGGTCCGTCCGTTGGAACGGTTAGCTCTTTTCGTTAATTTAGATTGTTAGAATTGTCCTATCGATTTCAAACTTTGAATAGGATTACTTTAAAAGTTAGGTACGAATTAGAAAGCGTAGCAACTCTATGGTCGTTACGATAATGTCCGAAAATCCATTATAAAAATGTTGATTTTTTAACTTTTTTAATAACAAATTTTTATATGATATAATTATCCGCTTTATCTTATTTTGGAATATTGATTCCTAGGACAACAAAGAACAATGTTATAAGCGAAGTATCTCCATAATTAGGTCCTAAAAAAATAAGTATGTCCTTCAACATTAGCCTATATCTCAGCAGTTTTTTAAAATAATTACTTACAACATTGTTTCGACTTTTATACATTCATATTCTGATTATTCAGTTCTGACACTCTTCAAGTGTTAACAATCGTTTGTCCAACTGTTTCAGAGGTTCGCTTTTTTTTGTCATCTTTGTTTTTTTCATAATCCTTACAAACTTAATTATTTGAATTTTTAAATAAACTCAAATTTTCCAGAGAAGCCAAGATAAATAAAGCTCAAGGACGTTACTTAATATTAAGGTATACTTGGCACCAAAAGTATCCAAAAGTGGTAGTCCTTTGAAAGTCCTTTAAATCCACATTTTCTGTTGAATCTTACCTAAAATTAAAGGAAATGTATATTTAATATACCTTAAGTTTTTTCCCGTGACTTCAGGATCATATAATTATAAAAATAATTAATTGCCATCTAATAATAATTTTTGCAATGGAATATTCATATCTACACACAAAGAAACATTAGTTTAAAAGTAGTTAGGCTAATAATTTTTTTTTTAAAGCGAAGCTTTTCTATAATTAGGGTCGGTCCGTCCGTCCGTCCATTCATCCGTCCGTCCGTCCGTCCATCCGTCCGTCCGTCCGTACGTTTTTTTACTTTTTTAACAACTAATTGTTATGTGATCTAATAATCCGATTGATCTGATTTTTTGTATACTGATTCCTGGGACAACAAAGTTCAATTTTATAAGCGAAGCAACCCTATAATCAAATCCTAAAGTTGTAAATATGTCCATAAAAATTATTCTGTATCAAGCAGTTTTTCAACAATTTTACTTACAATTTTGCTTCGATTCTTATACTTTTATATTCTGATTATTCAGTTTTGACATTATGCAAGTGTTAAAGTCCGTTTGTCCTACCAGTTCAGTGCTTCGCTTTTATGGATGTTGTCATCCTTGTTTTTTTATGAATTATGAAGGTGCTTTACTTTATTATGTATAATAGGATCTAATGAGGTTTTACCACTCAAATAATATCAATCATTATATTCATATAAGATAACCTTAGACAAGCTAACAACAATATTTTGTAAAGTCATAAAATACAAGGCAAAAAACACAAGAAATATTAAAAAATTAACGTGGCTTTTTTTTCAAAATCTAAATTTTAAAATTATCTAGTTTAGCGACATCAAGAGGTGATCGAAGCATATAAATACCCTTCAATAAAAAGTAATAAGACTTTTTTTGTCTGAAGCTGGATATCTCGGAAACAGCTGGTCCGAATTGGTTACGCCTCAAAAAGTCCCTTTTCTCCATTAATGTAGCTTACGGACACACTTATATTTTCAACTTTAGAGCTGCCTAGCTACCAAAACTGGAATGAACTTGAAACCAAATGAAAGTATAACTGTGTTAAAGAGATGAAAAGAGAAATAAAAGTAACAATGTTAAATTTGGTAAAAGGGAATGAAAATGAATTATAAATTTATATATTGAAGGATAGATAGAAAGATGGATAGAGATAGATTGATAGAAAGATGGATAGAGATAGATTGATAGAAAGATGGATAGAGATAGATTGATAGAAAGATGGATAGAGATAGATTGATAGAAAGATGGATAGAGATAGATTGATAGAAAGATGGATAGAGATAGATTGATAGAAAGATGGATAGAGATAGATTGATAGACAGATGGATAGAGATAGATTGATAGAAAGATGGATAGAGATAGATTGATAGAAAAATAGATAGAGATAGAATGATAGACAGATGGATAGAGATAGATTGATAGAAAGATGGATAGAGATAGATTGATAGAAAGATGGATAGAGATAGATTGATAGAAAGATGGATAGAGATAGATTGATAGAAAGATGGATAGAGATAGATTGATAGAAAGATGGATAGAGATAGATTGATAGAAAGATGGATAGAGATAGATTGATAGAAAGATGGATAGAGATAGATTGATAGAAAGATGGATAGAGATAGATTGATAAACAGATGGATAGAGATAGATTGATAGAAAGATGGATAGAGATAGATTGATAGAAAAATAGATAGAGATAGAATGATAGACAGATGGATAGAGATAGATTGATAGAAAGATGGATAGAGATAGATTGATAGAAAGATGGATAGAGATAGATTGATAGAAAGATGGATAGAGATAGATTGATAGAAAGATGGATAGAGATAGATTGATAGAAAGATGGATAGAGATAGATTGATAGAAAGATGGATAGAGATAGATTGATAGAAAGATGGATAGAGATAGATTGATAGAAAGATGGATAGAGATAGATTGATAGACAGATGGATAGAGATAGATTGATAGAAAGATGGATAGAGATAGATTGATAGAAAAATAGATAGAGATAGAATGATAGACAGATGGATAGAGATAGATTGATAGAAAGATGGATAGAGATAGATTGATAGAAAGATGGATAGAGATAGATTGATAGAAAGATGGATAGAGATAGATTGATAGAAAGATGGATAGAGATAGATTGATAGAAAGATGGATAGAGATAGATTGATAGAAAGATGGATAGAGATAGATTGATAGAAAGATGGATAGAGATAGATTGATAGAAAGATGGATAGAGATAGATTGATAGACAGATGGATAGAGATAGATTGATAGAAAGATGGATAGAGATAGATTGATAGAAAAATAGATAGAGATAGAATGATAGACAGATGGATAGAGATAGATTGATAGAAAGATGGATAGAGATAGATTGATAGAAAGATGGATAGAGATAGATTGATAGAAAGATGGATAGAGATAGATTGATAGAAAAATGGATAGAGATAGATTGATAGAAAGATGGATAGAGATAGATTGATAGAAAGATGGATAGAGATAAATTGATAGAAAGATGGATAGAGATAGATTGATAGAAAGATGGATAGAGATAGATTGATAGAAATATGGATAGAGATAGATTGATAGAAAGATGGATAGAGATAGATTGATAGAAAGATGGATAGAGATAGATTGATAGAAAGATGGATAAAAAAGTCTAGAGGGAAAGGAATTGTCTTCAGAATATATTTCCCTGTGACTGAAAAGTTTTATTTGAAAATTATCCTAATTTAATCATTGCCTAAATCTGGATGAATCTTCCGTTCTTTATCAAATCAAAGTAGGGAGACTTTAAAGGGACAACTCATTTAATCTAATTTTCTTAATTTCAAGGTTTTGCATTAACCTTGGTATATTTTTAAAAGCAAAGATTTTCTTTATCTAAATAAAGAATGTCCCTAACGTATAGTTAACGTATAATTAATCTTAGGAAAAGTATAATAATACCAAAAAGTCAGTATGTCTATTTAAACACGTTGATATTTTTGATAGCAATTCTACTCTATAATTTAAAATGTCCGTCTGTGAGTCTGAAAAGGTTTGAGGAAAACGTGATTTTCTCGGCTCCAAGAAAGATAGAAGGTTTAAACTTCTTGTCAACATTTCCATCAATGTGGACGGTTAGAACAACGAGCGAATGCGCTACTTGTTACGCAACAGTCGCGGGTTTTAATCCCCACACGTAATTTATCCTGTCAAAAAATTACAAAGGCTGAATATAGTAATCCTTTGATAATCAGGTAAATCTTTTGTTTTATACATAATATCCTGTATAAATTATTCCATTAATCTGATAATGCACCTCAGTAAAAGTATTATGAAGCCAAGGGCGTACACTCTACTTTGCCTTGGGGAAGATTCTACCTTCCGCCTTACCAACTAAAAAATATCTAGTGAGTGGGGGGATGGGGTTTGGAGTGCAGTCCCTACCCTTAACGATTTTACCCAGGTTTTGGCTTTTTTAATGCAGTTTAAATTTGTCTTCCGCCCTGAAAAGTATACTTTACAAAAAAAGTACACACCCATTTCCTGAAATTAATATTAAGGTGGGATGTAACCCCCCCGCCCCCCCCCTCCCCCAATTTATCAACCCCCCCTTTGTGCATGCCTATGTATAAAGCATAAATCATATTAATCATTTTTTGGATAAATAGTACAATATTCATAATATTATACCTTACTTTATATAAACAAAATTATTGATCTACTAGGCATTGTTTTATATTAAGAAATAGTTTATAATTTTTTTAGTAAATGAAAAAAATGAGTAAGAGAGTCCCTCATGGATAGGGCCAAGCAGGATAAAAAACCTGAAGTAGCTAAAAAGATGTCTTTTTAAATTTATTAGGTTATGTGGTCTATTATTTGCTACTGTAATAAAAAAAGGATGGCAACATCAATAAAAGCGAAGCTCTAAATTCGATTTGTAAGTATGTAAATTTGTTGCAAAATTGAACTATAACATACTTTAATTTTGTAGTCTTTATTATGGAGATGCTTCGCTTATTAAATTGTATATTGTTGTCCCAGGAAACGTTGATTAAAAAATAAGATAATTTATATAATCATATTTTATAGAAAAATTTAAAAATCAACATATGTTTATGTTTTAAGTGGACTGAGAATATTCTGGTAATGATAATAGAGTTGCTATGCTTTCTAAATCGTACCTTACTCTAACAGGAATCATCTTACAAAGTTTGAATTCGATAGGTCTAAACCAGCTATCCATTACATAGTTCAATGAAAGAAATTAAGGAATGTTTATGAATAATGCATCATTTTCAATAAATTTCTTAAGCAACTCTGCTTTAGCGTACTTATCATCTCTTTACTTTCTTATTATATTATGGGGAGGTGGAATCTACATATCACCAGGGTTAAATTAATTCAAGACCTGCGCGATTTTTATTGTTTTATTATTCTTGTTACTTTACTTGAGTGTTGTTTATTCAATGGAGGGGAAAAGTTTTATTGTGAAAAGAAGAATATACAATTATATACACCACCTATTGAAAAAAAAAAGATTACATTTTAATATTTTTTTAGATAAGACCCAGAGAACTATAAAAACCCTTTTCTAATCACCTACCTAATCAAATAAAAATATCTTCAAAAAGCGTCTAATTTGGAATTAAACACATTTAAATTATTGCAATGCACTTGAAGTCAAATAAATAAAAAATATGATTAAATTATTTAAAGGCATATTTTAGTGCTCTATATAGTAAAATCATACAGTACATAAAATCAGAACTGGCGATTATGTTATGCTTTCGGCGAATAAATTTTCAAGTTTACCCTCAACCGCACGTTAGTCCTGTCTTAACCCCTGCTATGCTGTGCAATGTTGATAGGGAAGCCTGGTGTATAACAGGGAGGTAGGGCCTTTGGACTCCACATTATAATAAAACTTGAAATTTTTTTGAACACGTCTTCTAAATCGTCGGCATAAAAAAGATGGATACTTTTCATACGTCTAGATTATCACACAATAATCTTTTCTGCAGAAGGGGGAATTCATTTACATTATTGGAGACGTACATCCATTCATCATCCATTGTCTTATACCCTGAGATCCCTTTGTGTCTTACTAAGGTACAACTTCTTTCATTCACGGTCAACTTTTAGTTTTCTAGATAAAAGAATAAAAGTTGGGCACATCTTATTTAGAAAGGTGTAAACATCAAAGATACGAAAAAGAGTTCTTTTTGATCGATATTCTACAATAAATGTATAAGGTTATGAAATACACACCATGTTACATAAAGTATAGGGTCTGTTTATTACGACCTCTCTAACCCCTGAGCCAATTTCATGCAAGTTTTATACAGATCCCAGAAAGGTTTTAAGCTAATTCACTGCACTAATTGCAGGGGACTTAGCTGTTAATGTATTATACTATAATTTAAAGTAATAAGTTTTTTTTTGTCTATAGCTTAAGATTCAACTATTGAATTGATTAAGCTCTCAATTTTGAGAAAGATCCAGAGCCGGGTTAAACTGAATTCTCGGGATTATTTTAGGCTATTTTCTGCGCTTCAAAATTCCCTCGAATAAAAGCCAATAATTGCTACGGTTGCAGGCACTAGTAAAAGGCTATAAAATATAAAACAAACCAGATAGAAATAAGGAACTGTTATACTTATTTGAGTCATCTAGATAAATGGAACGATTATGCATATCTTATTAATAAATTAATTGATATCATGATAATTTAAATCTAATATTTATATTGAATGATAAAACTTTTACATATTTATCAACTTTCTAAATTTCTTTAATTTTCCTGATATATGGAAACCCTGTAGTTTTATTTTCAGCATAATGTTATTAAATGTTTTGTTAAGGTCCAACCTACATTTTTGCATGTATATCAAGAAGTTAAGCTAAAATTAGGCAAAGTTTAACTTTCTAGTAACCAATATCCTTTTAACAAGGATAACAACATAAATAACTTTCATAAATTTATTTTTAATTCAATTATAATAAAGCAAGAAACCCATTGACTTTTTGGACTGTTAATAAACTGTTGAAATAATTACATATAACGTTTTTTTAAAGAAACTTATGTTTATCAAAATTTGCTGTACTAACTCGTTTAAAAGCAGTTAACTAAGCCTACTACTAAAGAGACAAATTAACAAATACTAATTTTGGAAAAGCTTCGTTTCAAAATTTGTGGAATGATTTTTAAGATTTTGCATCAAAGCAGAAACTTTTAAGAAACTTTTTTTGCAATGAAATATTTATATAATAAAGAATTAGACGTTTTATATTATAGAATAGGAACCAGCTTTTTAGGTTA
Source organism: Acartia tonsa (assembly GCF_053477335.1). NCBI lineage: Eukaryota > Metazoa > Arthropoda > Copepoda > Calanoida > Acartiidae > Acartia > Acartia tonsa. Next base: position 34,331,214 of record NC_137269.1, on the reverse strand, counting down.
AATTTAAATAAATGTCGGCTTTTACTTTTAAGCTAAAATTATGATAATATTGGATATTTTTTATTCTATCTACTACCATTTTGTAACTTTGCGCGAAAAAGATGTGTTCCTGTTTTTTACTACGCAATGTCTACCCTAAAATAATAAGAATGCGCTTTATAGAAAAAAAACATTTATTTGAACGTGTTGGGAATAAATATGTAGTAAGTCTATCAAGATCTAATCAACAAGTTCTATTGTCTGCAGTAATTAATATATATTAGTCAGGGCTTCTAAAGACTTTAAGCAGGCCTGCAGCAAATAACTTTTTATTTTCTGCTTAGAAAATACCAAAAGTATTTGTTAAACACAAGTGTTCTAATTTTCTTGTCTTCCGTTTGATTTAAAAACAACTAACGACCCTATCCTTTAGTGTGTTTGTATTCGAATGGGTTGAAAGGAAGCGTAGATGAAAGACTTAATACCATCTCAAGACTTGAAATTAAAAACCAACCTGATTGCTAGATGAAGTTTCCCTGAATTGAAATTCAATAGGACTATAAAAACCTAAAAACCTTTCTTCTTACTTCTTTATATAAAATCTAATATAAATCTAAAGACTAAATCTTATATCAAATTATTCTTTATAAACCCTAACTATGAAGTATAATATTAATTACAAGGTGTAATCTCTACTCTTGACCTTGGCAAGGTTTCTAATAAGAATGCAGAAACTAAATTAAGTCAACTTACAATATATTACATGTTGCAAGCTTAAACATGTATATGCATTACATACTTTATTGTCTTAGACATATCCGTTATATATAGACTTAGTTTAGACTTTTGATTATTATGTTCTAATAAGTCTTAATGTTTGATATTAATCGTAATTAATCAAAAAAACAGAGTCCCTAGAGACTAGGAGAAGGTTTTCTATATGTATCATATTCTTTAATAAAGACTATAATCTAGATATATCATATTATTAGTGTATTATAATATAAATATATGTATATACTTGAGGTTAATTCTGTTAATCTAATAATTAATATTAGCCACAAACGATGTCTAATCATATTGATATATGATAAGCTTGGCTTCAGGGGGAATATTTAAGATCAATATGGCAATAATCAAGTAGATGTATATTAGAGTTTTCAAAATAAAGATATTTTTTAAAGAAAAAAAAGTTAATTTTATCCATGACAATTACAGCTTGCAACAATTTAAATCAAAAATAATCAGTGAGAAGGAACTCATATTTTTAAAGCTATATAATTAACCATATTTAATTTAGCATACCTTGTTTGCATATGCTTGATTTTAATCAACTAAAAAAATATCTAGGATTCTATGCAAAAAAACACACAGTCTAATCAATTATCTATTGTTTCCATCATATATTAATAGATACTCTTATTATTATAACTTATTTAATCCGAAATAACTTTATTATTCTGCTACTTTATTTCAAAAGCAAACCTTTTCAATATGATTTAATTATAATGTTTATTTAAATTTTGTAAGAAACGCGTCGCCGGAGCCTTTCTGATCTGTAGGCGGGGAGTTGACATTGGATAATAAATCATTTGGGTACCCAAAGTTTTACTATCATGTTTTCTCATTGATTAGAACTATTTGGGTATTCTGGTTGAATCTTGATTGTTTTGTTTTTAACTAGCAGCAATCTACATTAGGGATAGTTTTGTTTAATTTTGTTGCAAAGATATCTTTTAAATTAAATTGTTCAATTCCATTTATAGCCACAACTACTTTACATCATGATATAAAGTCCATTCGTTGTATAATTAATTATAATATATACGTAAATTCCAAATAATTCTGTTTTCAATTTGAATCTCATTTATTGTAATTGATTTTTGGATGTTACCATCCTTGTTTTATCTTTATAATTGTACTACTCTATCTATAAATAAAACCTGTGCAGTGGGAAGTTTCGGTAAAAATATGACACATTTTTGAAAAGGTTAAAACAAAACTTAATAAAATTTTAACATTTCATGATAAAAAACAACAACAAATAAATAATTAAAATAAGTTAATAATTTTTGCTATTTCCAGTACAAAGCAACATAAGAAATAAAAACAGAACAATCCCCAAGGTTAAAACTTTGGAAACATTGAGATATGATAAGCACAACAGCAGACAGACCTACTAAACCTTATCATGAAAAGCTAACAAATTAATTATTTTGAGAAATAAAATTTTAAAAAGGTGAGATATAGCCAACCAAAAAAACTGAAACTCTTCAATTTCTGTTTAAATGGTTTTAAATTCAATTTGAAATGTGTCTTGTGCAAGATAGAAAGTGTCACTACGAACAAACCAATTTCTAAGCGAAACTTCTCCACAAGTAACACGAGTATTCAAGTATTTTCTTTTCCTCGACTTACGCCCATATAATATTTATGTAAAATATTCTATCTATTCTAATTTCTATTTGATTCGGTTGTAAGAAGGGATAAGAAAATGTACACACATGTAAATGTTTAATGTCCTTTTATAGATTATAGTTCTTAATAAAGATATCTTGTTTTTCAGATTAAATTCGTATTTGACTTGAGCTATTTTGTAAATACACTTAAAATTTACATGCACTAGACGACAATAAAAAAAGGTTCTAAGGTTAAATAATACTTTCAGAATTACAAGTTAAAAACGGGCTGAGATTTCTGATTATCAAGATGTTATCTGGACTATTTGCTAGCTTCAGAATCCACTAAAAGACAAATTCAATTACAAGAAAAGAAGGTCAATTCAAACGGGAGCTCTTTAATGGTTATTTCATTTCCAGTTGTCCGCGAAAATGAAAAAAAAAATCCTGGACAGGGACATTCTCCCAAGAATTACAAAGGCACCCAATTTTTAGAATATTTAATTCGTCGGCTGTAGCATTTTGGACACTTTCAGTAAATAATGCATGATTATTCGGTTGAAACGAGCAAGTTTCAACCAAGGATAGTTTCAACCAAATAATTCTAATCGAAAGTAGAGATATGAAACCAGGTTTAATTAATTAGAATTGGATCCAATCTCAAAACACTTACAAGAATCATTACAATTTTTCATAGGAATCGTCATTAAATTACAACATAAGAAAAATAAAGACTGGAAGTAATAATATTAATTTTGAGATTCAATAAAGGACTAGACACTGTTAATGAATAAATTACTAATTAAACAGAAAATACATACAAAAAGCAAAAATAAATTCAAATAAATATATTAATTAATAATAAGGTCATGTGTATTGTAAACTTAATAGTTGCATAGATTGTAAAGTCATAGGCAAAGAATAGCCAGTTATAAAATATACGTATAATTTTAAAGTTATAAATAGGATGTAAATATAATTTCTTATTAGGTATGTAAGATATTAGTTTTAATACAGCATAAAATTTAATGTATTTATTTAATAAAAGCATCAATATTTGAAGTGTTTTGCGGAATTTTCTTTTTACGCGTTTCCATACATTAAGAGCAAATGTTTTTTTTATAATAAGTGTTTTTAAATGTTTACAGGGAAAAGGGAAGGTGATTCTGACAAACAATTCTAAAGGAAAATTTCTCCACAACACCCTTCCCCTTTTTCTCCTCTTGAGTTACATGAAAAAAAAGCAAGTTATACTCCAACCTTACTCCAACAAAATATTAAATTTTGCGGCATTTTAAATTGGAATTTATTGGCTGAATAGCAGCCCCTGAAATGTTTATTTTGTGGATCGTTGTTAAACTTATACAAAAAAACACAATACACAGTTCTTTTAAAAACTATAAAAAGAGCATACCTTGAAATTTAAGTGCCTAGAATACCCCCTAGAAAGGCCTAAGATGCGTAAAACACGCTACAGCTAATTACTATGTACGTTACGTACACACAGTTTTGTTTTGCGGATTTTTCACACAAATTTTCAATAACCTTATTCTAATAACACACCTCTTAAGTGACAATTACATGAAAACTAACACTTTCTATAGTCTTTTCTAGAGAGAGAGAGAGAGAGATAAAGAGAAAGGGAAAGAGAGAAAAACAAGATATAAAGAGAGAGAAGGGAGGGAAAGAATGTGAGAGGTAGAAAGGGACCTACAGAGGCCATGTCATGTCCAGCGGGAAAAATATGTTCGGTCGCGGGGGAAACATGGCATGAAACACGGACAAATTTATGGATAACGCCAGGCCTTTTGTACACCCCTCAAAAAAGGAGTGTAGGTTTTAAATCAGGCCTAGGGAGGTAGATATACCTCAGCCCTCCCCTTCCCCGCCTCTTCTTTTAATAAATAAATTTGTAAATGGAAAGATAAAAGGAAGTTAAGTATACTGCCACTGGGCCTTTTATTACACCTTTCACATTTTCGTGTTATTTGATATTTTCTTTTATTATAAACATTTACTTTATGGTTTTTATTCATTAGTATTACTTGTAGGTCTTTCCTGTTATATAGAGTAGTAATTTTTTTATCTGAAGCTAAAGATAAATGCAGTCCGAATGGTTTGCTCTGTTCTAAAAGCTTTATAAATGTCTTGGGGTGGTTCCACACTATCCTAGAAGCTGGGGGCATAGCAACTATTATATTATACAAGGTACTCAGGCTTTTGTCCACATCTCCACTATTTTATTTTCAATTTACCTTATCTTTTGCTTTTAGTGATAAGTTTCGTGTTTTTAAACACGATCAAGGATTTAAAAAAAAGAAGTTTAAGTCTTTAATAAGATACAGGAATTAGGTATAACCAACAAGCGGAATAAATCTAAAATGATATTTTGGGGGCAAACGGAGAGGTCGTCAATTTTGGGATTAATTTCTTTCTTGGTATAAGCTGAATAAGCTTAATCTTTATAGCGATTACCACTGGATTTGATTTTGGTTATATTAAACTTCAAGTGGGGAGGTGCCCTTGAAGCTGTGAGCTTAATCAATAAGATACTCTTTGCTTAACCATTAACAGTTGGGCTTTCTTCCGGACTTTTGTCAGCCATCAGGGGGATAGGGAGCGGTGGATGCCCCTCTCTTATCTCTGCTTCTATTAGAGCTAGAGGTCTAAGAATGTTGTGTAGTTCTTTTGAGTGTTTAAGAAATTTTTACCATAAGACAATCTACGTCACATTTTGCTTCCTTCTCCCCATTATTGAACTTCTTTTGTTACTTTTTTTACTGAAAAACTTAAAACGGCTGTAATTTTCTTAATTTTTAGGTTTGAAACACATTCTTTTCAGAAAATGTTCATTTCAATTGTAAATTTTATATATTATGAGGGACTGTCCTTTTAATTCTCACCGTTAGCAATATCAGTTAAAATTGGGTTATGATGAAACTTTATAATAGATTTGAATAAACCATCAAACTTTTTAACTTTTTCACTTCATTGTGACGACAAAAGCTTTTGTTTGCGACAGGAGCGAGGTGGTTTTCTGCAGTTTAATAGTAATGATTTTCTATAATTATGGTTTTTGTCGGCACATAAACACAAACTTTCGAAGAAATTTAAATTAGGTTAGGTTAATCATTAATTAGAAAAGCCCTGGTAGCCAAAAATAGTTTTGAGTAAAATTATGGGTTATTTATAAAAGAGTCTGACCGTAAGTAGATATTTTTTATTAGGAAGAAACTTTAAAACCATGTACATATCTATGTTTTCTTTTCCCTTTTATGAACTGCAAGTATAACGGTTTAACTTTGTCTCTAACAGCTTCGCTTATATGGATGTTGTCATCATTCACATTTAAATAAGCTAGGAGGTTTTGTAGCATAGCTACTTTGCTTAAGTTCATCTGTTCTTCATTCCCTCAGAGAAATCTAGCTAAAATGGCTGGCTATATATATTTATTATACATCTCCCTGCATTTCAAGCCTTTCGCATTTTACGCGTATACAACTCTACAGACCTGTACAAATACTGAATCTACAATTTTAGTTGTTCTTTACGTGGATATTTTATAGCTAAACCCTTTTCCTTATACATTATGTACCGAAAATATAAAAATTTTAACATAAATTAGATTACACTTAAATCTTCGTTTTCTTGCAATTTCTTTCTATATAATCATTTATGAAAATCTTTAATAATATTCTGTTCAAGGTTGATTTGGATGAAGTATTTTAAATTTGATTGATTTTATGCAGATTTATTTTAATTGACCTTTCCATATCTATCATTCTATTTAATTATAAACTTACACCAGTCATTATCCTATTATATAAAGAAGAAAGTGTTTTTGTCCGTTGAGATCTCGCTAATCAGTAACCCTTAACGGTCGGGGAAGGGGGGGGGAGGTCGGAAATTCATTATAAAACAGGAAACATGCCAATTTTTTTAGCATTCTCGCTCTGATAGGAGGATTTGAAATAATATGGGGCAGGGGCGTTAAGATTAAGGTGCGGCAAGGGGCCAGACCGTTAAGGATTAAATCGATTAAGTTCTATATTTTACTAAGGCTTCCTGGATGATTATATCACTGCCCATTCCCCTGTAATGGAGGGATTAAGCCTCTAGTTAATTATAAACAACCTTTAACTGGATCAAAAAAAAAAAAAAATCAGGGAGGGAGAAGACATTGGACTGTTTTTATTGCACTGGTACCTAAAAGTAAAACTTATAACCACGTTATCTTATTGATAGGCTCAAAATCTTTGGGTACTTTTATTAGATTTTGATTGATTGGTACGTAATGAGTAGTGATTTAAACTACTACTAATTGGTAATTGTGTTTATCCGCATTGGGGATGGTGGATGTATATCAATTTATAAGATTTAAAAATTAAAAAGATATTTTGAACCTAAAAAACAATATTATATTATTTGTGCTATATTTCCGATTATTAATTTCTATATATAGTGAAATCATTAAGCTAAGAATATATTAATTTCCCTATGTTTTGTATTAAAAGGAAATTAATTGAATAAAATAGTAAAGCGCCTCGGTAACTTACTTTAGTTTCATTCAAAAGAACAAAAATTGGTAACATAATTCCTCAATTTAAAACTAAACAGTGAATCAAATCCACTCAAAAAATGGTTGATTCTTTGATTTCACGACTTTTATTTAAAGTATTAAGTAAAGTCAAAGCAATCTCTCTTGTGATTAATTTATTAAAGAATATACATAACTAATGAAATCTAGATTTTGCTTTTTTTTGTTAAGGATTTCATTTATGTAGATTCGCTAATGATATGCTTCATATTTATTCTAACATAAACTGGGAAGTTAGACCTTAATCTACTTAAAAAAACATACAGGGAAAAATTTAAAGCTAATCTAAAATGGAGATCTCAATCGGTTCAGCGGTTGCGATATCTTACAAACGAACGATCATACAAGAATCATAGAATTATACGGTTTAGAGTTGCTGTGCTGCAAAAATTTGTAAAATATATATAATTTATTTTGCGTATGGAAATTAAATATATTTATGCGCTGCATGGTTGTGTGATTCAAGATACTTTGTAATGTATATTAAGGAATAAAGGTTATGTGATTCAAGATACTTTGTAATGTTTATTAAGGAATAAAGGTTGTGGGATTCAAGATACTTTGTAATTGTTTCGCTGTCAAGGGCTCCCTTGAGCTTTTTTGTGTGTCATGCTCTGTGTGAAAGTCCGTGAAAAACCTTTTCCTTACCTTATGTAGCAAAGACGACAATTTACCTCCGATGGATGATCAAGCAAGGCATATGCGCTCTGTGTACTGCGACTCCGGCGCCTATTCTTTTTGTTTGATCGGAGAATGTGCGTTTTGTTTGTGTGGTACCTTGGAAAGTGCATTTGAATGCAAAAGAATCCTACTGTAAGCCTGTTCACGCTTGCTATAAATATACCCAGGTAACGATTGTTCATGCATATTGTGTATAGGGCAAAAATTGGATCTATTATGATTAGAATGGCGATTATTAATACTCATTATGAAAAACTTAAGCATTTAACCTGTGCATTTATTATTTACTAAGTATATTTACGATAACTTTCATTTAATAGATTCTTCCAATTTTTAACATTTACAAAACAGCCTGCTTTATTGCTTCAAGATCCATGTCAGATCTACATAGGAAATAAATGTCTATAAATGAGCTCAAGTTTTCCAAGGAATAAATGTTTAAAACTCATAGTGCTCCAATAATTCTCATTAAATTCTCATTGACCAAAGCGATAAGACCTTTATTCTATTTGTTTATGGAATGAATAAAGTTTTTCAATCCATGTTGATATTTGAATTACAATAAAGTATTTAATCTTGATTTAATAAACAAAAAATATACGTTCATAATATAGAAAATCTAAGAAAACTCTGTTTTAACCCTTTACAGTCGGGCCCCTTGCCGCACCTTAATCAGTCGGGGGGGGGGGGGGGGGGCGTTCAACGCCCCCCCTTATTATCTCAGTTCCTATTAGAGCTAGAGGGCTAAATTTTTTTGTGCAAGTCCCCTGTTTGATAATGAATTTCCGACCTTTTATAAGTCTAAGTCAATTTTCGCTTCCTTCACCCTTTTATTTAACAACCTTTGTTTTTAGGTCCTTTTTTACTTAAAAATTTCAAACGGCTGTAATTTTCTTATTTTTGAAGCTAGAAGAAAATTTTTTTTCCAGAAAATGTTTATCTTTATGTAAATTTTACATTAGAAATATCAAAATATAAATTTCAGCGGCCGCAGCTGTACTTGGCAGCTGCCAGCCGCCGCAGTCTGCGGTCGGCGGGAAAACGGCAGCGGATCTTCATGAAATTTTAATACTTTATGTAGACATGTAAGAAAAGCTTAAGTTTAAAATTTGAAGTCTCTAAGTCAAAAATTGCGGCCACAGGAGCCTTTTAAAGATTTCTGGAGACCTGGAGGATCAGGACCTGCAGGATCATACCTGGAACCTGAAAGTGACTTGAACACCTGTATTTCATATAAGGATGTACTACTAGAGGATTTTTTAGTATTTTGGTATGATAAAATGCTTTGTTTTAGTCAAAAAAATATTTTTGCTCTTTACCTGGATGACCCTGCCAGGTTTGCTGGCATCCTGTGCCCGCCAGGATGGAGATATTCAAAAAATTCCAACTCTCAGTTATGTGTCATACCCATACTTAAAAAGTCAAGCAGTTTGGGCTCTTCATCTTTCACACACAGAAAATGAGATAGAAAAAACCGGATGGGTTAAAAGAATTCGATTGTGGCGACACTTCTGTAGTGTTCAAATATTAAAACTAAAATTTTAATCATATTTACCCTTTGGTGATGGTAATGTAAAAAAAAATATAATTGAAGATATCTTTTTAAAATCATTTAAAATATTAAATATTTACTTCTTTCTTTTAGATAGTAATGGCGAGGGAGGAAAATTGAAATAGATAAATAGATATGTACTTATAGAAAACTAGCCAATAGTGAGATAGTTATATCGAGCCAACTCTAGTTAGTAATATTGAATATGTTCAGTTGAGTTGTTATGATTTTTTGCTTTATCTAATTCTTGTGCCTTTATATGTTGATTAATGTGTTTTATTTTGTTTTAGCTCTATGGTTTTCATCACTTTCAATAAAGCGATTTGAATCAGACCTGGTTGTTTATTTATTACAAACAGTGAGTAGCGGTTGAAGATAAAGTCCATGGGTGGTTCTCGTCTAAAGATCTTGAGTTCTGAAAAGCAGATGAAATAGTAATGTTTATTAAGGAATAACGGTTGAATAATTAAAGATACTTTGTAGTGTATTTAACCCTTACAGATCCAGGGGGGGGGGTCATATTGACCCCCCCCCCTACCCTCTAGTTTTTCAATGTCATTTTTTTTTGTAGGTAAGATAGAGAGTTGTGACTTCATGACTTTTTAAGTTTAGTAATTATACGTCGGCAAGAGTTGATCTTATAAGGATATCTGGTCTGTGTCGGTTGTGGCGTCCAGTCAAAGTCGGTTAGGTGGCATAAAATTTAGAAAAAATTCTAAATAAATCTTAATTTCTACATTATGACTTTTGTGTATAAGGTAGAAACATAAATTTTTTTGGTGAATTCTTAGATATCAATGACCTTCTGAGAAAAGTGGTGTTATGACCGTTTGACCACTCCCTGACCGACTTTATGACCTATTTTTGTCCGGCTTTTACTACAGACATATATCATGAACATCATGTATATTATTACAGCTAGAGACCTATAATTTTTTTGGTAAATCCTTGAGCAGCAATATACAGATAAAATATTAATTGGCACCGCCAACCGCCATTTTACTGCTGTAACCGCCGAAAATAGCGGTTTCCATTATTTGCCGTTTTTTTGGCTATGATCAGAAAAAGTATTTTTTTTGTTATGAAAAATAAAAGTTCGTCCTAAAATTTGGTCATCCTAGCTGCAAAATTAGCCGCTCTACAGCTGTTTTAATATTTAGCTGCTGACTGCTAAAAAGTGGCTAAGGGGCGGTCTGACTGCTATGACTAGAAAAAGTAAAAACATGAAAAAATTTTATGTCTCTAACTGTAACGGGAGCCGAGATAGAGGGGGGGGGGGCAATATGACCCCCCCCCCCCCAATCTATTAAGGTGGGAATTGGGGCCTGATCTGTAAGGGTTAAAGCATAAAGGTTGTGTGAATTAAAATTTGTAATGCACAATAAGAAATATTAAGATTGAAATAAGGTTGCAAGCTTTTTTTTTCTTTTTGGTGGTGAGGGATAAACTTCATCAATACCTCTAAAATTTAACACCAAAAATGTAAGTTGCCCCCTCTCCCCCCCCCCCCCCCCAATATATTTTAGTGCAGTAACTTTCTTCCCATTCAGGGTATAGAAAAAAAATGCCACATAATTTGAACCTCCTCCAAAAAGTCCTATTACCCTCCCCTCCCCTTAAAGATTTGTACTGCCCCACCCCTCCCAATAAAACATTAAAATACAGTAAAATACAGAATAAGAGAACCTAAGTTTTATAGAGCACACTCTGTGTTATTTAATCATCTATTTTAATTTGTTAATATGCAATATACCTCAAAATAGGAAACCTTTATTTCTTAATGTGCACTATAGTACACTACTGTAAGTAAAAGACATTAGGATTTTTGCATAAAGTACACGTTTCTGCATTTATTCCTTTACATTTATATCACTTTTAATTCTTTTTACTTTTTAAAACGACTAGTAGTGGCTTTGCCCATTGCATCTAGGCCCGGGGCTTTAAACTTTTTACACTTATTCTTTTAAAGAAAGAGAATAAATTTTTTAGGAAGGAGTGGTAATTTTCCCCTTAAGAAAAAAAGGCTAAAACCTGATCTGGATCCATATATACGTCTTTGAAAATTTTGTAACGATCAGTCATGACTTTTAGAAAGCTTATAAATAGACTCGCATCATGTTTCATTGAGAAATATACACAATAAAATGTAAAAATATGTCAGCCGGTCTGACAGCCCGTTCGTTACTTTGAATAACAAAGTAGTTTTACTCTACAGAAGATTTATTTCTATCTATCTTTATTGAGAATTTATATTATAATAAATAGTACATAGTTTCATATATTAAGATCTCTATATTTTTCGAATATTTAAAAGAAAATGTTTTTTGAAAATTATTATAAAACTTAGAAAAATTACACATAAAGTAGGACAAAAGTGTTTGTATGTGGAGTTCTCGTAAAAAAAGTACTACATTTAGTTACACCCTAGACAGATAAAACATATTAATCCGATCCTATATCCTCTTTTTGTTTTTTAACTAATTTTAAAACACTTAGAGAAATTGAACTATGATATTTTCATATTTAATGGTTCAAGAAACAATTTTGTTAATGGAAACTTGTTTAGAAATGCCAGAAATATATTTTTTTAACATGAAAAAATTGGTTGTAAAATGTTTAAATTTTAGAGAAAGACAAGGATGATAACATCCATAAAAGCGAAGCTTTGAAATGGAAGGACAAACGAACATTAACACTTGAAGATTGTCAGAACTGAATAAGCAGAATATTAATGCATCAGTACAAACAATATTGTAAGTAAATTTGTTGCAAAACTGCATAAATAGATGATACTGTTTAAGGACATACTTACATTTGGGACTTGTTTATATAGATGCTTTGCTTATAACATTGTACCATGTTGTAATGTGAATCAGTTTTCAAAAAATCAGAAGAATAGGATAATTTTAACATACAGAGAGCTAACTCTCTGTGACTGACGTACGGATGTACGGACGGACGTACGGACGGACGCTTTTAAAAATATTATACTAAATCTTTTTAAAAGCTTTTAAAAATAAATATAAAGTGAGTAAACTATGGTAAATTTGAAGAAAAAACTAATAGAAATATTGCCCATTGTCCCTTCCCTACCAGGTTATAATTAACGTATTGCTACTAGTTTGTTTAGCTTCGATGCTTTCATGGATGTTGTCATGCTTGTTATGTATTCAATTGATTATTCCTAAAACCAAATTATTTCTGTAATCAAGGTTTAACGTTTAGTTACATTAATAAGGAGCAGAGACATTAAAGGATAAGGCAATACATCCTTAATTAGTTATCATAATAGCTCCTTACAAAAATTATTGGTCGAAAGGATTCGACACTGAAAGCCTGTGCCAACCAACCAATATTTATTAATGGTCCCCAAATTTTAAAAGCTAACTAACGTGAGAGTTTGTATTTATCAAGCTTTGGGTCCTAGTATAAATTAGAGCAGGGAGGAAGGGAGGGGACAATGGATCTAAAATTCATATTTCTGACAGTCTTGGATTTTGGGTACCAGAATACATGCAACTTTTATTATTTTGCCAAATTTCAAAGACTTTGGGTACCAGCGCAAAGAATGCCGCTAAAACAATTATTCCAAAGCAGACGACTCTTACTGAACTAACCAATACAAATACTAGCAGAAAATTTGAAGAAAAAAAATCAAACAAGTTTATTTTGGATTTTAAACAAAATAGTTTTCTTCTGAGAATGGGTCGGATAAACTTGAAATTCTACTGTGATACTTCTGTAACTATCCATTCTAATCAACCTCTTGTCAAATATGAGAACAACCCCCAATTATGGTATTATTTTTAAGAAACAGCTAGTACTAAGGTCATACCTTTTATGATAAATTACAGACTATTCACAGGAAAATAAGACAGAATAACCTAATGTTAAATACTTTTCTTTCAGTGTTTACAATTTCTTATTATACAAATACAATAAAGATTGCAATAACTAAATATTTGAAATTTTCCAGATATATCTGGTTTTGAAGATATTGAGTTAGAACTTTAAAATTGAATTAATTGCCCATTGTCCCCTCCCTTACTCCCTGAAATTAGAGTCAAATGTCCTATCCCTTCATGATTAGGAGTTGCTTGTAGGGATCTAAAGGGATAAGACAATGGACGATAAATTGATGTACATCCTCATTGATGATATATAAAATTACCCTTTCTGTAGATTATAATTGGTGGTTAATACGTTTGGATACTCAACTTAATGAACCAACCAAGAAAAATTCAATATAAGTCCCCAAAGTTGATAAGCTAACGAATGAGAAAACGTTAATATAAAACTTTTGGGACTAGTGTAATAAACAGCATCATGTCCCCTCTCTCCCTGGGAAGCTTAACCTATTGTTATATTTCAGCTTTAACAAAAGCTTCTGAATTCCCAACAGTTGAGAGTTCAAGATTGTATTTAGTCAGGAAGAGAGAGATATGGACTATAAATAATACTTGCACTGTTATAAACTGTTTTATAAACCGTACGGACAAATTTCTTTATTATCCTAGGGGACGTACATAAATAAATCGAATATTGTCTTATCCCTTCAGATTCCTGTATTTATTATACGTTTGCAAGGTGTGTATACAGTTTAGCAAACATCATCAAATAAGCTTTGTTATAATTAAACGTTCGGACAGAGAGATAACCTAGAACCGAATTTTTAGCTTCTTGATGGGAGAACATATATTTACTAGAGAAAACAACCAAAAATAACTTATATCTGAGAAAATCAGTGTATAAACAAAACTATATTGCCTTGATGTAAATAGAAAATTGATGATAGGTCAGCCTAAATTTGTATGATTATAGAAATGTTTATTTATGTGATATTAAGAACCTAAATGATTTATTAACTTCTAAACGCTAATTTAAAGTAGAACAATGTTAGTGACATCTATAAAAGCGAAGCCAGACAAATTTAACAGTTGGAAAATTATCAATCCTAAAATATAACGTAATATGTAATATGTTTTCTGTCTGAAGTTTAGGATTTCATTAATTACAGAACCTAGTTAGTTCTTCTTTTCAGAGAAGCTTTACATGGGTACCAATTAATTTTACAATTCAATTTTAGGATGTTTTGTCCCCTTCCTATTCCTTTGAAACAAGAACCAAACAAATATAAAAATAAAAAAAAAACACTTTTCAGAAGCTTAAACTTTATTTTCGCGAATTGCTTAATATAAATCATTTTTATAAAATAATTACTAGAAATACTTTTCTAATAACACTGTGCCTTAACGTCCCAGGAATGACCAATAAAAAATGTCAAAATAAAAATTTAGAAAACGGTTGGGATATTCTGACTGACATAATGTGTGTAAGAAAACGTTTGTCTTGAATCACGAAGAGAAGTCAATGGGACTAGAAGAATAAAAAAGGGAATGTTTCTCTAAAACTATAGGCTTCCGCTGGAATATTAATTACTCTTATTAAGCTATCCTAAATCCTAATATTAAATGGGTAGGATGTCTATTTGTCTGTACATAAAACTTATCTGACCGATGGTTTATCTATAAAATTAAAGCCTATTACAGATCTATGCAATTTTTTTCGGGGGGGGGGGAGGTGTCTTTACTTTAAATAAATTTGAAAACGGTGTTTAGTTTGATGATTTTATATAAAGTTTTCCGTTCCTCAATTAAAGAAAATTAAATAACTTATCTAAAGCTTCCATGAAAAAGAAAAAAATATATATTCGTTCAGGTGATCAAAATTTTTATGAATAGACAAACAAACACCCTACCAATTATATTATTACTAGCGGGTACGCCCCTAGAGGCCTCTAGGGACACTTGAGGAGGGCAGAGTCGAATTTGATAACCCAATTTTTTGTTTTAGATTAAAAAAAAATTATATTTTATTTTTTTTTGGGGGGGGATATTTTTTTCTAGGGGCGACTTCTCTTGAAAGGGTAATGGTACCCTCCCCCAAAATAGTTATAAACCTTCCCGGGACCTATGAGAAGCTACCCTGTTAAGGAGAACCCGATAGGTTCAGTGGTTAGCGAGATCCTTTGGTACAAACACACAGACAGACATCCTGTTACTTTAGTATAAAGATTTAGATTAACGAAGTAGTTGGACCTTGACTAAAAAGGTAATCAAATTATCATTACAGTATTTTGATAATTGTGTTAACTGTAACTAAATTAAATTATTTTGAGATATAATTTTTACCTGGTATTATAAGCTTCACACTTAGGCTTTAGAGGGAGGGTGGAAGGGGTAGTTTGCATACCCATTTAAAAAAATTGGGGTATTAAGGGCATTGGCTGTCGGGAATAGAAAAAGACAATTAATAATGCAGTTAAGTATATCATATATAACATAGATTTCCTTTAATAAATGATTTAAATAGCCCAACAATTTCGTCAGAATTTGTTTTATTCTTGCTATTTAGAATGAAATGTCTAGGCTATAATTTCAACATGTCCAGAGCAAGGACGAGTACGCACAAAATTAGTAAAACTTGGGTTGGTTTCACTCTACTTCAATTTTAAAAAAAATATTTATTGGGTTGGTTTTAGGCTATTTTTCTGCTTCTTTTATACAGAAAGCTAGAAAAGAGAAGAAAAAAGCTTAGGTGCGTTGTATATACTGAAAACAGTACATAATTTAGATCATGTAAATAACAGAAATTTAGATAAAAGTTTAAAATCATATCATACAGCCTGGCGCATGTTATGAAGCATCTTTTCTGGTAAAAATCTCACTTCCCTCCTTGTTGAAGTTAAATCTTAACAAACAAAATTACAACCATTCCATTCAATTGATCTCAGAGGATTTCTTTATAAAGTTTACAATTTTCTCCCCCTCTACATTTTATATTTTTCCTTTTTATAAAGTTTACTGATGTCAAAATTAAAATTTTATGATCTTAATTTAAATTTAAATATTTTAACAACAACAAAAATTATTCCTAAACAAAATTGTTCTTAAAGTTCTATGATTTAATAGTATAAAAAGGTATTAAAACAGCTGACGACCAGACATACAATTATATAACTATTTGTAAATGGGAGTAAAAAAATTATTGAATCAGAACTTTGTCTTCATGGTGATCCCAGGAAAGGCATTAAGGAGTAGAATCAGGATCTTTTTTCCGTTTCAAAATATCTCGTTCCTAGCTTGAGAAAATCTCAAAAAACCTCTACAAATTGGACAATTCTCAAAAAAACCTTTAAAAATGTTTTTTTTAGTCATTTTCAAGGCTAGGAACCGGATATTTTGAAACGGACCAAAGTTCCTGATTCTACTCCTCAACCTTTCCTAGGAGCACCGCGAAGCCATAGTTCTGATTCAGTAATTTTTTACTCTTATTTACAAATAGCTATACAATTGTATGTCTGGTCATCAGCGGTTTTAAGACTTTTAAGATAAATTTAAGATTAAATTTAAGATTTGGCCTCAGATAAAAATGTCCAAAATCGACCCACCCTACTATATGGCGCTTCCCTAAATTGGATAACTTACTCTGATAATTAGTTATCGAAAGATTTTGACAAAAATATAGAATCGTTATTCTCTATCAAAATTTACGAGAGTAATAAATGAACATGCACATTTGCTGCACTTTGTCTTACCAATATTTTTTTCCCAGATGCAATCACTTTTTTCTAGAATTGCTGTAAAATAAAATTCATTTGGAGAGACTTTCCTATCAATTTTAGTTGGCCTTAAATTTTTTCTTTTTAGCTACTAAACCTGATTTTTCCTTACCTCTCTCCTCGAAAAAAGTCACTTTGGAACAAATTCCTGTATGCTTGCCTATTGACACAAATATTGATCATATTGTGCTGTACATTAAGATATATAAGTTGGAAAGAATTTTAATGTTAGAGGGAGCTTTGAAATCTGCAAATAATTTTAAGGATTTTTTTTTATAAAATTCGTTTTTTGTATAATTCTTTATCTAAAAGCGGAAATACAAGTTAAGTTAATTAATTTTGACATCTGTGATTGGTGGATTGAAAATTATCTTCGCTCTGATAGGAGAAGCTTAAGTGTCGCACATCATTCAACCAATTAAGCGCAGGTAGTTTTCAATCCACCTATCCTATTGGTCAAAATATATGAACTTAAATTGTATTTCCGCTTTTAGATAAATAATTATACAAAAAACGAATTTTAAAAAAATCCTTAAAATTTGATGCAGATTTCAAATCTCCCTCTAACATTAAAATTCCTTCCAACTTATATATCCTACTGTACATATATGTGTGAAGGAATTTATATAAGATGATGAAATAAATTGTAAAAGTTACGATGTCCATCAGATAAATTTCTATACTTTTTGTTCGATATACTTTTATGGAACTGAATATTCAGCTGATTGTTTTTACTGTAACCTTGTTTTATAGCTGCGTTATCGTATTCGTTGGTCCAAAAACATTAGGTACATTTATTGAATTTTGATTGGATGGTTCCAAACTACTGGTGTCCCTTCAAACAATAATTTAAATCTGATGGGGATATTTTGCAGGCCTAGCTAATGTAACAATCAATTCTACAAAAAAAATCATGAAACCTTTGGAAGTTAGCTGGGGGTATATCTTGTTTTTTTCATATAACTGAAAAGGGGTGGGTAAGAAGCGGAGGAAAAGGGGGTTGTGGGGAATTTTCCTGTAGAATTGTTTGTCAGAATAATATTATTCCCTTTTCCCTGGGTATTTTGTAATTTTTCAATTTGTGATGAATATCAATTTATCATCCATTGTCTTATCCCCTAGATAAAAGTACACAAACTAATATGTTCAAAAAATACCCGATTCAACATTCACGTTGACTGCTTAAGGCTGAGTGAAAAAATTGTATGTAAACATTCTAAATCTATTCCGCTCAATACTATGAATATTTTAACATATGTTACGGGTTCACCAGGCCAGTAGACATGCTTCTCTTTTTCAAGGATCTAGGAAATAAGACAATGGCGAAAAAAAGTATGTATGTAATTCCCCAAAAAGTAAAAAATATCTTGTAGATTTAGATTATTGCTAGCAAATGTTAGTTATCATGATTAAATGAAAGTTTTATTGTTTGTAAATCTTTAGGTAACAGTATGATTCACAGTCCAATGACCCATCCCTACCTGTTTTTTTTTTCCAACTTGGTTTATTACACATTCAATTTACGGTTGTTCGGAGTAGCAAGTTTCAGCTAGTAATTTAGCCCTTATATTAGTTCTTTAACTTAGTGTGGTAAACTTTATAATTATAGGCCAGATTATTAGATTTAAACTTTATCAAGTGGATACAACCTACTCTCAAGAAATTAAATGTGCTTACTATGGTATGTATTTAACCTAAGTTTATTATTTCTACAACCTGCATTTGGTCCAAAAATCACCCCTTTAGAATATATTATAAACATTGTATTTTTCTTTTCATACAAGTATGCAATCATTTCTGTATAAAATACTAGCGGGTACGCCCCTAGAGGCCTCTAGTGGCACTTTGAATGTTTTTTTTTTTTTATTTAAAATATCAAATTACAGAAATAATTGGTTTATGTTTCCTTGGAGTCTCTTTTTCGGGAGGGGTAATTTTTTTCTAGGGGCGATTTCTCCTGATAGGGTGGTGGTACCCTCCCCCAAAATAGTTATAAACCTTCTCGGGACTTATGAGAAGCTACCCTGTTAAGGAGAACCCGATCGGTTCAGCGGTAAGCGAGATCCTTCGCTACAAACAAACAGACAGACAAACAGACAGACAGACAGACATCGTTCTACTTTGTATTATAGATTGTTTAATATAATTACAAACATACTAATAGCAAAGATTTATATGTTTTAATATTTTCATTTTTGTAACATGACGGGCAGACTGACGGACGAACATTATATGGTGAAAGATCCGTAGTATAAAGAATCTTTACAAAAAAAACTTCAGCTGTATGTCTTGAATTTCAGTCGTAAAAATCACATTTTCCCCATAGAGAGACAAACTGACAGACGGACGTACGGACAGATGAAGTGAATTATGTAGTAGCTTCGCTACTAATGATAGAGGAAAGTTTCAAGTGCTTAACAAAGCCCTTTGAGGGAAATCGTCAAATTATCAAATTCTTCTATAATATTTTGTTGGAAAGGATAGTACAACTTTTACATATAATATTCCCTCTCACAAAAAGAATGGATTCATTTTACATCTCAGTAATTCTAAATTTATAAACAAATTTAAAATTCTAAGAAACAAAATAAAAGCATCAAAAGGGGTTGAACCACTTGTAACATCACGGTAAAAGAAAATAGTTTAATTTTTGAATTTTAGATTTTATGTATATCAAGTTTAATTCTTATATAAAAGTTGTATATTTTCTGTCTGTCTGTACCAAAACATGGCTATTCTTCAAAGGGAAGATTTATTTGGGGAGGGTGCCTGATACCTCCTACCTACCAAGATAACTCCCCACTTTAAAAATGTCCTTATTCTCCCCACAAAAAAAAAATGTATAATGATATAATCAAAACTGAAATTCAGTAGGGAGCTTATTTTTTCTTCAGTTATCGAGTAACTCTATACTCGTTAATCTACTATAGATTTCACAGCTTCCTGTAGCTATAAGGTAAACTCTAGAATGCTTTGAAACTGTTCAGCAAATCATTGTATACATGACACATGTTGATTTTTCAGCTAATAACCCAAAACTTGTAATTTATTAATTTGATTTAAAAGAATAATTCCTATGACAATTTGGTACGTTTGATATAATCCTCACATCTCTTTGCTTGTGAAGTAAAAAAAAAATGGTCCGGTAATAATTTTTTCCACCGTAATAAAGGCCCTGTTTCTTTATGAAAAACTGGAGGCTGTTCCCCTTTCAATTAGGGGCTTTGTTTTAGAAGAGGATTGAACGTTTTTTAAAAGTAGCCTAAAACCTTTTCTATATAAAGCTTCTTTAAAATGAAGAACTCAATAATTCAGTGGTTATTGAAATCTTAAGCTTCAGACAAAAAACACTTACCACTTTATGTAATAAGATGATGCTCTTTTTAATGTTTGAATGATTCATGGATAAGTCTTTATGGATATTGTCATCCTTGTTCTAAGAGAATGCAGTTTTGATTACCAAACGAGGCCCTTACTACACCTCTTACCTAATAGTAGGCAAAACTGATTACAAAGTTTTACTATCCAATTTATTTGTCCATAAAGTGTTTTCTAAATAATAGTAATTCATACCAAATTAAGCAGACCAATTTTTTTTTTGGCAAAAACAAATTTTTCATTTATCTTGGGAGGGGGTTGGTACACTCCTCCAAATATTCATAAACCTTCCCAGGAACTATGAGAAGCTACCCTGTAAAGGAGAATCATATCGGTACAGCGGTTTAAAAAAATGTTAAAAAGTATGATCACCTCATCTTTATATGTGTAGATATTCCCAAGGATTGTAGGTTTTTATGCAATAGGGTCAATTAGGACAACACTTTATCCTTTGGATTAATTTAGAATATTTTTTTTAGCATAATTCAGCTTCTAAAATCACTGATATAATGTGCCAACTTATTTCATTTATTCAAAAAAAATGATGTTTGTAGTCTGGCGAAAGATCTCGCGAAGGTCCAAGAAAAGTTTTATTACAGGTATAAGGTATAACCAACAAGTGAAATAAATCTAAAATAATATTTGGGGGGCAAATAGAGAGGTCGTCAATTTTACGATGTGTTGCCCCCCAACGACAGCTGAAAAACACGTATAGGTTTCGTGATTTTTTTCCCGAATTAATTTCGTTATTGGTATAAGCTGGTTTTATTATACTCTTACAGATGAAATCAAACATCTAAAAGAATAACCTCCTCTTGAAAAAGTGTCTATATATGAAAAATTGAAATTTTAAAAAAATGTTCAGGGGTGCACTACTCTTTATTATAAGTCTTAAGTCCTCTAGGGGCGCTGCTAGCAATTTATTATGAAACCATTAAATAAGGTTTCGTGATTTAACAAAAAAATATATTTAACCAGGTATATAATTTCTCAATAAAGTCTGTTTAATATAGAAAAGTAAACTTGAAAATTTGCTTACATTATATAACCCCTCCCCCCTATATTGAAATAATAAAATATTTAAAAACAACTCAATAATAGATTAAAAATCCTACGCTTAAAACCAAAAACTTGCACGCTTTAAAAGCTTAGCATTTCTACAATTACTGCTGTCCGTCCGTATGAGGGTACAATTGCAAGTTTAGGCCTGTCATAATTGTAGTATAGAGGCTTAGCTACTCTAGAATCATTTCCAGAATTTCCATACTATAAAAGTACAAAATAAAAAATATCCGGAGCGTAGCATCTCCATAATTATCCTTAATACATTTTCAAACTAAACAAAATAAATCTAAATTAAAATTTTCAATTTTTGTCCTGAATTTCAATATCATAAGTCAAGCGATAAACTTATTTTAACTGCTTTTTTTGGAAGTTTCTTGTCCTGTTGTACTTATATTTATTTAGATTTGTACTTTCATATAAAATACCCTATTTACTTATTTGTTCATTTTACACTTTTTGCACCTACATATTAAAAACTTTTTTTTTCACAAACTAGTGATATATAGTTGTCCGCGGGTGAGATGAAAATAATTTTTTTCGATTTTTTCCTTTTTAATTTTTTGTTTTTAGCACGGTTAGAAATAGTTTTTTTCTCCAGCCAAATTTGCACTGTGGTATATAAAAAAATATATTTATTCATTTATATTCATTTGATATGAATAAAATAAGTTCATAAGTTTAATTTCTTAATGTACTTTTTATTTCATTTTTTCTTATCTCTAACTTTAGATATTTTGTAAAAAAAATTGTAATAAGTAAATGGCACTAATACATATATTTTTTAAAGCGAAGCCTTCCTACGATTAAGTCCGTACGTCAAAAACATATACATATCTCAGACATGTATAATGTGAAGAATGTAGCAACTCCATAATCAAAACCCAAAAGTGTGTCTGTCCATTTTAGATGAAATAATTATTTTATTACCGTAATTTTTAAAAATAATTCTACTAAGAATGATTATATTTAAAGTATTCAACAATATTGTATTTGCATCTAATTTTTTGCTTAGATCTAAAAAATAATGGGAAAAATCCTATAAAATATTGTAAGCTTGTCTAGAAGTTATAAAAAATGAGAGTTCAGATTATTTACATATCTTACATGTCTTGATTACGATCAGATCGAATCAGATCGACCCATTACAGAGAGACGTACGGACCTACTCTAATGTATCAAAGCTTCTCTTTTAAAAATCCGTGGCTAGTAAATAAAAGTACATCCTACTCTCTTTCAGTATTATAGCTGCTGGGTCTATGTTAGGTGCTATTAATTTTTTATTTCTAGAAAATAAGAAGTTTGTTATTGGCTATCATTTAAGTTTTCGCTAGCATATTGACTTCTCCATACAAGGGAAGCTTTACTTAGTTACTTATATCGTTTAAGGTATATACATTTATGGATGGTTCTAGGCCAGTTAAGAGAGCCAAAGGGGTATGTATCTACCCATCTGCCTAAATTAAAGGGGCAAATTATCCTACACACTTTCTACACCTTTATCTAAGTATTATAATTCTCACTTTAAAACATCTGAATTATATAACAATTTTTGATTATTTTTTCACTGCAATGCCCATATCAACCCATCCTAGTTTATATATTTACTACTCTGGAAAGAAAAATGTTTGTCCATAATTTAGAGGAAGTGAGTATTATTAGCACAGCTACCCGCAATCTTGAGAGGACACTCTTACACTTATAATTTAGAGGAAGTGAGTATTATTAGCACAGCTACCCGCAATCTTGAGAGGACACTTGTACACTTATAATTTAGAGGAAGTGAGTAATATTAGCACAGCTACCCGCAATCTTGAGAGGACACTCTTACACTTATAATTTAGAGGAAGTGAGTAATATTAGCACAGCTACCCGCAATCTTGATAGGACACTCTTAAACTTTATCCGCAATCTCGTAAGGACACAAATACACTTTAGTTCAATTTCAAAACTTAACCTGGTTAAATTCGCTTGTATTTTAGAATTGACACAATTAACTTAAAACACTTTGTCTATTTAAATTTATTCTTAAGTTAGGCAGATTAGTGTGTCTTACTTTAAAAATATAATAAGCTAATGAGAAAATGAGAAAATATGCAATTTGAACTTAGTGAAGCATTTAATTGCAAAAAAGAAAAACGTACACATATACAACTTTTTATCGCTTTTGGTCTCAAGGCATTGTTTTTAGAGGTTCAAAATGAATACAAAACAAGGATAACATCATCCATAAAAGCGAAGAACAAGAACAAACTTTTAGAGTGTTAGAGCTTAAAAAGCAGAATATTAATTATAAGTCAAAAAAATTGTATATATTTTTAAAATTGTTTAAATGCAGGATGATGTTTAAGGACCTAATTACTTTTTTTACACATGGTTTTACACATGCTTCGCTTTTAATATTCTACCTTATTGTCCCAGGAATCGTCATTTCAAAAATCAATTAAATAGAAGAATTATATCATACAAAAATTTGTATATTTTAAATTTTTGTACGAAAATTCTGGTAACGATCATAGAGTTGCCATGCTTCTAAAATCTATTTATTACAGGAATCAGCATGCAAAGTTTAAAATTTAAAGGAAAATAATAATTAGCCTAAATTAACGAAAAAAGCTATCTGTTATATAGTTAAAAAATTCTTAAATGGGGTTACAAATTCTGATGTTGATTATAGAGTTGCAATGCTTTCTTAATTGTAGCCAACTGTTACATGGAATAATAATAGCTATAATAGCTATCCGTTAGGGACGTATGGACGGACAGACTCTAATAATACAAAAGCTTCAACTTAAAAAATGTACTTGTGATTTTACACAACAATTTCCAATAAGATTTAAAATTTTTGTTTAT
The DNA here is from genome assembly GCF_053477335.1 of Acartia tonsa. Taxonomy (NCBI): domain Eukaryota; kingdom Metazoa; phylum Arthropoda; class Copepoda; order Calanoida; family Acartiidae; genus Acartia; species Acartia tonsa. The sequence continues at coordinate 34,307,092 of NC_137269.1, read as the reverse complement.
GAAGGTTGTAATTCTTTGAAAACTAAACACCTATTTCAGAATGTTTGTATCAAAAAATTAGAGAACATACATGTATACCTTTTTATACTTATACTAATAATTTTCTGTCCAATGTTCCCTTCCCTGCCTTCCTGAAGGAAACCAAAGCCAATTGTTATCAAACCATTACATAACATTTTAGTACAAGTTGCTTTTTAGTCACAAAACTTTTCAAAATTTAACTCACTTTTTACGTCTGAGTTAATTAATATACAAAAATAAAACGAGTAATAAAAGATTTTTTAGATAAGGTTAGAAGAATTGTATCCTATTATAAAGTAGTACGATTTTTTGTCTATAGCTAAAGATACCCTAAACTGCTGGTCCGAATTAAATTTCTTTTCAGGAATATCTTTGGGTGGTTTTAGGCTATTTCCTGACCTTTCCCTAAGTTCTTAATAAAATACTTATAAATTTTTACTACTTATATCTTATTATATACAGTGTTTTTTTGTTTTGTTTGTACAGGGTGTTTCAATAGAAACGTCTTTTTTAAAATCTTAATTATGCATAGAAAATAAAACAATTATATAAAAAGCTTTATATATTTGGAAAACCTATTCTGGGACATTTATGTTTCAAATATTTGAAAATGATTTTTTCAATAAATTATGCCTTAAAAACCGGTTTTTCCAAAGGCCTTATTTTTGAAGATTTATGGATTTAAGGTTGAGGAAAAAATGTGCACATTTTTTAAATTCAAATTGCGCAGCTTGTATTAATAGTAGAAAAACGTCATGCATATCGTTCGAATCGTCATAAACTCTAGTTTTTGGAAATATAAGTACTATTAAAGTGCTATATGTAGTTTAGGAGCTACATTGAAAAATGTGAGAAATACTGAAAAGGTTTAAGAAATTTGGAACATTTTATCACGTAGCTCCTATACTATACACATAGCACATGAATGGTTCTTACATATCCAAAAACTAGAGTTTATGACGATTTTAACGGTATGCATAACGTTTTTCTACTATTAATACAAGCCGCGCAATTTGAATTTAAAAAATGTGCATATTTTCCAGAATCTGTAAATCTGTAAAATCTTCAAAAATAAGGCCTTTGGAAAAACTGGTTTTTAAGGCATAATCTATTGAAAAAACCATTTTCAAATATTTGAATCATAAATGTCCCAGAATAAGTTTTCTAAATATATAAAGCATTTTATATAATTGTTTTATTTTCTATGCATAATTAAGATTTTAAAAAAGACGTTTCTATTGAAACACCCTGTAGCTTAAGATTTTGAAACTACAGATACCACTGAGTTCTTTATTTCAGGAAAGTTTCCCATGGATTCAAGGGGGGGGGGGGTGTTGGGCTGATTTATTTTAAATTTGAGTCTTTGATGGTTTTAGTCCATAATTCTGTCATTTCCTTCCCCTTCAAATGCAGAGCCCCTATTAATGAGGGAGCTACCGATAGTCTTTTTTATTTCAATATGACTTGTTCGTCGTGTCTGAACTTTTCTTGCGAATAATTCTGTTTGAAATTGGGAATTACGCTTATTTAGCAACAAATATGAAAAGATGCTATGATTCTAGTCATCCTTGTTTTTATTTTGGCGCAGAATAGAATCCTAAGTTATGAGCTCCGCTATTTATAAATACACACAGTTATAAATACAGACTTAGCCTCAAGATAAGACCAACACAAAATAACAAAATATTGTATAATATTTTTGAGAAAATTATATAATATAATTGTTATATCTTTGCCTCAAGGATTTTTGCAGACGGGCTTTTTTATATAAAACAAGGATGACAACATCCATAAAAGCGAAGCTCTGAAACGGTAGGACAATCGGACATTAACACTTGTATAATGTCAGAACTGAATAATCAGAATGTAAATGTAAAAGAGTCAAAGCAAAATTACAGAATAATGTTTATGGACATACTTACATTTTTAGGACTTGATTATAGAGTTGCTTCGCTTATAATATTGTACTTTGTTGTCCCAGGAATCAGTATACCAAAAATCAGACCAATCGGACAATTAGGTCACATGCAAATTTGTTGTTAAAAATGTAAAAAAATCAACATGTTTAAAATGGACGTACGGACATTCTGGTAATGATTATAAAGTTGCTACGCTTTCAAACTCGTACCTAACTTCTACAGGAATCACCATGCAAAGTTTGAAATCGATAGGACAATTCTAACATGCCTAAATTAACTAAAAAAGCTATCCGTTACGGACGGACCGACCCTAATTATAGAAAAGCTTCGCTTTTAATGAACAAAGATTAAAAAAATATAAATAGATAAGAAAAGATACATTTATTTGAGCACATGTTACACAAGTATGTTATGTAACACAAAACAAAAATAAATCAAATTAAATAATAAATATCAAGAATATCATATAACAAAAAATAAAGCACCAAAATTAATTTGAATTTGACAGAAATTAAGTTATATTAAATGTTACAGTTTTATGTTAAAGCTGTTAGAAAAAAACTCTTTTTAGAAACTTATGGTTTACATTTTTAATGTTTAGTGTTCTCATAATTATTTTTGGTGCTTTTGATTATAAAGTTGCAGATTACAATTCATCATTTTCATCCAGGATGCCATCACCATCATCATCAGGATCAACATCATTGATCAGACCATCTCCATCATCATCCTGAACATAAAAGAATTTTTGAGATAATCGTTACCCCCCCCCCCTTTATATCCATAGTTCAGTTTTAAAACTAGCATTTAATTTAAAATTTTTTGAAAGGAGAACAATATCAGTTCAAGTTATTGCAAGATCCTTTTGCTACATACAGCTGTACAGACATCCTATTACTATTGTATAAGAATAATCAATCATCCGAAATCCCAAACAATTTTAATATTGATAAAAAATACGAATAAAAGACTGTAAAAAGTATGTATAAAAGTTGTTACCTCATCACCATCAAGGATTCCATCACCATCATCATCATCATCTTCAGCATTGGTCAGGCCGTCACCGTCATAGTCTTCCTATGATGATATTTATTGTATCTTTTATAAATATTTTTCCACGGATTAAAAATGGAAGATTAAAACTAGTTTTGTTAGACCCGGGCTAGCAAAACTGGTATTAATAATAGTTTTTTATTTATTTATTATTTGTTGAAACTTGTCTGTAACACAATGCTGTACATGATTTTTCAGTATGACTGAAACCGGTTATAATCCAGTGGATATTAATCAGTTGGAGGCCGTACTGGAGTCAAAATTGAAATACAAAACACAAGACCACGTTTTATATTCATGTTTATTGGTTAATTGGTTTATTTTGATATGTTAACCCTAATTTTGTATTCTGGCGGCCACAGGAGCCCTCCAGAACTGGTAAATAAATAACAGTGCCACATCGGTAACATAAATTTTTCAGATTTTTAATCTTTGCTTCTTAGTTAATTTTGATATCTTTTAATTATAGGTTTTCAAGATGGCAGGGAATGTTTAATGCGCTTCCACCTCCTTGAATAAGGATTTTCAGGGGCCACTAAGGAATACGGTTAACCAGATTAAAATGAAGTGTTGAGATTAAAATGCCCTAAATCATAATTGTTTTTCTAGAAAGAGTTTTTTTTAAAATAAAACTTCGATTTTACGTTGATACTAAACTATACAGTGGGATGCTATCAAGGTGCCCGATTTTTTTCTCGTATTGATGTCACTTTCGGACATCTAGTGGGCGCTGGGTGAGAGATAGGCCCTTTAAAGTTTTCTCTTTGTTATGACGGTAACGTTCTATTGACGCGTAACATCCAAAATTGGTCTAATGTAGCTCCTATGGTGAGTTGGATTTTTCATTCGGTCACCTTGAAAGCATCCCACTATTCAATTTTGACATAATTATAAAAATGTCTCAGATAGTATACCTCGTCATCAGGGATACCATCACCATCATCATCATCATCCTCATTGTCCAGGAGTCCATCATTGTCATCATCATCATCAAGGGCATCACTAAAACATAACAATCATTGATTGCAACACACAGTTTTTACTTGTACGGACAAAAATATTGGGTACTGTCGGTTTTGTGACATCGCCTCTTAAGGGGCGTTTTGCCATATTTTCACAGTAGTTTTTCTCCTATTTTTAGTCCCTGCAGGGGGCTTGAAACCTGAGGGGCAATCATTGACATTTACCTTTCCTATCCTAAAATAATCTATCAAAAGCTACTGTGAAAATATTACGAAATGCACCTTAAGAGGCAATGTCACAAAACCGACAATAACTGTCTGTAGATTAAGATCTTGGTAACTGCTGGACCAATAAGGTTTTTCTTTACAATGAAGCTTTTATAGGTCCAGGAAAGGTTTTTATTTAGGGGAGGGTACCTCCATCATCTCAGGTCCCCAAAGTAAATTGCCTCTGGAAAATATCCCCCTTTCACAAAAAAAAGAACCAAAGTTTTCTTTATAAACTAAAAAATTAAGTTTAGGGTATATAAAATTACAGTCATAGTTGAAATGCATACAAGCCTTGCTACAACTACATATTCCAAGTTTCAAAATACCATTATTTAGTTTCATTGCAAGTTAAACTTAATTTGAACAACAAGTTTCTTTGACAAAGATATTTGGAAGTATTTAAAACTCAGGTGCAACAAACAAACTATTTGTAAAAGTCTTGGCTAAAATTTGGGTCATTTCATATTGTTTGAGTAAGTTATAATGTGCATTTGTTTGACATGATCTTTAGTGCACTGAAATGCATTCACATGAAATCAAATTTTAAGCATATCCATCACATCTCTTTGTAAAGGGATGTAGGGATTGTAATGCACATATGTCTAGAAAACTTGCACTTTTTTTAACATTACTTTTATTTCCTTCTGTTTAAAAAACAAGTATGGCAGCATCCCTAAAAAATCAGAAGATTGACAAACAAGACTTAACAATAATAAAGAGTCAGCACTTTAAGAAAGTATTTGGAAAAAAAAGCAAAAGTCCAAAACATTTTTAATAAAGAATGCCTAGTACATAGTTAACCTTTAAAGACTTGATTATTCAATTATTGTTCCAAAATAAATGTGGACTACGTTTATTAGTTATAGAGTTGCTACAATTTCTCAAATGTACGTTCTTTTTTTTTGCAAAAATCAGAATTCAACAATTGAAATAGATAAGTAAATTCTAACATGTCTTAATGAACAAACAGAGCTGTTCAATCATAAATATCTTTAGTTCTTACTGAAATTTTTAAAAGCGAAGCTTTTTTATAATTAGGGTCGGTCCGTCCGTACGTCCGTAACGGATAGCTTTTTTCGTTAATTTAGGCATATTAGAATTGTCCTATCGCTTTCAAATTTTGCAAGGTGATTTCTTTAATAGTAAGGTACGTAGCAACTCTATAATCATCACCAAAATGTCCGTACGTCCATTTTAAACATGTTGATTTTTTAACTTTTTTTAACAACAAATTTTTATGTGATCTAATCATCCGATTGGTCTGATTTTTGGTATATTAATTCCTGGGACAACAAAGTATAATGTAATCAGCGAAGCAACTCTATAATCAAGTCCTAAAAATGTATGTATGTCCATAAATATTATCCTGAATCAAGCAGTTTTTCAACAAATTTACTTACAATTTTGCTTTGACTCTTATACATTTATATTATGATTATTCAGTTCTTACACCATACAAGTGTTAATGTTCGTTTGTCCTACCGTTTCAGTGCTTCGCTTTTATGGATGTTGCCATCCTTGTTTTTTCTAAAATTGCAGCTAAGACAAATTTGGGTATTTAAAAAGGGAATTTAAAAAAAACTAGTTATTTTACAAAATCTAATATTGCATTCCAGAGAGATGTGTATATGTTGTAGAATATTGTTACAACTTTACTACTTCAACAATTTATAACTTTAAAGCTTTACAACTGCTCAAGTACTTTGCATTGGATAAATTGTTGTCTTCTTATACCTTACTGTATGTACTTTCTACTTTTTTACCATAAAAAAAGCATAGACAGAAGGGTCAATGGGCTGTTTATTACACTAGTTACCAAAGTTTTATAGTCACGTCTTCTTATTCGTTGGCTTAACAACTTTGGGGACTTTAGTGAATTTTTATTGGTTGATTGTTCAATTGTTTCAACCACTAAATTGGTTCTATAGAATGGGTAATTTTGTGTATCATCATTAAAGATGTGCATCAATTTGTTGGCTTTGTCTTATCCCTTTAGATCCCTGATAAAAAATAGCATTTGAGTTTTAATTATTCATAATGTTAGCAAAAGATCTGTTTAAAGGTTTGCTTAAAGGGCATCATTTGCTTGTAATGGGATGTGATACTATGACACCTAATTGTGGCTATAAGGTTAAGTAACATCAAACAGACAACCAACCCTTTGATTTCACGACCTTTGTCAAAGAAGTCCTAACTGTGCATTGTAATGAGTTGCACCTTTTTTTGGGCCAATGCATTCTCCCTATATCAGCAGTAGGAACCATTTATATAGACCAACAGAAAAATTAATAATATAGAAGATTTCCGTCTAGAAATATCCCAAACTTTATGAAAATAAATTCCAGTTTAGCTCTACAAACATTCTCATTTTTCCCCAATAAAACCCGCAGTACATAAAATGAATTTACTTTACTCCTAGAGAAACATAGTCTCAAGATTTATTATGAAATTTTGTGGTTATAATTCTATCATGGTACCATATGTGAATACACTTTGAAGATTTACTCCCAAATAAAAATGTTTTATAAGTGGTAGTATAGCAGCTACTCTACAAAACATGTCTGTCTGTATGTCCCTTTTAATTGTCCTACATATGCACATATTTGTCCTAGTTATGTAGATAATCATCTATGAATGGTCATAATTTGAACAATCTTGTCTTTTATATAAACATAATTGTCCTAATCATGGACATAATATTCCGGCAATTGGTTATGATTTCAATCTTTCCATTCATAGGTTGTTACATTACGTTTGTTAATGCCCGTTTGTCAAACCTTCTGATAAGTTGAGCTCAGCTTTTATTATCATATTTGATTTAAAAAACGTACTGTGTAATTTAATTGTGAAACCTACCCGAATCTTCTAGGTCTTATAACTTTGTCGCAGAAGAAAGAAAGTAATTTGAATTTAAGGAGATGTTTAAATCATTTTTACAAAATATACATTTCATATTTGTATATACACACAATTTGTACATATTTATACAAGTAATGCATAGAAATATACATATCTTTAGTACCCTATTAAACTAGTGATTTATATTAAATTGTTACTTTAAAAGAACTAATACATTGATGTATTTTTGATTTTAACAAAGCTTTTGATGATGACTCCTTATTATGTATAATGAGAAAACAAACAACCCTATAAAACATTTTTTCGTATTCATTCGAATCCGGTGGATAGGAACCGGTTCTCATCCATACGAAAAAAACTATGTCTAGCATCGTATTATATCCAGCTTTCTACGAATGTAAAAATGTACAATCATAAGATTAAAACCAGTTTTTTTACCCCGTGCCTTCTTAATCTTCACCACGGGGCTAACAAACTGGTTTTAATCTTATAATTGTACATTCTATATCCGCGGAAAGCTGTTTATAATACGATGCGAGAAATAACTTTTTTTTTCTAAACTAGTAGAGCAACTAAGGGCTAGGGGGAAAATATCAAAAATATACTTTAAAAATCTAGCCAATAGAATACAAAATTGCCTCTTTGTATATAAAATAAATCATCTTTGAAAATGTAAGATATTGAGTTTTCTAACACAGATTTTTAGGCATTTATATAATACTTTTTTTTAAATATGAGATGAAATTCTCATTTAACCTTAATAGAAAATAATATTTCTGGCTATATGTAAAGATTTTTAGCATATGTTCATACAAGGTATAAGAGAAATTGTTTTATTTAGATTTAGAAATATTCGATAATTTTTCGTAGATCATCAACTCTATGAATAGAGAATTTCCACTATTTAGTATAAAGACTATACTTTTTTACTTTTTAGTATTTAATGAAATAAATGATAGAAAAATTTGCGTTATCCTCTTAACTACAACTTTTTTACAATTAGGTTAGGTTAGGTTATACTCTAGGGGGCCGAGCGCCGTGGCCAGGGTCATAGTTTGTTCGGGGTAGGTACCAAAATTTTTCAAATCCTAAGATGATAATACCAGAACATTATGCTTAATTACAATATCTGCTAAATATTTTGAAATAGTTGATTTATTTATATAAGCTTTATAATTTTTTTACTAAAATATGATGATCTAAAAGACATTTTTGAATATTTATTCGGTTGTTATTGCTGGGCTAATAATTGTCACAATTTTCCTTTTCAAAACGAGGATGATAGAAGTTTATATCAAAGAGAAGCTTTGCTAATTCTAATCATATTCATGCTGCATGTTAAGAGCACCTAGATAGATTATCAGCCTTTAGATGATATGCAGACAAATTAAAATTTAAACATTTAGGAGATTTTTTGCTGGGCGCTGGAAGCTTGGATACAAAAAAAGAATACTTGAATTTGTTATTCATTTTTTCCAAAAATATTTAATTACACACTGCATCATTTTAATTTACTTTTTAGCCAAACTTTCATAGTTTTATAGGACTATCAGTTTTTTAATCCTCGATATTTTGTCATAGTCATTAAAAAAAGTTACTTGCTACTTTGCCCCTAGAGACCTATAGGGGCACGTGTGCGTGGGGTGAGTAGAAAAAAAAGTCGAACTCTCCCACTCTCAATTTTAATTTAAAAAGAAAAAGAAAAAAAATGATTGGGGACACTAGGGGAGATTTACCCAAAATAGTTATAAAATCTCTATGAACCTAAGAGAAGCTTTGCTTTATAAGAACCATATTAGTCCAGCGGTTAAAGAGATTCTTTCAGTACAAATACACAACAAACTCATACACAAAAGACATCCTCTTACTTTTAAATAAGACAATGTCCCTTTTTTTTCGGATATACCATGACAATATTCTAGAAAAAAGATTTTTAGTTATTATATTACCCAAAGCTGATTATCCAATTTATTTTTTAAGAACAGGCCTCTACTACAAATTTTCAATTTGATTTTAAAACTGAAATAACATTAAAGATGTTTCGCAAATATTTAGGTCAATGGACAAATTTTCAAAAAGTAATTTTCGATGGACCTGAAACAATTATTTAAAAGTCCAAATGCTGTTCTTTTGTTTTTTGACAGGCAGCATTCAGAAAATTAAGACAAATAGACAGACTGATGGATAGGCGAATATTTTTCATTTAAACACAAGCACAAATGTATGTTAATTCAGGGTGGGAGAGGACATTTGTGTGTTTAAATTATACAGGTCAATTTATAAATAGGTTATTTTTTTTGTTGTCTTAAAATATGAGGAAGTTTGAAAAAATATATAAGGCTTATACACACCAGCAGTGGCCAAACTATTTTATCAATAATCTTAATCTATATGAGGGGTATTTTTGGTTTATCATAATTGAGGTAGTATATAAATGTATTGTCAATTGTCTAATACATTACAATCCCTGATATTAATGGATATTTAATGAGTTGATATTGTGTCAGAGATATTTTTGTTTTCAATTTAGGTTGCTAATATATATTTTGGTCAATACGTTCCTCTATGGTCAGGGGAGAGAGGAGGGGTTAAGTAATAAGGGGGTGGGGGTAGGAGGATGAAGGGCATATTAGCCAGCTGGGAGAAACATTTTATCTGGGTATTCAAAAAACATTCCACATTTGATACTTAAATTGTGTATTCATAGCCTGCTATTATCTAATACAATATCATGATAAATATTTCTATATAATAGTATTCATCAATTTTGGACATAAATACTTGACTTTAATTTAATGGGGATCATACTAAACAGTCTACTAAAAAATAATAATAAAACTTAATGAATTTAATTGAAAATAAAACCACTAGGTGTCTCTTACCTGATTCCGTCTCCATCGCTATCCTCATCTCCCCAGGCAGATACCAAAGGTCCTGGGCAATCAACATTTTAAATCATTTCAAATTTTATTACTTGTTTTCCAATCATAGATTTGTTAATGACCGTTATATTTTCTTTAAATAAACATGTTGAAGCAGCTTAATTATAGGGCCTAATAAAAATGACGTCATATAATATGAATGACCAATTATAGACCAGTATGAATTTTACCATTGATCAATTAATATGTATACTAGCCAATCGTCATTTGTATTGCGTCATTTTTCATTAGGCACTATAAGCTGCTTTAAACATGCCAAATAAAAAACTAGTTTTTTTATGTTCCTGAAATTTAAAATAAATCTAAAATTAACTGTTATACATAAAACCAACCCAACTATTTTTGCCTTTGAAATACATTTGATAAAATATCATTTTTAAGAATTTTGCATTTTTAAAACTTGACATAAATATATGATATTGTGCCTTTCAATACATATTTAAAATATCACTTTACTGTCATTTCACACACTTTCATAAACTTTTATAATCTTGTAAACTTGTGGCATCTGTGCAGGCAAATTCTAAATATTTTCAAATATTATTTAATATTTCATACAAATGTAAAACAAAATTACCCTCGGAATAAATGGGTTACTATTATTGCCAATATGCTTGGCAAATTACATTAATAACAAGAGTGGCAGGCCATTGCGCACGCGAATTTTCATTAACAGCTAGGTTTTCCTGACAAAGGTCGTATAATAAAAGGGTTAGCGTAATGTGAAGTGACTACACTAGACTTTTCAGAAGTTCATGTTTTTAAAAGCTGAAATTACTTGTACTCAAATTATTACTTTATATAAAATTTCATACCCTACGTTGGAACAGAAATGAGCAATCCTGAAATATTTGCTCTTCCAATGAAAGGATTGTCAAATTTAAATATGTAATATTTCTGTTTTAAAATGTTAAGAAGTTGTATTAAAGTGTTTGAGTATTTGTTAATTTAACTAATATTTTCAAAAAATAGCCAAAATATTTGTTGTTAATTTTAAGGTGTGAAATCAATTCCGTTTATAAGCTTATTGATAAATTTTATCATAAATTTTCAGGATAAAATTAGAAGCATTTAAATTAGGAAAGTTAAAATGTTGAGAGAGAAGGAGCAGAGGTGGATTCTTAAAAATAATTAGGGTAGCTGAGCCGGCCATGCATAGTCAGATCACCAAAATTGTTTTGTAAAAGATCCTCAAAAATCATACAAAAAATCTACAAAAAAAAAAAAATCTTATATTAAAAATCCCTCTATGATTTTAGAATACTTTTCTTTAAATTTATAGACAATCTTGTACACATCAAAATTTTGTAATCTGGCTACCATAGCCGATTCAGCGATGCTCTATTTTTTAAGAACCCACTTTAGTATGTACTGTAGAAATAATTTGCCAGCAACAACAAAAAAATTTAGTATGAAACATAAGGCGAAATTGATGGTACGCCTAAAATTTAAATATTTAAGTAAATACATTTGCAAATATAAACAAGTCATATCAAGTTTCTTATTAAAAACTGTTAGTGTTAAATAAATTAAAAAATTCTATTGGAAACATAGGAATAAAAACAAAGCTTTTGTGTCAATATATTCTTTTATAACCTTTAAATCTTTGAAAACCAATAAAAAACATTAGTTATTATATTGATTTATTAATCATAAAAAAATGTTTTCTACAGAAAAAAACATTTCAGGACAGTCCTTTCTATAATTAAGTAAAGACTTTCCACATAGATTTAACCAAAATTAGGTGAATTGAAATTCAGAGAAAGAATCTGAGAGCGGAGAAAATTTTATAAAACTTTTCAACGATGAATAAATTGTTAACTTTGAGACTGTGGCTTCAATTTAAACATTATGTTTAGAAATTCCAACTAATTTTAAATTCATATCTATATCCTATAATATAAAGTAATGAGGATTTTTTTGTCTGAAGCTTAAGATATAATTAACGACCTAACCTTATTAGGTTCTTTATTTTAGGTAAACTTCACATAGATCCTGTGATAGATTTAGGCTATTAAGGTTTAAGTCTTGGAAAGGTTTAAAGCTATTTTTATAGTCCCTTTCTGTTCCTTTGAATACAAATCCCCTAAATGATAGGGGTGTACCCGCGAGTTAAGCCAAAAAAGTATTTTTGAACTTGACTATAGCTTAGTTTTATTGAACGTACTATGCGTGGTTTTAATTTTTTAAAGAATTTTGTCTACACGTCAAAATATATAATTCATCGCCTTAAATATTTGCCTAGAGAAAAAATTCACATTTTTAAAAAAGTCATTAATATAATCATGAAAGCTTATTTTTTTTATTTTTTTTTATTGTGTGACAGATTTTACAATAATTGTCACCCATAGCAATGAATGAAGAATATACGTGGATATGAATAATTTTCGCCAAATTTAGATTGCTAACATGAACATCTCTTACTGGTCAGTTCGTTCATCCATTAGGAGTGAAGAGGAAGGGTAAAGTAATAATAAATCCATCCCCAAAACAGCCATCTAACCCAGGCTTCCGAATATAACACCAAAAAGAGGGGTAAACAACAATCTTTTTCTAATTAAGTCTCGCCAGATTTAAAAATAATGAAACAATAAATTAAATTCTAATTCGTTACAGACAAATTACGTCTTCTTTTGTATTTTGACAACATAAACAAGTTGAAAGATAAATTTTAATGAGTGTCTGTTTTTTTAGGAACCAGCTAACAAAACAAGAACAAGAAAAACAAAGTCAGTGTAACATGTGAACAGTAATTTATAGGTAAGGTAAAACATCCCTTTGATTGCATGAGCCTTTTTTTGGACGTCCTAACTGTGCCTGCTTATTAATTGTATATGTTACAGGGTCATGGTTTCCTTCTATTTTAAGTATTGAAATTAAAAAAAGAGCAATGGGGAACCAATTTCAATGTTTTTACTTTGAACTGGTTTGGCTAATGATGGAACTTTCACCACAACTAGCGGCTACGCCCCTAGGGCTCTTGGGGCACTTGAAGTAGTGGGGGGTTGAATCTAGGGGCTATGTATTAAAGCAGCTAGAAAAATAACTTAAAACCATTCAAAGACTTCAATCTGAAAATAAATTGCCTAACACCACCACCGAACCTTACCTACAATATATAACCCAATCGGTTTAGAAGTTATCGAGATCTTGAGCTTTAGAAAAAAAAACCTTCTTTATGTCTCAGGATAAGATAATATAGTTTAGTTGAAGAGAAGTAAAAAGTCAAATAGCTGCCACGCTTGCAATGTCTATTTTTCTTGGTGACGTAATTGTTGTTTATTTTGAACATATTTTCTATATTTGACCGCAAGTTGACAATTCTCTGACAAAAATTGTTAGCAGCAAAATATTAAATATTTAGAACTTAGCTTTTCCTTCATTTTTTAGCGTTGACCATTTCCTGTTTAAAATGCTCTTCTGAATTTAGGGTGGAGATTGTATTAACAAAAAAAGTAATCTTATATTGTTAATAACTTATATTACATCTTATGTTTGTGAAATGTTTTAAAGTCTGTTTAAAGAAAATTGTTGTATTTAAAGAATAAGAGAGGAATGGCTTGCTTATTATGAAATATGTAGGTATAAATTTAATAATATAGTTCATCAAATCATTAATATTTTGTTTTTATTAAACTTAGATAAGAGTTTGATTATACTGACTAGAGTTTCAAACAAAAACAAACCTTAATTCACTTTAAAATTACGAACTTCCCTAAATTTAAAATGTAGATTCATAAACAAAAATATTACTTAGGACAATGTTCATAACCTAGACCAGGTAATGACTAAATACTATTCATCTTTAAAACAAAATAATCTTAATATAAATATTTCATAAAATATCTAACCTAAAAATGTAAAATTTGGTTCAAGGCGACACTCATAACATAAAATGTTTGCAGAAGTTTTGCATATACTTTATGTTGTTAGCAAGTATTTATATCTTGAAAAAGTGTATGTATAAAAACTAGACTCCTAAAAAACATACTAAACCACAGTTCGGCATTATAAACATAACATTTTGTGCCCTAGTGTTGACAGGGTGTCAGATCAACTCAATTTATACGATTTTTACGCCTTTTTTGTGAAGTTGCATTTTTAAACTAAAGCACCTAATAATTTGTTAATATAAAGTCATATCATTAATCCTGTAAAATGTTGAACATATTTGATGTACATTTTTAGGTATTCAAAACCTAATTCCACCAAAAGACAGAAATGTTCAACAAATCTAAACTAAAAAGAAAAAAATAACATCTAACATATCGAATTTTAAACTGTTGAATATATGTGTAAAAAATATTCAAACTAAAATCAAAGCATAAATTGTGAAAGTGGCCACAGTGCACTTGTTTTTTATAATCCTTTGATGATTAAAAATAGATAACACTGTCACCCTTTTATATGTGTGTTGTTTGCACAAAACTTGTTCTGCATTTTCCACACCTAATCCTAGTACATTGTCCCAGAGAGAGAGAGAGAGAGGGGGGACAATGGGCTGTTTATAACACTAGTCCTCAAAGTTTTATGATAACGTTTTCTTATTCGTTGGATTAACAAATTTGGGGACTTTAGTGAATTTATTAAGTTGTTTCATTAAGTTGACTGTTTAAATGTTTCAACCACTAATTTTGATCACTAGAAGGGTCAATATTTTGTATCATCATTGGGGATATACAAGAATTCATCTGCCATTGTCTTATCCCCTTAGATCCCTGACATTATCCTCCTACGCCTCAATATCTACTTTTCCCCATATTGCTTTCCTTGTGTGCACCCTAACAGCTTAAGCTCCCCATTACACCCCAGCTCTTGTTTATTGCTTTTCCAAAGTTTTGAGAAACCTGGGCAAAACAATTCTAATTTCTAGTTGATACTTCTTACAACAATCCTTAATCATTCTTCTTTCCTTGTATAGCAAATAAAATTCACTATCGTGTTTGCTTTGGACCACTTTTTCATGAATTATTCATATCATTTTGAGAATATTTTTTGACATTGTGAAGAAAACAAGGATTGCAATATCCATAAAAACAATTAATCATGTATGGGTATATGGACGAGGAGATGTAAACAGCACTTGTTAAAATCAAGAATACAAATATATTGCAGAAAAAATTACTGAACTTTTCTTGCATATTTTTATATTTTTTATATTTGTATTTTGTATTGTGACTGATAGACCAATGTATAAAAAAAATCAGACGTCTTTCTTGAATTGTATCTGAGAAAATCATATTTATCCCATAGTGTTACGAATGGACTGACTGACAGACAGAGGGATAGACAAACTGAATTATAGAGTAGTTCGGCTACTAATATTCCAAAGCATCATTTAAGATTTTTAAAAATTAAAAGTATATGTAGAGTGGTTCAAAGGTAATAACCTAAAATAGATCTAATGAGGAAAAGTAGAACACAATAAACAACAGTTTAGTTCAGACGTTTATTTATTATGTGTTTATAGTAAATAAATGAAACTAAATGCTTTTATTTATCAAACAAAGCTTCATTAATACCATTATTAAACTTAAGGATTTTATAAGAAATAGATTTTATAATTATATTGTTTCATATCTTACATTTTTGTTCTACTTAGTTTTCTTGTTTTGTCTAATTAACCATTCTTTAAGTATTTACAAGATAGTTGTGTATTAGTTAATTGCTCATTAATGTACATAACTACTCAAGGAATTATTATTCCTCATTCTTTTATAGAGGCATTAAACTAATTTTAATACCATTTTGAATAGAGGGTTGTTTCATAGAAATAGGGCAGAAAATATACTTTTTTTTAGGAGAAAGCTACTCTATAATTTACTTTGTCTGTCCGTATGCAAGTCCGTAATGCTATAGAGGAAACTTGATTTTCTTTGCTTCTATTCAAGATAGACAGCTGAAAATTTTAGGGATGAAACAGGTTCACATTCTACATAAATATTTCAAGATTTCATCAGATTTAATTTCATAAATAAATGATAATCCTTTTAATTTAGCTAATAGCAAAGTTAACTACGTTCATAATGTAAGTTTTAAAGCATGATTGTAATAGTAAAACTTTGGGCTATAATTCAGATTTACAAGGGCTATCTCAACATAAAAAGTTATTTGGGGTCGACCTTTTTTAATTACTTTTAGTATAATAAAAACTGGTTCTTATAATCTATTATAATATTATTTGACAATAAGAAAAAAAATTTAATTGATTGTGATATTTTCTAATTTTATCAAGTTTGAGTAAGTTTTAAAAATATCAGGATAAATTCTTAGACATTAGTCATCAAAGAAAGAAGGTTAATAAAGCATTATTTTTTTCTCCATATGACAAATATTGCATAATAAATGCAATTATTTTTTCAGTTTGTTTTCTATCTCTAACCCTAAGCTTTTGACCATTTGGGCTATTTTTAATGGACAAACAAATAGAGATTGTTTTTAAATGTCTTTTCAGCTTTCCTTTGAATTATTCAAGTGTTTGGGAGTGACAGATGAGTTTTTTTTAAATTCTGTGTCCGCTTAGGGACAGAAAAATGGAAAATAATCAGGATTGAAGGTATTATAAATCTACATTCTTGATATTATTCATTTAAATATAATTTAAATATTCTATGCCCTTAAGATAAACAATGGGATTTGAATATAAATTATGATTTAACCCAAAAAGTTTTAACATTCCTCCTTTTTCCCTGGGAAGAGCATAGTCCACCCTGAGGGATTAACAAAAAAAAGTGACATACATGTTGTTTAATGAGACAACAACTATTTTTAACAGGTCATTTCAGAGGTTTTTAATGCAGTAGATTTGTTGTAGGACAAGTTTCAGACTCGTAGCATCTCTATAAATATCCTCTTTCCTTTCTGATTTACTTATTCCAACAGAAAAGTTGTACGCCGTATTAGAGCATAAACTACTACAGTGCCCTTAGAGTCAAATCAATTAGAGTATATGTTATACAGTATCTTTTATCTTTAACCATTTCTTACTTTAACCGTACTAACTAAGCAAGAAGAAAATAAAATTTTTGAATTTGATTGGCAATATGGAAATGTAATGCACCAAAAAGGTTTTTTTTATAAATCAAAGAAATTTTCCACTATGTATGTAAAATGAATATTTTCAGATGTAAAATTTTATATTTTGTTTGTAGTGTTTCAAATTTTAAAACCAATAAAAAACTAAAGAATTAAAAAAATACACAACCATGATAATTATTTTAAAGGGAACATGTACATTGGACCATGTACTGGATTAAACATTCCAAAGGTACTCTTTATTTGAAAAACTAACTATTTGTTAAGATAACTGTCCCAATTCCTACTCCAGACTGCTTGTCTACTGCATATCTTTGATATGTCTATTTTGAATGATAAATCACCCTCTATCTTGATTGATTTCTGATTAAATCTTTAACAAAAACTGACACCCTTAATAAATTCATATATAATGAGAAATCAATTTTCAACTTTCCAGTCCTTATAAAGGCCACATCATAAATTTGTGTTTTTTACGGAGGAAATTTATATAAAGCAAGGATGACAACATTTATTGAAGCGAAGCTCTGGAACGGTAGAACAACGAACATTGAAGTGTCAGAATTTGATAAGCAGAATATAAATACTATAAAACCAAAACAAAATTTGTAAGTGTATTTGTTGCAAAAAGGAAGGGCATACTTAGATTTTTAGGACTTGATCATAAAGATCCATCGCTTTAAACATTATACCTTGTTATATATATAATAAGAATCAGAATTTTAAAAAATATATAAATAGGATACTTATTGGAAATTAACAATTGTTGTAAAAAGTTCAAAATCAACTTGTTTTAAATAGACATATGTTAATGATTATAGAGTTGCTACGCCTTCTAAATCTACCTAACTGTTATAGTAAACAACATGCAAAGTTTAAAATTAATAAGACAATTCTAACATTATAGAAAAGCTTAGCTTTTAAAAATCTTATTCTGAAGTGTTAAGTGGGTGGGGGTAATACCAGATAAGTGTAACCCTGTGAAAGTTTCATGGATCTAAAATCAATTAAAGCCCTCAAAGTTGTTAAGTCAACAAGTAAGAAAATATTATTATTAAACTATGGGGACTAGTGTAAAAACAACCCAATTTTCCCTCCCTTCCTAAAAAGATTAGCTGTTCTTCTTACACAAAAATGTCCATCGTATTAATCTTAAATTTTGTAAGGTAGCAAGTTATTATATAATACAAAGTAGCTTGATGTCTGTCCGTCTGAAGCTTAAGATCTCAGTAACTGCTTGGGCTCTACTCTTCAGGGAATATACCTACTGGTCCTGTGATGGTTTTAAGCTATTTTCCTGGGGGGTGGGACACCCCCAACCCCCCCAAAAACTAAAAAAATCCACCCCCCCAAAAAAATTTACTTACATTTTTTGTAAAATCTCAGTAACCGCTGAACCGACTGGGCTCTACACTTCAGGAAATATACCTACTAGTCCTATGGTGGTTTTAAGCTATTTTCTTGGGGGGTTGGGACACCCCAACCCCCTAAAAAATAAAAAAATCCCAGCTTCCAAATTTTTATTTTTATTTTATTTTTGTAAACAAAAACCAGTAATTGGGGTGAGAGAACCCCACTGCACCTTGGGGCGAGGCCCCCATGAATCTCCCCCCCACCAAAAAAAAATGAATTTTTTTTTTTTTTACAAATTTTAATTTTTGTTTTTGTGTATGCGAACAACCTGGGTTTAATTTTTACAAATTGAAATTTTTGTGAATAGGGCAAACAACCTGGGTTTAATTTTTACGAATTTAAGTTTTTGTGCATACAACGCACAACCCGGGTTTAATTTTACCACAGAGTAATTAAAAGAATAACTTTAAAAAATATTTCTATTTAGGAGGGTTGACTTCCCTATACTTCAAAGGGCGAAGCCCCTAGAGGCTAGGGTCGAAGCCGCTAGTCTAATATATTTCATTAAAAATGTATATACAATACAAATAACTCCCGAAAAAATAAGTGGTTTCTATTTTATGAGATTTAACTAGAGGCAAATTACTATATTAAGAAATACAAACTTTACAATTAATTATGGTTAAGATTTCCAAAAAAAATTTACTATGAAAGTTGGACATAGTTTTATACTTACAACTGTTTAATAACACAATAATATTTTATAGTAGTTATAATGAATATAGCGTAATATTTCAAAATAATTTGTAAAGAAATATTTTTAATTAAACCCACTAAAAGTCTTAAAAAAATACTATTTGTATAATGATTTCAATTCCTGAGATAAAGAGCAGGCCCAAAAGCAGAAGCAACCACCTCATTTTCTTGTATCAACTGTCAGACTAATTTAAAATGACTTGCCGGCTAGCTTGGCTGGGCAAACTAGACTGATGGATTCACGCCGATATCACATGGAATGTGCCGGGGACAGGAAAATTTTAAGGAGAAAGGTGACTCCACTAAAAACGGAAGTAGTTAGAGAAAAACGAAGTACGGGGATTATTGTGGACAGAAGGGGATAGTTGTTGTGTGAAAATGCAGGGAGGAATGGGACATTGGCCTGTAGTTCATACTTGTATCCAAAGTTTTTAAGAACACGGTCTCTTATTCGTTGGCTTTTATTGAATCTTGATTGGTTGATTCAAAACTTTTTAAAATATATCATTTTCACCTACTAAAAGAGTTAGGTTGTTAAGGATGGGCATTAATTTATCATCCATTGTCCTATCCATTTAGATCCCTGGTGAAAAATTGATACTGTCGAAAAAAGGGGATATTATACACAAAATTTAGGAGAAAGGTGGTAAAAATGTAGGGGGAATAATCACAACTTTGAGGGAAAGGAGAAATAATAATAGCTGTAAAGTGCCAAAGGAGTTTTTTTTAGAGTCATATTATAGTAGCAATCTTTTCAAATTTAGATATATTGACTTTTTGTTCTTAGGTTTACACAAAAGTTTGCAAGGGGAAGGGGGGGGGGGGTTGTGATACAACAAGGGAAGAAGTTTGGGTTTAAAGAATCATTACAAGTTTTCATCAGTAAGTCTTAAATCCACAAGTAGCTTAGCCGCAATTGACATGCTTTTTGAAGAGTCTATTAATAATAAATCTATGATAGGATGACAGGTTGTATCTATTTGCCTTTTTAAAGATTGAGTAAGTTGGGTGTAGGTCGAAAAGTGTGTTTTAAATAAAGTTTAAAATTCCATATTACCTTTCAATTTCCAAACAATTATGATCTTCTGTGTATTTGGCTCTACAAATCTGACGGCCAAATCTATCTTATAATCTTCATTTTTGAGTTTTACATACGGAATAAAATTTGTAATGCAATACTTTACATTGCAACAAGGATGACAACATCCATAAAAGCGAAGCACTGAAACTGTAGGACAAACGGACATTAACACTTGTATAGTGTCTGAACTGAATAATCAGAATATAAAAGTATAAGATTCGAAGCAAAATTGTAAGTAAATTTGTTGAAAAACTGCTTGATACAGGATAATGTTTATGGACATACTTACATCTTCAAGACTTGATTATAGAGTTGCTTCGCTTAAAATATTGTTCTTTGTTGTCCCAGGAATCAACATACCAAAAATCAGATCAAACGGATAATTAGATCACATAAAAATTTGTTGTTAAAAAAGTAGAAAAATCAACATGTTTAAAATGGACATACGGACATTCTGGTAATGATTATAGAGTTGCTACGCTTTCTAAATCGTACCTAACTACTACAGTAATCACCATGCAAAGTTTGAAATCGATAGGACAATTCTAACATGCCTAAATTAACGAATAAAAGCTAACTATCTCGGACGGACGCTTTTCGCTTTTAAAAATACATTTGCACTAAAAACTCGAACGGATGAACATTTCATAGTTATAGCCAAACTTCTCTGTTTTTCTTTTTCAGCTAGAGAACCCAAGGGCATCATCTGCTTGTAATGGGATGCAATACTCTATTTTTAAAGTCTTTAGTTATGACACGGACACCTATTACCTCCCCGTCGACGAGCGGATGTACTACGTATTGGGCCACGGTCGCGCGAGTATTTTGATATTTAGAAAAATTTAAAACGTATAGACAAACATATCACATAGGGAAAGCCAGATAAAGGGAAGAATTATATTTAGAGATATTTCAAGAAAGAATGTAGGAAGTTAGTCTGGACACAGAGTAATTATATTTAGAGATATTTCAAGCAAGAATGTAGGAAGTTAGTCGGAACACTGAGTAATTATATTTAGAGATATTTCAAGAAAGAATGTAGGAAGTTAGTCAGGACACAGAGTAATTATATTTAGAGATATTTCAAGAAAGAATGTAGGAAGTTAGTCAGGACACAGAGTAATTATATTTAGATATATTTCAAGAAAGAATGTAGGAAGTTAGTCTGGACACAGAGTAATTATATTTAGATATATTTCAAGAAAGAATGTAGGAAGTTAGTCTGGACACAGAGTAATTATATTTAGAGATATTTCAAGAAAGAATGTAGGAAGTTAGTCGGGACACAGAGTAATTATATTTAGAGATATTTCAAGCAAGAATGTAGGAAGTTAGTCGTAACACAGAGTAACTATATTTAGAGATATTTCAAGAAAGAATGTAGGAAGTTAGTCAGAACACAGAGTAATTATGTTTAGAGATATTTCAAGAAAGAATGTAGGAAGTTAGTCAGGACACAGAGTAATTATATTTAGAGATATTTCAAGAAAGAATGTAGGAAGTTAGTCGGAACACTGAGTAATTATATTTAGATATATTTCAAGAAAGAATGTAGGAAGTTAGTCTGGACACAGAGTAATTATATTTAGAGATATTTCAAGAAAGAATGTAGGAAGTTAGTCGGAACACAGAGTAATTATATTACAGATATTTCAAGAAAGAATGTAGGAAGTTAGTCGGGACACAGAGTAATCATATTTAGAGATATTTCAAGAAAGAATGTAGGAAGTTAGTCAGGACACAGAGTAATTATATTTAGAGATATTTCATGAAAGAATGTAGGAAGTTAGTCGGGACACTGAGTAATTATATTTAGAGATATTTAAAGAAAGAATGTAGGAAGTTAGTCGGGACACTGAGTAATTATATTTAGAGATATTTCAAGAAAGAATGTAGGAAGTTAGTCAGGACACAGAGTAATTATATTTAGAGATATTTCAAGAAAGAATGTAGGAAGTTAGTCAGGACACAGAGTAATTATATTTAGATATATTTCAAGAAAGAATGTAGGAAGTTAGTCTGGACACAGAGTAATTATATTTAGATATATTTCAAGAAAGAATGTAGGAAGTTAGTCTGGACACAGAGTAATTATATTTAGAGATATTTCAAGAAAGAATGTAGGAAGTTAGTCGGGACACAGAGTAATTATATTTAGAGATATTTCAAGCAAGAATGTAGGAAGTTAGTCGTAACACAGAGTAACTATATTTAGAGATATTTCAAGAAAGAATGTAGGAAGTTAGTCTGGACACAGAGTAATTATATTTAGAGATATTTCAAGAAAGAATGTAGGAAGTTAGTCAGGACACAGAGTAATTATATTTAGAGATATTTCAAGAAAGAATGTAGGAAGTTAGTCTGGACACAGAGTAATTATATTTAGATATATTTCAAGAAAGAATGTAGGAAGTTAGTCTGGACACAGAGTAATTATATTTAGAGATATTTCAAGAAAGAATGTAGGAAGTTAGTCGGGACACAGAGTAATTATATTTAGAGATATTTCAAGCAAGAATGTAGGAAGTTAGTCGTAACACAGAGTAACTATATTTAGAGATATTTCAAGAAAGAATGTAGGAAGTTAGTCTGGACACAGAGTAATTATATTTAGAGATATTTCAAGAAAGAATGTAGGAAGTTAGTCAGGACACAGAGTAATTATATTTAGAGATATTTCAAGAAAGAATGTAGGAAGTTAGTCTGGACACAGAGTAATTATATTTAGATATATTTCAAGAAAGAATGTAGGAAGTTAGTCTGGACACAGAGTAATTATATTTAGAGATATTTCAAGAAAGAATGTAGGAAGTTAGTCGGGACACAGAGTAATTATATTTAGAGATATTTCAAGAAAGAATGTAGGAAGTTAGTCAGGACACAGAGTAATTATATTTAGAGATATTTCAAGAAAGAATGTAGGAAGTTAGTCAGGACACAGAGTAATTATATTTAGATATATTTCAAGAAAGAATGTAGGAAGTTAGTCTGGACACAGAGTAATTATATTTAGATATATTTCAAGAAAGAATGTAGGAAGTTAGTCAGGACACAGAGTAATTATATTTAGAGATATTTCAAGAAAGAATGTAGGAAGTTAGTCGGGACACAGAGTAATTATATTTAGAGATATTTCAAGCAAGAATGTAGGAAGTTAGTCGTAACACAGAGTAACTATATTTAGAGATATTTCAAGAAAGAATGTAGGAAGTTAGTCTGGACACAGAGTAATTATATTTAGAGATATTTCAAGAAAGAATGTAGGAAGTTAGTCAGGACACAGAGTAATTATATTTAGAGATATTTCAAGCAAGAATGTAGGAAGTTAGTCGGAACACAGAGTAATTATATTTAGAGATATTTCAAGAAAGAATGTAGGAAGTTAGTCTGGACACAGAGTAATTATATTTAGAGATATTTCAAGAAAGAATGTAGGAAGTTAGTCGGGACACTGAGTAATTATATTTAGAGATATTTCAAGAAAGAATGTAGGAAGTTAGTCAGGACACAGAGTAATTATATTTAGAGATATTTCAAGAAAGAATGTAGGAAGTTAGTCAGGACACAGAGTAATTATATTTAGATATATTTCAAGAAAGAATGTAGGAAGTTAGTCTGGACACAGAGTAATTATATTTAGATATATTTCAAGAAAGAATGTAGGAAGTTAGTCTGGACACAGAGTAATTATATTTAGAGATATTTCAAGAAAGAATGTAGGAAGTTAGTCGGGACACAGAGTAATTATATTTAGAGATATTTCAAGCAAGAATGTAGGAAGTTAGTCGTAACACAGAGTAACTATATTTAGAGATATTTCAAGAAAGAATGTAGGAAGTTAGTCAGAACACAGAGTAATTATGTTTAGAGATATTTCAAGAAAGAATGTAGGAAGTTAGTCAGGACACAGAGTAATTATATTTAGAGATATTTCAAGAAAGAATGTAGGAAGTTAGTCAGGACACAGAGTAATTATATTTAGAGATATTTCAAGAAAGAATGTAGGAAGTTAGTCAGGACACAGAGTAATTATATTTAGATATATTTCAAGAAAGAATGTAGGAAGTTAGTCTGGACACAGAGTAATTATATTTAGATATATTTCAAGAAAGAATGTAGGAAGTTAGTCTGGACACAGAGTAATTATATTTAGAGATATTTCAAGAAAGAATGTAGGAAGTTAGTCAGGACACAGAGTAATTATATTTAGAGATATTTCAAGCAAGAATGTAGGAAGTTAGTCGTAACACAGAGTAACTATATTTAGAGATATTTCAAGAAAGAATGTAGGAAGTTAGTCTGGACACAGAGTAATTATATTTAGAGATATTTCAAGAAAGAATGTAGGAAGTTAGTCAGGACACAGAGTAATTATATTTAGAGATATTTCAAGCAAGAATGTAGGAAGTTAGTCGGAACACAGAGTAATTATATTTAGAGATATTTCAAGAAAGAATGTAGGAAGTTAGTCGGGACACAGAGTAATCATATTTAGAGATATTTCAAGAAAGAATGTAGGAAGTTAGTCAGGACACAGAGTAATTATATTTAGAGATATTTCATGAAAGAATGTAGGAAGTTAGTCGGGACACTGAGTAATTATATTTAGAGATATTTCAAGAAAGAATGTAGGAAGTTAGTCGGGACACTGAGTAATTATATTTAGAGATATTTCAAGAAAGAATGTAGGAAGTTAGTCAGGACACAGAGTAATTATATTTAGAGATATTTCAAGAAAGAATGTAGGAAGTTAGTCAGGACACAGAGTAATTATATTTAGAGATATTTCAAGCAAGAATGTAGGAAGTTAGTCGGAACACAGAGTAACTATATTTAAAGATATTTCAAGAAAGAATGTAGGAAGTTAGTCAGGACACAGAGTAATCATATTTAGAGATATTTCAAGAAAGAATGTAGGAAGTTAGTCAGGACACAGAGTAATTATATTTAGAGATATTTCAAGAAAGAATGTAGTAAGTTAGTCAGGACACAGAGTAATTATATTTAGAGATATTTCAAGAAAGAATGTAGGAAGTTAGTCAGGACACAGAGTAATTATATTTAGAGATATTTCAAGAAAGAATGTAGGAAGTTAGTCGAAACAAAAAGTAATTATATTTAGAGATATTTCAAGAAAGAATGTAGGAAGTTAGTTGGGGCATAAAGTAATTATATTTAGAGATATTTCAAGAAAGATTGTAGGAAGTTAGTTGGGGCATAAAGTAATTATGCAGGAGCTTTAATTTAATATACAGATATCTATAAATCTTTAATTATAAGCTAGGTAAAAAGAAACCGCCAAATTTATTTATTTCTCGCTAAAATGAACCAATCAAAATCTAGTTGCCAAAATATCAGTTTATTATCAGAGGAGACACGTAATTTTTATACAAAATGAATCAACTCATAATCAAACCTTCAAAGGAAGCTATTACTGTAACAAAAATAGTAGCCTTAAGAGTGTAGCAACTTTATAATAAACACCAAAAAGTTAACACCGGCAGCGTGCACAGGGTTTGGTCAGGGGTGTGCGAAGCACACTCAAAAATAACGTAAAAACGAATGGATTTAGGTTCTGTAAGAGAGTTTCCCGTGGGTGGATACATCCTCCAAGATGCCCACCACTTACGTAATTAACATACTCAAAAGTAAAAAAAATATGCGCGAAGCGTGTATTTCTTTTTTAACATCCCATTAGACGAATGATATCTCCGTAAAAAGCAATTTATTGATAATTACATACCTTTTTTTTACACTTTTAAGCTTCTCTGTTTTGGTTGCTGTCATCTCCGTATATAAAAAAATGGCCAATATATTTCAAATATAATTCGTATTTTTTAAAATTACTTTAAATTTTCAATTTGCATTTCCCCTAAAAGTAACTAAGACAATAATGTTCAGTTTATAAATAGTAATCAAAAGAAAATCTAATATTTAAAGTCCATAAAATGTCTATCAAATAACGAAAAGGCCGTACAATGAAAAAAAAAAAAAAAGTAGCGGATTTTGCCGTATTTTCACAGTAGATTTTCTCCTATTTCTAGACGGACGGATGAAGAATATAATGACCCTAATTATAGTTTGCTGCGATCCTTAAAAAATAAGTGAAAAGGGGAAAGGTTCCCTGTATATACATACATATACTATAACGTACATATATGCATACATATTTGGATTAAATTAAAGCATTGACTTATCGGTATGCTCATTTTTTCAAACATTTTAAAGCTCTTTAATCTTACATTTTATCTTCAATACAATTTTTAATACAAC
Organism: Acartia tonsa; assembly: GCF_053477335.1. Taxonomy (NCBI): domain Eukaryota; kingdom Metazoa; phylum Arthropoda; class Copepoda; order Calanoida; family Acartiidae; genus Acartia; species Acartia tonsa. The sequence continues at coordinate 34,280,568 of NC_137269.1, read as the reverse complement.
TATATTTTTTTTGTTGCTATTTTTATTTGAGTAAGAAAATTTGTAAAGTTACATAAAAGATGAATATTTAGTTTTATGTTTTTTCCCCATATTTTTCTAAGAATAAATAAGAATTCGGCGCTTTACCATTCGAGTACTGATGGACCCCCACCCCTTATTTTGAAAAACATTGAAAATAAGAGAGGTTGTAGTTTTTTGTTTACTTATTTGTTACTGTAGGTCAGGTAAGGTTAGGCTATTTTCGGTACTGGATTTCCCCACAAGGATAGGACACCGCAGGTATAAGCCCACAGGTTTTTGACCCTTGCTTAGAAAAAATATAAGAAAAATTGGGGGGGGGGGGGGGGACAGTACTCAACATGCATTTAGATGAAAGCACCAAAAGTAAAATCGAAAGAGAAAAAAAATGTGAATTCTAACAAGATGACTTTTACCTTTTTTGGTCAAAAGAAAAATATAATTTTTAAAAGCGAAGCTTTTCTATAATTAGGGTCGGTCCGTACGTCCGTCCGTAACGGATAGCTTTTTTCGTTAATTTAGGCATGTTAGGCATGTTGATTTTTTTACTTTTTTTAACAACAAATTTTTATGTGATATAATCATCAGATTGATCTGATTTTTGGTATATTGATTCCTGGGACAACAAAGTATAATGTAATAAGCGAAGCAACTATATAATCAAGTCCTAAAAATGTAAGTATGTCCATAAACATTATCCTGAATCAAGCAGTTTTTCAACAAATTTACTTACAATTTTCCTTTCACTCTTTACATTTATATTCTGATTATTCAGTTCTGAAACTATACAAGTGTTAATGTCTGTTTGTCCTACCGTTTCAGTGCTTCGCTTTTATGGATGTTGTCATCCTTGTTCATAAAAAAATTGAAACATTCAAATATATAAACTCTTAATTACCTGAAATAATTATCTATACTAACCCTATTTTCAATTTGAGTTCAAAAAAGAAAAAGGGGGGGGGGATCACCTTTTATTAATAGGATGGAGATACCCTACCTTAAAAACGTATAATTATATTTTACAATAGCGGTTACTTCCCTAGAGGCCTCTATGTGTGCGAGATGATATGGGGATAGGTTGACCTTCAATGCACCTATATAAAGCATCACTGAAAAGGTCAATCACATTAAGCAAGATCTTAATTGAAATACAAACATCGTTTTCCTTCGCTAAATATGGATATTACCATTTTTGTTCCCTTGATTATTTTAGATTTACTCTTAATCAGATCAGACGACAACAAATTAATCAAAAACCAGTTTTAACTAAGATTAACCAGTTTTAAATCTAGGCGGTAAAAATGCATTCTGTCTGTTTATAAATTAGAAAAGAATTTTTGTTGGGAACAAAGGGATATGTCAAACATCTTCACTGTAATGATTAAATTATCCTTTTTATGGATTATTCATATTGAATCTCTTTTTTTCTATGAAAAATTTAAATATGCTTTTAGGGGATAAGCTAAAATTTTTAACAAAAGCACTTAAAATTTACAATCATATGAAAAAAGAAACAAAAATTTTCATTTTCAACTTTATATTACTCCCAAACGAAAATTTTAAAAAGTAATTTTCTTTTCTCGTATTCATTCAAAACCGGTGGATTAGAACCGGTTCTAATCAATACGAAAAAACTATGTCTAGCATCTAATTATATCCAGTTTTTTTTATCCTTCGGCATCTCGGGGCTAAAAAAGAGGTTTAAATCTTATAATTGTACATTTTATAACCGCGGAAAATTGTTTATAATACGATGCAAGGAATAAGTATTCTAGTACCATATCCCTGATTTTTTTCTATTTACCCTTGCAATCACTTCGCAACAAATAAAGCAGGAATAACAAAATTCAAAAGTTGCAAAACTTCTTATACTTTCTTGGAATACTCAAGTTATATTATATTATAAAACTGCTAAGTCTATATATATGTGTGTGTGTGTGTGTCTGTGTATGTGTGTGTTTGTACCAAAAGAACTGACTAATCGATGGACCGATTTGGTCCTCAATAACAAAAAAAGCTTCTTATAGGTCCTGGGTAGAGATTTTGCATTTATTTGTTGGACGGTAGCAATAAATGTAGAATATACGTTGATTTTTAAAATAAAAAATATTGACGTCAATTTAGGGTGCTAATATAGAACTTATTAATGGTCAGTTCGTTCATTCAGTAGAATGGGAGAGGGTAGGGTAGAGGACAGTAGATTTTTTTGTTATTTTAGCCCGCTGCGAGTTTGTTTCTATTACAAAACATGAAAATCTGGTGTAAGATCCAGGTAATAATATATCTCAATTATGGTAGCTCCATCCCGTGACCTCTTCCAACCCTATTTTTACGTTTGCTTTTTAAAACTTTTTTCTTTGCCAATTTTCCTATACAATTTCAAGGGCTTGCCTAACCTATGAGTTAGGGTTTCCTAAGTTTTACATTTTCCTTTGTATTTATGCAAGTGGCAAACATTTGTTCCTATGCTAGCATTAAATTTTTAATAGGATTATTTGACCTATTTTCTGCACGTGCCTTATTAATGTTTATAGAGAAGCTACGACGCACCAGAAAAAAAACTAAAAAAAAACTAGGATTCCGAGGAAAGAATTTGAATTTGTTGCATAGAGTATGCAATATGTATGTACTTTTTAGTAGAGTTAATACTTAATTAGGCATGTTAGAATTGTCCATTCCATTTTAAACTTTTCATTGTTGATTCCTGCAAAAGTAAGGTACAATTTAAAAAGCGAGGTAACTATATTTGTTAACAGAGAGAGCATTCAAATAATACTTAATAATTCATTTTTTGTTGTATTTTTTAAAGCATCTAATTAATCCAGTCAAATCATTGGATCTAAAAAATTGAATATTTGCATTACTCAGGGTAAAAATTTAGTTCTATTTTGATAATGTAAAAACTGGAAATAAAAACCTTGTAATCCATATAAAATGGGACTTTCAGAGAATCATCGTTTAGCATATCACTTCACTTTTTAAAAGCGAAGCTTTTCTATAATAAGGGTCGGTCCGTCCGTCCGCACGTCCGTCACAGAGAGTTAGCTCTTTTCGTTAATTTAAACAGGTAAGAATTGTCCTATCGATTCCAAACTTTGCATGATGATTCCTGTAGTAGTTAGGTACAATTTAGAAAGCGTAGCAACTCTATAATCAATACCAGAATGTCCGTGAGTCCATTTGAAACATGTCGACTTTTAACATTTTTTAACAACAAATTTTTTTATGTTACAATTATCCGATTCTTCTAATTTTCTGAAAACTGATTCCTATTACAACAAGGTATAATGTTTTAAGCAAAGCATCTCTATAAACAAGTCCCAAAAATGTAAGTATGTCCTTAAACCGTGTCATCTATTTATGCAGTTTTGCAACAAATTTACTTACAATATTGTTTGTACTGATGCATTAATATTCTGCTAATTCACTTCTGACAAGTGTTAATGTTCGTTTGTCCTTCCATTTCAGAGCTTCGCTTTTATGGATGTTGTCATCCTTGTTTTAAATAAATTTTGTTTGATAATCTTATTTGATAATCTATAATTCTATTTTTGTTATTTATTTTTGTAAGGACAGGCTCAACTTTTAAAATATTCTGTTGCATTGCATTGGCCTAGCTTTAGACAATAGAGATAAGAAATAAGAGGTAGAGTTCATTAAACCTTTAATAATATCAAAGCTTTTATGCAAGTAACATATGTCCTCTGGGATAGATGTAAAAAAAGAATATAGCTGTTTAAAATTTTTGATAATCTCTATTATTATAAGCAAGCAAACATAGATATATTATTATGGCAGGTGTCTTTCTATTTATACTATCTCTATTATTATAAGCAAGTAAGTTTAGATAGATTATTATGACAGGTGTCCTTCTGGTTATACTATCTTTATTATTATAAGCAAGTAAGCATAGATAAATTATTATGGCAGGTGTCCTTCTGTTTATACTATCTCTATTATTATAAGCAAGTAAGCATAGATAAATTATTATAACAGGTGTCCTTCTGTTTATACTATCTCTATTATCATAAGCATGTAAGCATAGATAGATTATTATGACAGGTGTCCTTCTGGTTATACTATCTCTATTATTATAAGCAAGTAAGTATAGATAAATTGTTATGGCAGGTGTCCTTCTATTTATACTATCTCTATTATTATAAGCAAGTAAGTATAGAGAAATCATTATAACAGGTGTCCTTCTATTTATACTATCTCTATTATTATAAGCAAGTAAGCATAGAGAAATTATTATAACAGGTGTCCTTCTATTTATACTATCTCTATTATTACAGGCAAGTAAGCATAGAGAAATTATTATAACAGGTGTCCTTCTATTTATACTATCTCTATTATTACAGGCAAGTAAGCATAGAGAAATTATCATAACAGGTGTCCTTCTATTTATACTATCTCTATTATTACAGGCAAGTAAGCATAGAGAAATTATTATAACAGGTGTCCTTCTATTTATACTATCTCTATTATTACAGGCAAGTAAGCATAGAGAAATTATTATAACAGGTAACCTTCTATTTATACTATCTCTATTATTACAGGCAAGTAAGCATAGATAAATTATTATGACAGGTGTCCTTCTATTTATACTATCTCTATTATTATAAGCAAGTAAGTATAGATAAATTATTATGGCAGGTGTCCTTCTGTTTTTACTAACTCTATTATTATAAGCAAGTAAGTATAGATAAATTGTTATGCCAGGTGTCTTTCTGTTTTTACTAACTCTATTATTATAAGCAAGTAAGTATAGATAAATTATTATGGCAGGTGTCCTTCTATTTATATTATCTCTATTATTGTAAGCAAGTAAGCATAGATAAATTATTATGGCAGGTGTCCTTCTGTTTATACTATCTCTATTATTATAAGCAAGTAAGCATAGATAAATTATTATAACAGGTGTCCTTCTGTTTATACTATCTCTATTATCATAAGCATGTAAGCATAGATAGATTATTATGACAGGTGTCCTTCTGGTTATACTATCTCTATTATTATAAGCAAGTAAGTATAGATAAATTGTTATGGCAGGTGTCCTTCTATTTATACTATCTCTATTATTATAAGCAAGTAAGTATAGAGAAATCATTATAACAGGTGTCCTTCTATTTATACTATCTCTATTATTATAAGCAAGTAAGCATAGAGAAATTATTATAACAGGTGTCCTTCTATTTATACTATCTCTATTATTACAGGCAAGTAAGCATAGAGAAATTATTATAACAGGTGTCCTTCTATTTATACTATCTCTATTATTACAGGCAAGTAAGCATAGAGAAATTATCATAACAGGTGTCCTTCTATTTATACTATCTCTATTATTACAGGCAAGTAAGCATAGAGAAATTATTATAACAGGTAACCTTCTATTTATACTATCTCTATTATTACAGGCAAGTAAGCATAGATAAATTATTATGACAGGTGTCCTTCTATTTATACTATCTCTATTATTATAAGCAAGTAAGTATAGATAAATTATTATGGCAGGTGTCCTTCTGTTTTTACTAACTCTATTATTATAAGCAAGTAAGTATAGATAAATTGTTATGCCAGGTGTCTTTCTGTTTTTACTAACTCTATTATTATAAGCAAGTAAGTATAGATAAATTATTATGGCAGGTGTCCTTCTATTTATATTATCTCTATTATTGTAAGCAAGTAAGCATAGATAAATTGTCTCCTAGGGATTTATAAATTCTCACTCTAAGATTGGACAATATGGGCTACTGCGGTTTTTAAAATAACAAATACAGCCTTTACAAGCTCAGCTGTAAAATTAAATTGAAAAAATAAATTCTATTGTCGTGTTCATGGGTTTGTATGGATTATTTCTTTTGTTTATTCAAATTACATTTTTTTATATATAGTTTAATTTCAGTTGTGAAAACTTTATAGATACTAAATAATAAGTTTTATTTCTGGAACTAAAGCCTACAATAAATTTAAATAAAAATAGATCATAGCTAATATTCAGCCAATGGGGTGGAGGTCAGTTTACAAAATCACGATAGGAAGGGTAATTTTAGTTGTGGCGGGTAATACGAAGTCTGCCCTTTATTTAAATTTTACAACATCGTTCCAACACAAGATATTAGAACAAGAACAGCCTTCCCCTTTTTACCTCTACCCCCATGATCAATCTTTGTGCTCGCTCGCAGTCGAGGAAATGTGTAGTTTGGAATCTCGGCTCGACACCGCGTCATAACTAAAACCGGTAATAATGGTTCCTACAGCTGCTATAAATAGTTAGAATATGGAGAAGGACTTGGCCAATAAACAGGCGCAACTCATTACCATGCACAGTTAGAACTTCTCAGACAACGGTCGTGCAATCATAAGGTTGATTGTCTGTTTGATGTTATTTAACCTAATATCCACAAGTAGGCGTTAGAGTATTGCATTCCATTACAAGCGAATGATGCCCGTGGTTTCTCTAGATGATCAATTTAAATCGAATGAGAAACCCCAATTAGACAATAGGTAATATGAACTAATAACAAACCTAGATAAGTCTTTTATTCATTAAATGCTATGCTAAAGTTAAAGAAACACAATAATTTAGTATGATTTAGGTGAACTAAGATCAAACTCAAATAAAGACTTTCAAATTCACCAAATGCTGTGCTTATTACACAAATTGTTTTTCTTATTTCTTTGAGAGATTTATTTATGTAATTTATATATGTTTGTAAGTCTATTCTAAATTTTCATTTAAACAATGCATGTGGCATTTATTTAAATAAAATGTAAGTCTTTCCTTTTTACCGATTATATTTTACTTTTTCCGGTTAGTCTGGATCGTTGTGTTTAACTATACAATCTTTACATAAAAGTAACAGTATCCTTTCTGTCTGTCTGTACCGAAAGATCTCGTTAACTGCTGAACCGATTCGGATCCCCTTTACAGAGTAGCTTCTTATAGGTAAATGGAATGTTTTTAGCTATTTTAAGGGAGGGTACCACCACCCCTCTGAGATGAATTGCCCTAAGAAAAAAACCTCCTCCCATTTATTTTTACTTTTTTTCGAAACTAAAATTTAAAGTGTGAGTTATTTTGGTACAATATCAGACAGTATATTCTACCTGCATAATATTTGGAAAATACATTTACTCCAATTCAACTATACTGTACTGTATTGATAGAAATAGGTTTTATAAAAGCGAAACTTTTCTAGATATAGGGTATTTCCGTCCGTGTCCAAGTAACGGATAGCCCTGACGACTTTTGTGTAACAATAATAGTTATTTCTTGCATTGTATTATAAACTGCTTTCCGCGGCTAAAAAAACTAGTTTTAATCTTATGATTGTACATTTCTATATTCGTAGAAAGCTGGATATAATACGATGCTAGACATAGTTTTTTCGTATGGATGAGAACCGGTTCTTATCCACCGGATTCGAATGAATACGAGAAAAAATTTTAAAGTAACTTGAAAAAGATTGCCGTATGTTCATCTTAGATACGGTTATTTTTCAGATTTTTGCAAAATATATATGTATTGTATATATAAGATTCCTATAAAGATTAAGCACTATACTATAGAAAAGCATCTATAACATGATTTATTAAGCCTCGCTAATAATAATGTTGTCATCCTTGTTATTTTAGTATTTTATATACTTTTTTTTGAACGCTGCAGATAAAAGTTTCTTGGCTAATGCATTGATTCAACAAATTCTTTTTAGTAGCGATGGTACTTACAAAATATTGTAGTTTAATACGTCTGTAATTAAATGAATATTACATGCGCTCCTAGCATGAGGCAGTACAGTAGAAAAATAGCCTAAGACCTATACAAATTTTCCATAAAATGGATAAACCAAACTGTTCAGACAAAAGAAAATTAAGTATTTTATAAGCTTTACAAAAAAATCTATACAAAATCTTAAGCTACAGACAAAAAAAAACTTACTACTTTTTATAATAGGATATTATGTTAGCTATAAACTAAAAAAAGTTCTTTTTTTGATTAAATTTGTTACTGAAGATATGCTTTTATTGAACGTAGGTGTCCTTGTCTTTTTTTACTCCTTTTCAATTTCTGTATCAATCCTTTATCTTGCCTTTTATCCTCTATACAATATACATTAGAGTGTTTACAAAATAGGACAATTCTAACATGCTTGAATCAACGAAGAAAGTCATTTGTCTTGGACGGACGGACATACGGACCGACCCTAATTATAGAAAAGCTTTGCTTTTAAATGTTGCCTTTTAAAATTATGCTCTAATTTGTTTTTAACCTTAATATTTTTAGCATTATTTAAAGTAAAATATTTAATTCAAGCAAGTGACGGCATATCTACTATCTGTATTTTAAATTTATCATGTTTTAGATATTAATTTATACAACTACTAGCGGCTACGCCCCTAGAGGCCTCTAGTGGCACTTTAAATGTTTTTGTTTGCTAAAGTCTCAACTATAATTTTTTACGTACGATACCTCTTCATTTGACGTTGAAGTCTCCTAAACGTTTTTTAAAATTTCGATTTTTTTGTCATTTCTCTTGGGAGGGTGGTGGTACCCTCCCCCAAAATAGTTAAAAACCTTCCCGGGACTTATGAGAAGCTACCCTGTTAAGGAGAACCCGATCGGTTCAGCGGTTAGCGAGATCCTTCGGTACACACAGACAGACAGACACACAGACAGACAAACATCCTGTTACTTTAGTATAAGGATAGAAAAAAGGTTTTGGTTACCCTCTAATATACATAAATGTATAATGTATATTCTTGTATTTTTTACTGTTTTTCCTTGCATTTTTAAAAGCGAAGCTTTTCTATAATTAGGGTCGGTCCGTCCGTACGTCCGTCCGTACGTCCGTACGTCCGTAACGGATAGCTTTTTTCGTTAATTTAGACATGTTAGAATTGTCCTATCGATTTCAAATTTGGCATGGTGATTCCTTTAGTAGTTAGGTACGATTTAGAAAGCGTAGCAACTCTATAATCATTACCAAAATGTCCGTACGTCCATTTTAAACATGTTGATTTTTTAACTTTTTTAAATAGCTTTTTTCGTTAATTTAGGCATGTTATAATTGTCCTATCGATTTAAAATTTTGCATGGTGATTCCTGTAATAGTTAGGTACGATTTAGAAAGCGTAGCAACTCTATAATCATTACCAGAATGTCCGTACGTCCATTTTAAACATGTTGATTTTTTTACATTTTTAACAACAAATTTGTATGTGACCTAATTATCTGATTGGTCTGATTTTTGGTATACTGATTCCTAGGACAACAAAGTACAATATTAAAAGCGAAGCAACTCTATAATCAAGTCCTAAAAATGTAAGTATGTCCATAATCATTATCCTGTATCAAGCAGTTTTTCAACAAACTTACTTACAATTTTGCTTTGACTCTTATACATTCGCATTCTGATTATTCAGTTCTGACATTATACAAGTCTTAATGTCCGTTTGTCCTTCCATTTCAGAGCTTCGCTTTTATGGATGTTGTCATCCTTGTTAATGTACAGCATTTCGTCATCCAAACAGGTCTGTCTGTATATTAGAAACTAACGTCTCTTTTTGTCAATCCTTATACTAAAGTAACAGGATGTTTGTCTGTCTGTGTGTCTGTCTGTGTGTCTGTCTGTACCGAAGGATCTCGCTAACCGCTGAACCGATCGGGTTCTCCTTAACAAGGTAGATTCTCATATGTCCCGGGAAGGTTTATAACTATTTTGGGGAAGGGTACCACCACCCTCCCTAGAGAAATTAAATTTTTTTTTAATTTCTCAATTTTAGAAAGAGAGTTCAACGAAAAACAAACATCAAACGTAATTTTTTTTTTATTTTTTCTTTTAAAATCTAAAATAAGAAATTGAATTATTAAATTCGACTCTCTCCTCCTCAAATGCCCCTAGAGGCCTCTAGGGGCGTAGCCGCTAGTCCTATTAATAAAGTAACAGGATGTTTGTTTGTCTGTGTGTTTGTACCGAATGGTCTCGCTAACCGCTCAACCGATCGGGTTCTCCTTTACAGGGTAGCTTCTTATAGGTCCTGGGAAGGTTTATAACTATCTTTGGGGAAGTATCACCAACCTCCCAAGAAAAAAATCCCCCTGCCAAAAGAAGAAAAAATTTAATTTAATTTTTCATAACTAACAATAAAAACAAAGGACGTCAGCCCCCCAAACCCCCCCCCCCTCCAAAATTTTTCTTTCCTGAATCAAATTTAAAAAAATGGTTATCAAATTCAATTCCCTCCGCCTCAAGTGCTCCTAGAGGCCTCAAGTATTAGGCTAGTATTAGTATAAATTGGTTACAAAGAAGATAAAGTATAGAATAGAATCCAGATAGAAGATTCTGCCTGGCTAGCCTGAAATAAAATTGGAACATTTGAAAGCCCTAAATGGCTACAAGGCTTGTAGTAAAATCATATGATTTCAGATATTATCGAGAAATGATATGAAAAATAAATGCCTTTTTTAATAGTATACTAAAAGCCATACAGCCAATCGTCCAGCCATATTTGTCCTATTCACAATGGATTAAAACCTTATAGTATAAGCAAAACTTTAAACAAAAATTCATTTCAACATGAATTTAGTAAAAAAATGACTTTAAAAATATTTGGTTAAGAAATAATGATCACGGCATTTGTATTAGGCTTGCGCATGAATTTATTTACAAAAAATCCTTAGCAGCTGATTTTTAATTCTTTCAAGGTCTGAGAGTAAAAGATGTTTATATCCAATTATATATTTTTAAGTATTTTAATTTCAATTATTATCATAAATTATTTTATTAATTGTTGAGTTATACGCAAGTTACGTTTACATTTCGTAATCGAGTAATTACGCAAGTTGCGTCATAAAGTATATTGACAGTGGTTAAATGTAAACAATATTAGATAAACATAAATTTAATTTCTATGCAGTAGAGACATAAAGTTAGATGAAAAATCTAATACTTTTCGATATATTTTCATTAAAAAGATATTATTTCAGTTTTGTCCCAACTTGACATGTGTACCATTCAAGTTTCATATTATGTTTTTATTGCGCAAGCGCAACTTATCTTCAATATTCCCTAAAATATTTGAGGTTTTCATTTCTATTCCTCCTTATTCTATGATTGGTTACCCTGATTTTCTAACTTGATAATATCAAGTTGGGAACCACATTATATAGGTTCAATGGCACTACACACTTTGTCTTTCACAGATTATAAACTAACAAAGGCAGAGTTTGTACATTGATAATGTAGATGGCTGTACAAACCCCCCTGACAATGAAATAACACCCCACCTCTTGTTGTCTGTATTACACCCTCCTTGATTTTGAATTAAAGAGATGCAAAAAATCGTCAGAAATTTTTGAGTTCGATTTGGGCACCCCTCTAGCAAAACACTGTTAACGCCACTAACATAAATGTTGTATTTTCATATTAATGTTTTCAATATTAAAATTAATGTTTATAAAATTTAGGTTATATAAACACAATTATCAATAATGTTCACCTTATATAGCATCCACATTTTCAAGCAGGTATTGCTTTTATTTACCTATTTACTCAACTAAAACATGCTCTTTCTTCACATATCTCTGTTATTGTCATCCTTTATACCTTATAAATGTGTGTTTTACATCCTTTTACACACATTTCATGATGGTTCTAGCATCAGCTGGTAAACCATTACAGCTGAATATAGTACCTGGACAAAGTGTCTCAAAATCAAAAATGGATAATCCCTCGTTTTTATGGCATCACAAGGCTGAATTTTTGAGGCACGTTTTCAAGCTACCTGCATATATAGCCCTTGAAAGCTTAAAGCAGTAAATTGGGTTGACATAACAGCTGCAGCCATAACTAACCGCGAGGATTCAAGACTGCAGGTGGCTTGTAGGAAGAATTAATCACCCTCAACCACAACCTCCGTCAGTCAAACTTTGAGTCAGCCACTGTTAGCCGCGGCCACTCTCTACACCTCTCAGTCTTCGCCACTTCATGCAAAAGCTGTTAATTTCAATTCAGCCGCCCTTAGCCTCACCCATTCTAAGCTGCAGCTTCTAAATTGCTAATATCTCTTTCTTCAACGATCAGAGTCGTTTTAATAATGTCGCGGATTTTCTTGTTACTCTAATGTTCTGGTGATTAGAGAAACCAAAAGTTAAATTGTAGTACACTTTTCTGGAAATTTATGGTGTCAATAAATACCGCAAACAATATTCCATTGATATGATTTAAAATATTATATTAGCAATAATTTTCACATCACAGTGTCAAAAGTTTTGGAGGAGGGGTTATTGAACTGTAAATCATACGGGTCCCTAAAAGTTTTATTGATGAAATTTCTAATTTATTATTAAGCTTTATGCAGCCGCTACACTATTTTTAGCAGTATTAATATTACTAACCGCAGCTGTTTAGAGTACAACTCTAGAAGCTTTTGAATTAACTAGCAAAAAAACACCTAACATTTTTTCTGATCATGTCGAAAAAAAAGTTTCTTTTCGAATTGATGAATCGCCAAATCTATAGCCTTATTGCAATCAGGAAGTTTAATACCTAAACAATCTATGCAAAAGCAGCATGCACACTTTAATACAATAGATTAATTAAAGAAGGAAGACAACATTTAGAAGTAGCAATGTATTCTAATGACCGACATACTGACAAACAAAGTATATAACATAGGGAATCTTCACAAAAAATAGTCATCTTTTTTTAAATCCAACCGAGAATAGTTATTTCTTTCATCGTATTATAAACCGCTTTCCGCTTTAATCTCATGATTGTACATTTCTATATTCGTAGAAAGCGGTTTATAATACGATGCTAGACATAGTTTTTTCGTATTGATGAGAACCGGTTCCTGTCCACCGGATTCGAATGATTACGAGAAAAACATTTCCCACATGGCGTTTCGGATTAATAAATAGACTCACACACAAAGTGAATTTTAGAGCAGCTTTGATACTTAAAAAGACAAAATTTTACATATAAATTTTATTTACTCTCAACTTTTAACAACAATTTTCCCTTACAAACTAATCTTATAATTATTATTGTTGAACCATTCAAAGAAATGGATGCATTCTCTTTCCTCCTTTGAGATTATATTTTTCAATAAAATAATCACATTATTTTTAAAATTGCACTGTGGGGCAAAGATAGGACTAAAATATGTTTAGCAGGTTGAACACTTTTCTATTTTAATCGCCAGTTCTTTTGGTCCGAAGACCCGGGCTAACAAGAATGGTATTGATATTATTATTTTTATTTTATTATTTGTAGAAAAATGTATAGGATACATGATTTTTCACTATGGCTTAAAACCGGTTCTAATCCAGCGGATATTAATCGGTTTCAAAGCCATACTAGAAAACTTAACCCTTTTTTATTTTATTGTAGAGTAGAAAATTAACTCCACTTATCTTTCATTTACCCCATCGTGCAATGGTTCTATTGAATTTTATACTTTATTACAATTTCTTTGTTTATTTTAGATATACCATTAAATTCAATAAATCGTACATCTAAATTTTCTTGAAATTTCAACAAATAAAATTATTGCGATCTCTTTACGTATTGATTTTTACCAGTGCATAATTTAGCATCATAAGCCTATAAGCTTGTAAATACAAGAATTATAGTTAGAGAATTTCTCTCTGGAGGATTTTGAAATGGGAATGCATTTATTTAAACGTTGTCAACATCCTTAATTCTAATATTATTAATTTAAATACTCTCCATACAGTAGGGAACAGAAACATTTTTTTTGGATCATGGAAAGAAAATAAATAATAGTTATTTCTCGTATCGTATTATAAACGGCTTTCCGCGGATATAGAATGTACAATTATAAGATTAAAACTAGTTTTTTTTAGCCCCGTGGTGCCGAAGGCACCGGCTAAAAAAACTAGTTTTAATCTTATGATTGTACATTTCTATATTAGTAGAAAACTGGATATAATACGATGCTAGACATAGTTTTTTCGTATTCATGAGAACCGGTTCCTATCCACCGGATTCAAATGAATACGAGAAAATAAATTCTGTCATTTCCTTCCCTCTTCATTCTTACTTCTCCCTTTCTATTCAAGCGACTGTGCCCCTAGTTTATAGGAAGGGAAGTACAGTATCATAATGTAAAACCCACCAAAGACTAAATTTGAAAATAAAACCACTCCCTAAAGTGGATAAATTAATTGATTCAGTGGTTGTGAGATCTAACAGACAGCCAAACAAAAAAACCGGGAATAGTCCCTCTCGTGGCAAGGCCCTGACGGGGGGATTCGTCATATTTTTAAAATGGCTTTTGATAGGTTAGTTTAGGTTAGGTTAGGTTATATTGGGTTAGATGATTGCCTCACAGAGTAAGGCAATTGGCCTCGCAAGGGTAGAGCCCCCCGCAGAGGCTATAAATAGAAGAAAAGTTACTGTGAAAAAAACGAAGAATCGCCCCTTAAGGAGTGTTGCCACGAAATGGACTATACCCAAAAAACCTTACACCTTTATATAAAAAAATAACATTCTTAATATGATAAAAATCAGGGCTCGGTAGCCACAGATGCTTTTAGCTGATTTAGATTTGGAAAAGTTTAAGCTAGTGCCGTGCGGCTGCCGAGCCTTGAAAAAATCGTTGAATAAATCTCAATTTCAAAGTGTGATTTTTAATTGCTTTTTAGATAAATATTTGACAGGAATCTCAAGGGATAAGACAATGGACGACAATTATATGTACATCAGTAATGATGAGACAACATTACATAAAAAATATTGGCTAAAATTTTGGAAGTACCCAAAGTTTGGATACCAATATAATAAAAAGTCCAATGTCACCTCCCTCTCTGAGATTTGAGTAGTAACAATTCAGTTTAGGTAGATGGGTTCACTCTGAAACAAAAATATAGGAAAAATAAGATGATTCCATTTATCTTATAGGTCTCAATTTGATGACATCATCATTGCATTGAGTAAAAAAGACATGCACATTATATTAGGTATTTAGAATTCATGTAATATTCAATTTCTTAAATGAAAAAGAAACAAGGATAACAATATCCATAAAATCGAAGCTCTGAAACGGTAGGACAAACGAACATTAAAACTGGTAGCGTAATCTAACTGAATAATCTAAATATAAAAGTACAAAATTTTAAGTAAATTTTGTGAAATACTACTTAAATACAGGATAATGTTTAAGGATGTACTTAAATTTTTAGAACTTGATTATAGAGATGATGCTTCACTTATAACATTGTTGTCCTACGAATCAGTAGGGAAAATATCAAATCAATCGAATAATTTTTTCACATTAAAATTTGCTGTTAAAAAAGTTGAAAATCTATATGTTCAAATGGACGTATGGACATTCTGGTAACGATTATAGCGTTGCTCCGCTTCCAAATCCAACATAACTAGTTCAGGAATCCCCATGCACAGTTTGAAATCGAAAGGACAATTCTAACATGCCTAAATTAACGTAACGGACGGACGGATGTACTGACTGATGAACTGACAACTGACGGACGGACCTACCACAAATTATAGAAAAGCTTTGCTTTAAAAATGATTTATATCTGTCTACCCTGAAAAATTCTAAAACCTGACTAACACAAATAAGTTCAAACACTTGGTCGAAAGCAATACCAAATAATTGTAATTTATTCTAAATCCAATTCATTTTTAAAACAGTGTCCACACTTTCCGACCAATGGTAATAATCTATGTGGGAATAATATTGTCTATCATAGATAGAGGAAGCAATAATTTTTTTTTGTAAATTGTCCTTTCCTAAATCCTATGATTCCTGATTTTATTTACCTCTTTGATTTAGCAGAGAATGCGAGTAGACAAATGAATCTGTAGGTAAACCAATACACAATTTCAAGCAGTGACAGTATACTAAATTATAATATATCAAACAAACATTATTTTATTTTCAATTTATTTATCTTATTTTTATTCTTTTGCAATTTTCAGAAAGATATTTACTTATTGTTTTTAAAAAATGATTAGAGGATTTTTACAAACTGTTTTTGAAGATTTTTTTTCAAACTACTATCTAATTTAACAAAAAAAATGTTAAATACCTATCTCTTAAACTATTTATTATGTAATTATACTAATGTCGACATTTTTCATTAAAACGTTTATTTCGCCAAATATTTAGATATTCAATGCCCTTTTATACCTATAATATAAAGTAGTAAGTTTTTTAGTTTTAAGCTTAAGATTTCGATATCTACTAAAGTAGTTTTATTTTATAGATAATTTATATGGTACCGGGATGGTTTTCTGCTATTTTTCATTTGGTTTTAGACTATGTTTCTGCTTTCCCTTTACCTTCGATAACAAAGCTTTTAGATGCTAGTGACGCAACCACAAGTACTTATATAAAGGCACATTTAAACTGTAATTGTATTCCTTCACATATCATGGTTCACGATGTAGTATAAATACGTTAGCTTTCCCTCGAGATTTTTTTTTACTAATTCATTTTCCAATATGGCTAAGAAACAAGTTGATATCCGCTGGATCGGAACCATTTCAGAACCGAAATGAAAAATCATGTATCATATTACAGACAATTTTCCACGAATATTGGAATAAAATCCATAAAAATATTACCAGTTATGTTGGCCCAGCATCCTTTTTTTATATTTATATATATCTTTTATTTTTATATACGCGGAAAGCTGACTTTAATACAAAGAAATAGATAACTATTGATCTTTTACACACTCTTCTGTTTCTTAGGCTTTGTTACTTTATTAAGAAAAGGTTTAATGTTAGGTCAAGTTATAACTTGATAGAGCCCTGCAAGGTTTTAATAATCAGCAAATATAAATATCCTAATTGTCCTGGCAAACTTGAACTCTCCGGGAAGTGGAGCAAAGATTACAATTTCAAATTTAAATTTAATTTTGGTTCGTGGAAATTTACTGTCAAGCATATGTAATATCTTAAGTAGGTTTTACATTTTCAAATTTTTCTTAATTTTTAGTCTAATATACTATCGTTACTTGGATGTTGATTTTATTAAGTGATACTTCCAGCTGGCTAACATAATGATACCCCAATACACTCCCTTTACCCATCCCCTCCTTTTCGACTGAAATAACAACTGACAATCAAATGAGGTCCATGTTAGCAACCTAAATTGATGAACAATTTTCTCCTGTCAATAAATCCATGTATATCATATAACCATTTTTAGCATTCAAACAAGGAATTAGATATTGTAATCAACAAATAAAAAAAGGATTCTAAGATATTATGCTTGTTTTTACAAAATACCTTATCGCCATAGAAATTATCAAGCAAAGTTTTATTATGACTAACCTAGCAACTTGATTTCTCATAACTGATTTAATTATTTTGCTTATAAAGTGAGGCCAAAAAGTTGCGTCTTTGCAAAAAAATCTTTCATAATCGTTCTTGTTTGAGTTTCAGATATTTAAAATTGAGACAGAATTTCCCGCAATGCATATTTTCTCCTAAAATATTAAAAGTCTACCAGAAATGTAAAGTACATAATACTACATATACATTATAGAGAAAATTACAGTTCAACGCAATAAAAATATAAATCAAAACAAGGTTTCAGCCTTCTATCGTAAATAGGAGCCGAGAAAATTAATTCGTTGAAAATATAGAACAGCCAAAAACCTCCTATAAAGCAGTCTGACTGCTATGGATGAGGTATACCTAATTGTACTCCATACTGATGGGAATGTTGACAGAAGATCAGCCTTCTATCTTTAATAGGAGCTGAGATAATCACGTTTTCCCGCTTCGTGTCTTCCGGAAGGACGGACAGACGGAGGGATAGACGGACGGACAATTGGAATTATAGAGTAGCTTCGCTTCTAAAAAATACCGTTCAACGCATAAAGAAGATAGATGCGCAGTAAGGGGGGTAGGACTGTTAATTTTAGTGGTACTAGCAGTGTCCAAGTTTTTCCACTATCAATATAAATTAATAGAATGGGGACATTTTTAATCTAAATTGGATATGTATATTGATTTATAGTCCATTTCTTAACCCTGGAATTTTGTGATTAATAACAAACGTTTTAAGAAAATACTTCATCTTAAAATTTGATTGATTTGTTCCAGATGAATGAAGTCTTCAAGTTTTTCAACCAATAATTTTAATCAGCAAAAGAGTAATTTTGTTTAATCATTATTGGGGATGCACATCAATTTACGGCCCAATTTACTATACCTTCTTAAAAATGTAAACCGCAATACTGATATGGTATAAATTAGGACAAAATATAAATTCATCTTTAAATTATTTATAAAATTTAACTTTTAAAACTTTGCAAGAAAATGTCCAAAATATTAGCAAAGTACTTTTATATATTAATAATGTGCAATTTATGTACATTTTAAGTAGTTCAGCTATCTGTTATAGATAAGGTCTGTCCGTAAGTTGATATTATTGAATAATTTGTTGAAATCTTACAACTGTGCATGTACATTAAAATTTTTGGTTGGACACCGCTAGATTGGAACCAAACAATCAAAATTCAAGAAAGTACCCAAAGATTTCGAGCCAACGAATATTATAACCTGGTTAAAATACTTTGGGTACTACACATTAGTGTAATATAAAGTCCAATGACCCCACAAGTCTATCTCTGGGATAAATACAAAATTAAAAAGTGAAAATTTAAAATATTGAATAAATTTTGGTGGGTAGAGCCCTCAGGTGAACTTGGTAAAACTCTTTGAGGAAATAATTAAATTTCCATAAGAAAAGTGGATACCCTCACTTAATTTCCATATCTTGCCTTGGGTATTCACACAATTAGGCAAAATAATTTTTGACCCTCGGCTTCAATATAACGAATTTGAATTTAATGAAGTAAAACTTTAAGAAAAGAAGCCTAACTGACAAAAATAAACCTAAAAAACACACAATTTTCCTTTTTGCCTATGTTAGATCATGTTAGAAGAATCCTACAGGGCTAGTAACCTGCAATGGTGTAAACGTGCTTTCAAAAGATTAAAAAAAAAATCTGCTTAAGAAAGTAAACCAATTTTATAAAAAGAAGTTACAAATTAATAGAAAAAGGCATGATTATTAAGGAATTTTAGAAAAGATGAAAAGGTTCACGATGCAAGCAACAAAATTGTGGATAATTTTTAAAAGCAAATCTAAATCCAAAGAAATTCAACCGTTTAAAGTTGACATATTGTATAGTTAAAATAAAAATAAACTTCCTTATTAATACCAATAATGTAGACGGACTAGACTTTATTACCTACGGTCCAATAAAGGGGTTATTGATCTAGACTTTCTATATCAATTCGTGGGAACACCTTGTACTGGAGTAAATTTCCGTCGGTATATTAAACTAAGAAATAACAGTAAAATAATAATAATGAGCCCTCCTAACATCAATAGTTATAATATGATTCTCAAAACCACATCTACTAAATGTGGTCAACTGAAAATAGTTGCCGAATGTTAACGCAGTTTCCTGAGTGTTTCCTCATCCTAGCTCAATATTTACTACTAGCTAAAAAAGCTTCAAACTTCAAAAAAAAAATCAAAATTTAAAAAATTTAAATTTATAATGTATAATGAATAAATCGTTTATACATTCAAATTTTGATTTTTTTAAGGGAAGTTTGAAGATTTGTAGCTGGTAGTAAATATTGAGCTAGGATGAGGAAACACCCAGGAAACTGCGTACACATTCGGCAACTATTTTCAGTTCATCCTACTAAAGCAGACACTTCACACCTAAGGCCGCAATTTGAATTTTTATTAAAGGGTTATAGACCTTTTTTGTTTTTATATTTCAATTCTAAATATTATTTCATTAATTTGACATTTCGTTTATCAAACTCAAATGCATATGAATAAACAACTTCAACAAATGTGTTTGATTTATTATATTCAATTCTAAGCAAATTTGCTTTTTTGGTTTGTTTTTATATGTCTTATACATTTCGAAAAGCTTAGAGGGCTACCCCCTCCATTTTTATGAAACGAATAGGATTAAATAATTTAAAAAAGGGAACTTTTCAAAAATTTTTAAATTCATATAAGATTAATCTATAATACAAAGTAGAATGATGTCTGTCCGTCTGTCCCTTAAGATCTCGATAACCACTGAACCGATCGGATTCTACTCTTTAGGGAATATACCTACTTGTCCTGTGGTGGTTCTAGGCTATTTTCTTGGGGGGTGGGGCAACCCCAACCCCCCAAAATACAAAAAATACCCCGCCATTTTAATTTAAAAAAAAAAAAAGTGGTGGATTGGGGGATCTCCAGGTAATAAAAGATGTAATTATACCTCTTGGGGCAAAGCCCATAGAGGCTAGGTGCGAAGCCGCTAGTATTCATAAAACTGTATTAAAATTAAGAAATAGAATAAACTTAAAAAAATGGTTTAAATCAATTGATACATGCAATTGTAAAATATAAGTATATATGCTATTATTTTCCTTTTTTTCTAACCAGCGCCTACGCCCCTTGCATCTAGAGGCTCTGTATTACAGTGATATTGAAGTGGGAGAATTATAAACAATTGCTGGACTAATGTTAAGCTTCCCAAAAATAGAGAACTCAAAAGATTAAAATCTCAGTAGGATCTTTACGGATAAAGCAAAAAATACTACAAAAATTGGATGATTGACCTCTTATTTCGCTACTACTTCTTGTCTGATACTATAGAACGAGTATTTAAATTTAGAGACTTTAGTTATCACTTTAAACTCATCTTTATTTAATATCATCCTGTGTATTTAAATTCAGCCTTATGTAAATTTTTAAATTGATACAAAATACTTCTTAACCATAAAAGAAAAAGAGACATACAAATAGATTTAAAATAAGTATACTTTGATAGATAGATAGATAAATTAATAGAAAGCTTTATACCTACTTGGGTTCAAATATACATAAAATGTTACTCTCCCCAAAAATAGTTAGAAACCTTCCCATGATCTAAGAGTAGCTACCCTGTAAAGAAGAAACATATCGGTTAAGCGGTTAGCAAGATCCTTTGGTACAGATAGATAGACGAACAGGCAAACATCTTGTTACTTTATTATAAGGATGAGGTAAATCGCCCATTTTGCGTTAATAAATCAGGTAGACAAATAATGATTTCATACCTGAAACCCAAGAAAAGTGCCAGGTAGCCACCAATAGAGGATATCAAAGTTAAACTACTCATTGCCACAGATCTTTGTAGTTCTAAAACAAGCAGCAGGTTTATTTCTTTTTATCTTACTAGGCCATAACGCCAGCCAGTCTAAATAATCAGAATCTTTTAATTGGTCGTGAGATGCGACACCAACTCAAGAAAAGTGAAACGTTTCAAAAAATCTCGAAGCCATTGGTCCCATAAAATGCATACATTAGCATGTAAAAAATTTGATTGGACTTTAACCCTTTACAGTCGGGCCCCTTGCCGCACCTTAATCAGTCGGGGGGGGGGGCGTTCAACGCCCCCCCTTATTATCTCAGTTCCTATTAGAGCTAGAGGGCTAAATTTTTTTGTGCAAGTCCTCTGTTTGATAATGAATTTCCGACCTTTTATAAGTCTAAGTCAATTTTCGCTTCCTTCACCCTTTTATTTAACAACCTTTGTTTTTAGGTCCTTTTTTACTTAAAAATTTCAAACGGCTATAATTTTCTTATTTTTGAAGCTAGAAGAAAATTTTTTTTCTAGAAAATTTTTATCTTTATGTAAATTTTACATTTGAAATATCAAAATATAAATTTCAGCGGCCGCAGCTGTACTTGGCAGCTGCCAGCCGCCGCAGTCGGCGGTCGGCGGGAAAACGGCGGCGGATCTTCATGAAATTTTAATACGTTATGTAGACATGTAAGAAAAGCTTAAGTTTAAAATTTGAAGTCTCTAAGTCAAAAATTCCGGCCACAGGACCCTTTTAAAGATTTCTGGAGACCTGGAGGATCAGGACCTGCAGGATCATACCTGGAACCTGAAAGTGACTTGAACACCTGTATTTTATATAAGGATGTACTACTAGAGGATTTTTTAGTATTTTGGTATGATAAAATGCTTTGTTTTAGTCAAAAAAATATTTTTGCTCTTTACCTGGATGACCCTGCCAGGTTTGCTGGCATCCTGTGCCCGCCAGGATGGAGATATTCAAAAAATTCCAACTCTCAGTTATGTGTCATACCCATACTTAAAAAGTCAAGCAGTTTGGGCTCTTCATCTCTCACACACAGAAAATGAGATAGAAAAAACCGGAGGGGGGGGCGTTCAACGCCCCCCCCCCGACCGTTAAGGGTTAAGAAGCCTGCAGGAAATACGCCGTTATTAACTGCTGAAAGACTGATACAAGTAGACCAAATACCTTAAATTTAAAGTCTCAAGCTTCAATAACAAAAAAGTTATATGTATCTTAAAATTATATTTTAGGGAGCTAAAATTCTCCAAAAACTTCGAGTGTATAGTCCTGCTACCAACCTGTAGAACCCGGAGAGCCAGCATATATATAAACAATAGCTCTGTCCTTTTCAAAAGCATCATAGGGGTCACGTCCATTCTACAAAAGTATTTTAGTTTATTAATAAAAAAAGCGGTTTTAACTGTTTTTAAATTTTATCTTTTGAATTAATGATTAATATAAGTAATTTTTTTACTATCAAATTAAATTAGGGGCTACGCCCCTAGCATCTTGAGGCTCTGTTTACAAAAGGGTTCAAAAATATTCTTAAATCTAAAAATAATATATCTGAAAACCATCCCGGGACATATGTGAAGCTTCCCTTAAAAAGGAGAACTAAATCAGTTCAGTAGTTATTGAAATCTTAAGCATCAGACAGAAAAAAATTTTACTTACTACTATATTATAGGATAAAAGAATTGTATTGTCTAAATAAATAATTTTACCTCTTTGTAAATTGTAAATATTTCTTTCTCTAAATTTTCCTCGGTATAATAATATCTTACAGAACTCTGATAATAAAAGTTAGCATTATCAGTATAAAGTGTGTATGGCTTCAAAACCGATTTCTATCCGCTGGATCAGAACCGGTTCTGTCACACTGAAAAATCATGTATACAAGGCATTATATTAGTAACAGTTTTCCAAGATTATCAAAAATAAATCATAAAATTAAAACTAGTTTCTCAGCCTGGGCCTTCGAAGCCCTCGGGATAACAAAACTGGTTTTAATCTTGTAATTTTACATTTTAATATACGCAGAAAGCTGTTTGTAACACGATGCGATAAATAACTATTCTATACACCAGGAATAGTTATAACCAAAAAGCAAAATAAATATAAAATAATATTTGGGGGCAAATGGAGATTTCGTCAATTTTACGATGTGTTGCCCCCCAACGACAGCTGAAAAAAAAGTATAGGTTTTGTGATTTTTTCCCGAATTAATTTCGTTGTTGGTTGAAGCTGTCTATACACCCCTGAAACAAAACTACCAGAAAGTTAATGAAAAAAAGAATTTAATATCATAAAGTGTGATTATCTTTAGCAACATAAGAAAAAGAAAAAGAAGCAAGAAACTTATTTTACATTAGGTAGCTGAGCAACTCTGCATTTTGTCTGTCTGTCAATTTGATTTGACTTTATTTACTTATTTTAAATAAAAAGATAAAAGAAAAAAAGTAGTCACATATAATGAGAAGAAAACATACTGAATGCATTTCAGAGACACACAGAAAACTGTCCCGAATTTGTATTAATTTTGAGGAACAATACTCCAGTGACGTCATATTTTTCTTTCCCGAAAAAGTGAAGGGGGAAAGAAAAAAAAGGGAAGGGGGAAAGAAAAAAGAGATGGGAGAAAAGGGGGTTTTCCCCATCTCTTTTGAAATGATTTTCTTCCCCCCTTCCCTTTTTCGGGAAAGAAAAATATGACGTCACTGGAGTATTGTTCCTCAAAATTAATACAAATTCGGGACAGTTTTCTGTGTGTCCATTTCAGAACGTATTTCAAAACTGAAAACTAGATTATTTTGTGCCTAATATTCCAAGGAATCAAAGGACAAAATTAACTAAAAGAACTAATTTCCCTTTCGTTTTAAAAAAAAAATCAAATATGCACTGAATCTTATAACAAATATGTTAAAACAAGAAAAAATGAGAATGAGAAAAAGAGTAGAATATAATATGTAATTACTTTACCCTTAGGCAAATCCTTTATATAATATTCTAACACATAAAAGATAAAACACAGTATTTTCAAATTTTATGAGTAGGGGGGGGGGGGGGGGCATAGAGAAAAGAATTGTTTTTGATTAGATCTTACACCAGATTTTCATGTTTTCTGATAAAGTGAAACTCGCAGCGAGCTAAAATAACGATACCCCCATCCACCACCTTAAACCTATTCTACTAGATGAACGAACTGACCAATAAACAAGTTACTTGTTAGCAATATAAATTGACGAATATTTTCCCCTGTCATGATATCCACGTATAAATCCTTTGTAGATAGACAATCAACTATTCTTTACTCTGAAAATCATCTAGTTTTTAATTTTAAAACTGTTATAGTTTAATTTTGGACATTACCTAAGGATTATTTTATATTATATCTAACTGAGAAATTCCACAATTTATTTATATTATACTTTCCCTTTATATTTAAATAAGATTTCTTTTACTATTAAAAGAATTTCAAGTATATAATTTTTATTTTTTGCTTTGCTGCTTAGAAAGTTGTTGTTCTTGATATTAATAAAATATAATTTACCTTAATATTTTCAATGTAAGCAGGAGAGGCTGTTGAATAATTTTCATATGCTTCTTTCACCTTTAAACATTATCATCAATATTTGTTAAAAGATGGTACGCCCTGAAAGGCCTCTAGGAACACATGAGTGAAGGAGAGTGGGGGGTAGTCGACTCCAAACTTTCAACTTTACACCATATGGGCTTGGAAGACCCTTGGATGTTTTTTAAGATATTCATTTCTATGAGGCCTATATTAATATCATTGCCATTTCTAAGATTGTAATTACCATTTTGGTGATTATTTCTAATCCAGGTTGGATAAAAAGGAGGAGATAGAATTTCATTTAAAATAGTCATGCATAGTCATAAGAGATGAATATTCTATTTCTTGCATTATTGGAAGGATATTATGTTCCTTAAATAGAGGTATAGTTTTAGTACACATAGAAAGAATATTTGAACAATAATTGATATGAGATTGGAAATTAGCATCATATACCAGTATTAATATTGGTGTAGGAAATAGATTACTTACTTGCAGTCTAAGTGAGTAATTTACTATCATGATTACGTGTACGAAAGGAAACATTAATCAGAAAATATCAGTATCATTAACTTATTAATGAAGCAAAAGAAATTTCCTTATAAGTAAATTTCATTTGGTGCTTTCACTAAAAAAAATTTCTGGCCAATGAAACCATCAGTCTCCCCCCCTCCCCCCTTCAAGAATGTCATTTGGACTGACAAACTAATTTAGTCCTATATTTCATGCTCTATTGTAATGAAAATCATTATTATCTTTCTCAGCAGCCAAGTAAATATCATTTCTACTGACAGCTTCTGACAAACTGACTGAAAGACAGAAAAAAAGTTACAAATTAGGTTGGCTGAATAAGACTACTACACTTACTTATGTCTTTACCTGCGTTGAATATTTAGCAAACTCCCCAGGATGACTCGAGCACAGCGTGTTCAAATCAAAATTTTGAGAATTACAGTCCCTAAAATTAAAATAAAATTGTTAATGATTTCACCAGTTTTCACCATTTTTCAAGAGCATTTTTCACAATGGGGAGACAAAAAATCAAAGAGATAAATTGATGGATAGATAGCCAAATGAATGGATTGATATGTAGATAGACAGATCGTTAGATAGATGGATGGATGGATGTATGTATATATTTATGGATGGATGGATAAATGGATGGAATAATGGATAGATGGATTTATAAATGGATGCATGGATGGATGGATGTTTGGGTGGATGGTTGGATGGATAGATGAACGGATGGATGGAAAAATGGATGGATATGTAGATAGACGGATGGATTGATTGGTAGATATTTGGAAAGATGGTTAGATTGATGGAATAATAGATGAATGTATGGATATAGAGTTGAATAGATGGGTTGATGGATGGATAAATGGATAGATAGATGAAAAGAAAGTTAGATAGATACCTGAATGGCTTGGAAACAATGGAGAAATCATACTCAGTACTGTCACACTCAGAATAACAACCACAGCTGATAGTTTCATTTATAATTAATACAATTTAGCTGACAGCATTATTTAAATCGGACCAAAAAAAATCTTAATTTACAAGAGAGGTAGAATATTATACTGAAAATTAACTGGTCCCCAAATTATACTTTGGGGATCTAATTGGGTTGTACAAGTTAGGAGTGTCAAATTTTTTCAACCAATAGTTAATTTTTTGTCATTTCTAATTTATTAAATAAAATCTAGCTGAACAACTCTGTTATCATCTTAGTCAAGTAATGTACAAAGTAAGAAAGAGTCTCTTTAATTTCAAAAATATGAAATTATAATGATTTCCTTGAATAATCAAATACTTCCATTTCTTTGGTAAAATTCAAAGCAGCCATGGGATGACACATTGTTGATGTGTTTACTAAAATGAGAAAAAAATCATATTTAACATAATATTATTAAATTCAAATACGGAACTTCTTATGGACATAAATATTTTTGTTTTCTTTTTAATATTAATTTGTTAGAATAACCTTGTGGTAGATACCATGGTGTACAATTTAACTTGTTGGAAATAACCTCCAAAACACATTCTAGCTCACAATTTGTCCTAAAACAAGCATAACAACAAATGCCAATTATGGTAAATGAGGCGGTTTTCTTTGTGATTGTAGTATGGAATTTGTGACAGGTTTTTTTTTTCAGAGGCAACTGGCAACTAGGACCGCCCAAACACAGTGCTGCACAGTTTGTGGAACGTATTATATCCAACCTCAAGTAAAATTACGTCAAAAATACTTTTGGACGAGTTTGACTTGTTTCTTTATTTAATGCTAGGTATTTTGGTATAAAAATACTTCTGCTAGGTAACTCCATCCTAAATTCGAGAGCAGCCAATCCAGTCGAAGAATGAAATTGAATAAGATCCACGAGTTTATAAAAAAAAAGACGCCATTGCCCTCACTCACATAAAACAAAAGCTTAAATATTCCGAGAAGTCAAAGAAGACAAATCACGTGAAATATACTGAAAATAAATTTTATGTAGTATTTGTAAATAATTTTCTAATTTTATATTTTCAACAATTTGTATTTGTGATCTTATGTTACTTAACTAATTAAAAACCAATAAACTACGTAATAATAATAATAACAAACATCATTAAAAGCGAAGCTCCAAAACTAGAGAGTAGGACAAACAAAATTTTGATGTATATCCATTTCAAAATTGTATAAAATGGGTATGCATTATACGGACATATTTTAAATTAAAACTTGGATGCCAAACTCTATAAAATTCAATTAAAAAGGATAATTAAATAGTATAAAAATTATTGTACACAAAATAAAAAAATAAATCGTACCTTTTACAGTAATCAAAAGTTTAAAATCGATAGGACAGTTCTAACATGTCTAAATTAACGATGCTAGCTATCCGCTACGAACTGTCAGACCCTAATCATAGAAAAGTTTCACTTTTAAAGAATATATATTGATGTTGGAATTCTTGTTGGTTAATTATTTTAATGTTTAAAAATACCTGGTATAAGAATCAAAGAGCCTGAAGCTTTCGGTTTCTTCTTGATATTTACACTCTCTACCTTCAGGATTTCTTGATCTACATAGATACATAGTCAACAAAATTCAATTATGTATAGTCCGAACGGCTGAATAGAAAATTATATAGATACCTACTAATAGTATAGTGTATATTAATTTATATAATACTAGCGGCTTCGCCCCTAGCCTCTACGGGCTTTGCCCCAAGTGGTTTAATCAACCTATTTTTGTGTTATTTAGATTTAAAAAGAAAAAGTAAAAAACATTTTTTTTTGTTTTGGGAAGGGTTTTCATTTTTTTGGGGGGTTGGGGGTGTCCCACCTCCCAAGAAAATATCTTAAAACCATCCCAGGACCAGCAGGTATATTCCCTAAAGAGTAGAGCCCAATCGGTTAGGTGGTTACTGAGATCTTAAGCTTCAGACAGACAGACAGACATCGTACTACTTTGTATTATAGATATTTAATTTAAATGGATGAACAAAAAGTATAAAGATAAACAGCAAATAGACCAAGGACAAGGGACCGGGATTCTGACAAACAATTTTAAGAAAAAGTTTACTCACAACCCACTTCCTTCTCCGCCACCCCTCCCCTCTTACCCACTTCCCTGTAGTTACAAAACAAAACAAGTTTGAATGAAATTAATTTGCTGAATTAGTACAAATGAATATTCTATAAAAATATGTACCTAACAAATCAAGATAGATAGTTTAATAAATAGGTATTCTTTTTTTCCATTTCAATATATGAACCTTAGAATTAAGATAAAAAATTAGATAGATAGCTAAAAAGACAGCCAAAGATAGACAGAAATATTTTATATATTCCATTTAAATATATGAACCTTAGAATTAAGATAAATAATGAGATAGATAGCTAAAAAGACAGCCAGAGAGATAGACAGAAATATATTATATATTCCATTTAAATATATGAACCTTAGAATTAAGATAAAAAATTAGATAGATAGCTAAAAAGACAGCCAAAGATAGACAGAAATATTTTATATATTCCATTTAAATATATGAACCTTAGAATTAAGATAAATAATGAGATAGATAGCTAAAAAGACAGCCAGAGAGATAGACAGAAATATTTTATATATTCCATTTAAATATATGAACCTTAGAATTAAGATAAATAATTAGATAGATAGCTAAAAAGACAGCCAGAGAGATAGACAGAAATATATTATATATTCCATTTAAATATATGAACCTAAGTGTCTCCTGAATAAACAATAACAGAATAAAATTTAAATAAACTTGAGGTGTTTCAATAAAACCAAAATTTATTTTTTTCCTTTTAGTTTGAGAATTTTTTTTTGTCCGGCGACGCTTCTCTGTTAAGAAGGTCTATAAGCCCAAAACGTCGGAAAAAGTTACCCTTCTCTCCCCGCCCCCCCTCTTTTACTTTTCGCCTAGATTTTATAAACACATGTATGACGTAACTTTGTTGCAGAATTTTCGAAAATTCATAATATCTTCCGTATAAATATACAGCTGATTGACTAAAAGATAGACAACACATATTCACAATAGTCTATAGAGTAGCTTAACTACAAAAAATTGTTGGAATTTAGTAGGGACACTTTGAATGGAATATTGTTACTGGTATTGTGCTGGAGAGTGTAAAAACAAATGAAATTGTTGTAATATCAAAATTCATGGAGAAAAACAAGAAAGAGTTTTGCTGGGCTGTGATTAAAGTAATATATGGAGGGGACACGAGCTATATGTAACTCTAGCCATATGGTTCGAATCCTGTGCCGACTTTCAATTGGGTCTTTGAATATCAGCCAATAGCGTCGGATTATTAACAAGCCAAGTCGCTACAAAAGATCAGAAAGCAATTTGTTAAGAGACGAAAAAGGTCCCCACGATGCCACTTGGGTCAGGTAATTGTTTGGATTATACATCAATACTAAAATCCTCATAAGTAATAGTGAAAAACCTTTAGCCCCCCACCATTGAAGTGCAATGCTCCACCCCCCACCCTCACCCTTCCTATATGAAAACATTAAACTACCCGTACATATCCGGTATTTTAAAGTAATTTGAATTTGAACTTCTTTATTTTTTTCCCGAGAAATTCGAATATAAAGTCAAATATATTTCTTTTTCCTGACAAATATTACTCTCTGATATTATACCTACTCTTTTAAAAATCCTCTATGACAAAAAATTTAAAAGAAAAAGTAAAAGGTGTAATACATACAAAGATATGATATGAGTTCTAGATTTTTAAAACTTATTCAAATAAAGTTACGCAATAGAAATAAAAGAAAACATTTCAATTGTTTTTCATTAGTAACGGTGCTATTCTATATTTCGAAATGTCCGTTAGTCCGTCCAAAATTATTAGAGTACATTCTATATTTCACTTTCGTCCGTTCGTCTGTCAATTTTGTAGTGGAAAAAAAGGAATTACATGAAAAAAAGTGATTTTCTTGGATGCAATTGAAAAAAAGACACTTAAAATTCTTAGAGATAGATCAAATTTTTTTTTGTGCAGATTCCCATGATAAAGTTTAGCTGTTTTCACTATTTCTAAGATTTCCTAATTATGGATGTTGGTATTCTTCCCACAGTGCGTATGAAGGTGCTTTGACTTTTGTGCCAGAACCTAAATTGGGACAAAGTGCATTTCATTACCCTAGATTTCAACAAAATCTAAAATGCAGCCGTTTTTGAGAAAATTATAATTGAAAATTTCAAGTTCATTTTTATCCACTAGGAGTTACCGCATAATCATGACAAGAAAAGCAAATATAAGTTATTCAAAATTTTGAAACTTTGCTTTTATGAAGTCTGTCATGAAACCTCTTTATACATGATTTATTTAAAGCTGAATTTCCATGACCTTAGCAAAGCAACTGATAAAAATGGCCATGAATCAACTCACTTAAGGAGTGGTTTTATAAAGAACTTTATAAAAGTAAACTTTTTCAAAATTTTAAATAAATAATCTTTGTTTTTCTTGTCATGATTATGCGGTAACTCCCAGTGGATGAAAATTGAACTTGAAATTTTCAAATCTAATTTTCTCAAAAACGGCTGCATTTTAGATTTTGTTGAAAAGTGAAATGAGGTTACCTAACCTAAGGTAATAAAATGCACTATGTCCCAATTTAGGTTCTGACACAAAAGTCAAAGCACCTTCAAACTCACTGTGTTCCATTTGTAATTTTGAAAGAGAAGATACGGTAATATAACATTTTCCAGAAAAAAATCACTTTTGAATTTTAGTGAAAATATAAAAACAAGGATGACAACATCAATAACGCCAAGCTCTGATAAACGAACATTAACACTTGAAGAATTTCAGAACAGAAAAGGTATAAATTAAATTGTAAGTAAATTTTTTGCAAAACTGCTTAAATACAGGATACTGTTTAAGAACATATTTACATTTTAGGACTTGAGAATGAGATAGAGATGCTACGCTTATAACAATGTACCCTGTTGTAATAGGACCGACCATATTTATAAAAAGCTTCGCATTTATCAAGGCCTTATACGGCCATAACACACAAATGTAAAATGAATTAAACACAATATAAATGCAATAATAGTTATTTATCTCATTGGATTATAAACAGCTTTCCGCGGATGTAGAAATGTACAATTAAAAGATTAAAACCAGTTTTTTACCTCCACCCAAGATGCCGAAGGCATAAGCTAAAAAACTGGTTTTAATCTTACGATTGTGCATTTTTATATTCGTAGAAAACTGGATATAATACGATGCTCTACATAAATTTTCAGTGTGCCTTAGAACCGGTTTTAATCAACCTGATATTTATCGGTTTCGAAACGATTATACAAACATTGTTGTCATATGATTACCTAAGATCTAAATCTGTATTTGTGACTGTTGTCATTATATCAATATAATGTTCTTTACCACTATCCAATAGTATTCCATTCTCTAGAAAGAAAGACAATTACTAAAATAACAGGATGTCTCTCTGTCAGTGCGTCTACAGCGAAGGATCTCGTTGACTGCAGAACCGATATGGTTATTTAATACAGCTAATCTTATTTTGATCAAAAAGAGCTTTATAACTATTTTAGGCGCAATTGCTAGTCCTATATAATGAAGTAATATGATGTCTTTATGTTTTATACATTTTTTCATTAGGGCTCAAAACGGCTTGTTAAAATGTTTAAAAATTTTCAGGGTAGGTTTTAGGTTATTTTGTTGTTCAGATGGGCAGATGTGAAAATTATTTTTTGTTCGTTTTCCTCAAAGTGCATTGTCGAGTACAGGAATAGTTATTTCTCGTATCGTATTATAAACGGCTTTCCGCGGATATAGAATGTACAATTGTAAGATTAAAACTAGTTTTTTTAGCCCCGAGGTGCCCGAGGCACCGGCTAAAAAAAATGGTTTTAATCTTATGATCGTACATTTCTATATTCGTAGAAAACTGGATATAATACGATGCTAGACATAGTTTTTTCATATGGATGAGAACCGGTTCCTATCCACCGGATTCGAATGAATACGAGAAACACTTATTCCCATTCTGAAATAAATTTGCCCCCCCTCTAGGAATAAGAAATTACCTAGGTAATACCTCCCCTTATTTTCACTTAATTTCCAAAAAAAGGAGGGGATTTATGTGCTCAATGGTTACTTTTAAGCAAAGCACTTTTTAAATATAAACCTACCTCTTATCATTGGAAACTCATTTGGATGACCAATAAATATTTGAAAGCCAGTCCAATCCCTAAAAAGTATTACTTCATTCTATAGAATAATATAAGTTATATGTTTTAAAAAATGTAAGATAATGAAAGGAAAGTAAATAAAATATGTAGAAACACTGATGAAGTGAAAAGGAGAGAAAAATAGAAAAAGAAGAGAAAAAACAATAGAAAAAGAGAGATGGAAAGACAGAAAGAGAATGAAAGGAAGAAAAGATAATGAGAGAAATATAAAGAGAGAAAGAAATACAAAATAAATGAAACACAGGAATTACTCTGCTACCCGAAGATTTGGAACCACGTCATCTTATTCTGGTACTTTTTTTGGATTTTGAATGGTTGATTCCAAACTTGCAGTGTTTAAACAACCAAAAATTGAATAAGGGTATTTTTCTTTCATATAATTAATCGTCCTTTGTCTCATTACATTAGATCTCTGGATAATAAGAAAAAGTAAAAACTTACTGAAAAATAGAGTTTAGAGAATCTTTGTCTGAATGTTTGTCTAACACAAAGCTGAGTCCCTAAAGTAAAAAAAAAAATTTAATACCAAATTATTTATCAGAGCTGGATCTTTTTCAGGCCATATCGGGGTGAGCCAACTTTCCAATAATGAGAGCACAACATTTTATAAAATGCCGCGCTGTGATTGGCTGAAACTCGGCGCACCCCGATCTGGCTCACCACTAAAATGATTTAAAGATCCAGCTCTGTATATAATTAATCAATTTCTTTTTAGTTGGATACTTTTTCTTAGAACTCTATAAATACTAAAAGTATGCAGGGATCTAAAGGGATAAGACAATGGCTGCTAAATTAATGTATATCTCCGATAATGATACATAAAAATTACCCCTTCTTTAGTTTATAATTTGTGGTTGAAACTTAATGAATCAACCAATCAAAATTTACTAAAGTCCCCAAAATTGTTAAGTCAACGAATAAGAAAACGATATTATAAAACTTTGGGGACTAGTGTAATAAACAGCCCATTGTTCCCTCTCTTTCTGAAAAGTATGCAACAGTTCTATAGAATATAATTTGTTCACTTTCTATAATTTCTAAAACTAAAGCTTTCTTTGAATCTACATGACGTATCCAAGAGTAGCTTTTTAAAAGCTAAGCTTTTCTATAATTAGGGTCGGTCCGTCCGTCCGTACGTCCGTCCGTCCGAGATAGATAGCTTTTATTCGTTAATATGGGCATGTTAGAATTGTCCTATCGATTTCAAACTTTGCATGGTGATTCCTGTAGTAGTTAGGTACGATTTAGAAAGCGTATCAACTCTATAACCATTACCAGAATGTCCGTGCGTCCATTTTAATCATGTTGATTTTTCTACTTTTTTTAACAACAAATTTTTATGTGATCTAATTATCCGTTTGATCTGATTTTTGGTATATTGATTCCTGGGACAACAAAGAACAATATTATAAGCGAAGCAACTCTATAATCAAGTCCTAAAAATATAAGTATGTCCATAAACATTATCCTGTATCAAGCAGTTTTTCAACAAATTTACTTACAATTTTGCTTTGACTCTTATACTTTTATATTCTGATTATTCAGTTCAGACACTTAACAAATGTTAATGTCCGTTTGTCCTACCGTTTCAGTGCTTCGCTTTTATGGATGTTGTCATCCTTGTTACATATGGATAGATCCGACCGTACTAATTTAACTGGAAGCTAAAATAATTTATTTAGGCCAGCTGAGATAATCCATTAAATTCAAATCCATGCGTTTGGATTACTGTAATAGATAGGTATAATTTGAGAAGCGTATTGAATTTTAATAAAATAATATCCCTATACAATCATTTCTCGTATTCATTCGAATCCGATGGATAGGAACCGGTTCTCATTCATACGAAAAAACTATGTCTAGCATCGTATTATATCCAGCCCTCTACGAATATAGAAATGTACAATCATAAGATTACAACCAGTTTTTTAGCCCGTGCCTTCGGCACTTCGGGGCCAAAAAAAACTTGTTTTAATCTAATAATCTATATCCGCGGAAAGCGGTTTATAATACGATGAAAGAAATACCTATAATGTTAGTAAAGTTCTGATTTGCGGATTCGCTTTTCTGGATATTATCATTCTTGTATTTTTTTCATTTAGACTGAGTGAAACTTTGAGGAGAATTAAAGAATTACAGCTATATTTGATGTTATAAACTCAGTGCTTTGTGGTTTGCGTCATAACATGATCACAAATATATTAATTTTACTTTTTCATCAGTTTGAAAAGGGGGGAAATTTTCTATAATTAGGGTCCGGTCCGACCGTGCGTACTCTTTAGCTTTGCGCGATAATCAAGGAAAATTAGAATCTTTTATTTTTTAATATTTCATTTTCTTTAATTTATCTAATGTTCCTCTGTTTCATGACAAATGAAAAATATGCTTCAGTATGGCTTCGAAGTCGAATAATATTTGCTGGATAAGAACCAGTTCTCTCCCATACTGAAAAATCATGTATAACAATGTTTTGCAGACAATTTTCCACGAATGTTAAAATAACTAGTTTTGCAAGCCCGGGCATTGGACCTCTCAAGGTCAACAAAATTGGCTCTTATAATTTTTCATTTCATTATCCGCGTAAAGCTGTCTATAATACGAAGCAACAAATAATTAAACTATATCAGCTCATTTCATTTGTTTGTCCACTCATGATTTTTTTAGGATTTCTATTTTTATATGTTGTCATCTTTGTTAAATTTAGTTTACCTGATGAAGTCCAGGTTGTAACTGATTCAAAATATCATTTTTAAATTTCAAAATCAATTCATCATGATTTAAGATTTATAATATTCTAAGAAGACCTAATTATAAAAATTAATCTACATTATACAAAAATTCATAGTTAGTGGGCCGACATTTTGTAAATTAGACCTCATGTAATTAGATCTTTTGCAGCAACGCCATTAAGAGTGCATAAATGATTCTCCCTTAGCATCTCATTTAGGCAAGATTGTTTTAATGTTATCACAGTCTTATCAAAGATAAACTTATAAACTCACCATCACTATCTGTTATTACACATTAAATAAAAAGAACAACTGCCATACTCCCAAACTCCATTCTTTTTAGTTATAGCATTGTAAAAATGATTTTTTCCTGGTGTTCAATTTTAAGTTCTTCTTGAGTTTCATTGTCCATTTCCTAATTTAGATTACTTTAATTTTGAAAGATAATAATAGATTAATTCGTAACTTGGGTATTATTTAATTGGTCTGTCTGTCTGAATATCATTATCAGTCCAACCAATTACATAGAAATACTGTATCTATTTCTGCATTGGTTTAACATATTACAAAGCTGTCAGATTCCTTCTTCATTTCTTTAAAAACTGATCCTATCATTGTGATTTAATATGTTGACTAGATAAGATATTTTGATATGATTTTTGTAGTACTATTGTATAACATTTTGGGCAACTTCATTTCCTCGATTTTTGCCTATAAACATTATCATTGTAATGAAGCTGTAAACAAATATGTCCAAATTTTGATAGGAAATAACAACAAAATTAAATTACCTGATTTATAATAGTGTCAAGCAATGTTCTATGTTCTGATACCTGTTAATATATTGTAATTGTTAGATTATGACTTGTGCTCCAGGGATCTCAAGGAATAATAAATTGAAATACTTCTCCAGATAAGAAATAATTGGTAAAAACATATATGATATATGTTTAAGTTTTTGGGTACCAGTATTTTTTTAAACTTCTCTGTCTCTCTCTCCCTTTGATTATAAATTTTAAGCAATTGAACTTCGTAATTTCCAATTCAATCTAGATACAAACCTCTTCAAGTTTTTTAGCTAGTTATTCTTAAAAAGTAAACACCACATAATTTGTACAGTGTAATTTACAGTTCAATGTCCCCTCCTTTCAAAAATGAAATTTTTACAATTATGCTCTACCTTATAGTTGACATGGCTGTTGAAAGAGCAGCATACTCCATTATCTGTCATTGTCTTTTTGAATAACTTGCCACAGTCAGCTTTGCTTTCTTGAAATGAAATATATCACAATATTGTCCATCACTACTAGATTAATTTCCATTGGATATGTTAACAGATTTAGAATATTCCATTTAAAGATGATTACAGTATAAGCTTGAACATGTTGACTTAAATATCACAGTCCAAATGTATTGGTAGGTTTGGCAAAATTCCATAAAGGTGTGAGTCTTAAGACTTTAAAACTGGAGCAGATAGATAATATTCACTACATAGGTGTATTTCTTATTGAAAAGAACTATAGACAAAAAAAATCGTTGAATGCTGCGATAATGTCAAACTGACAATAATTCATTTTTAATATAATATATTAAAATTGGAGCAGATTTATTGGGATAATAGAGGTATTATTTATAGTAAAGGTGACAAGTAAAACCCTTGCACCTACAGGCTAATATTTCATTCCAATTGAAAATCAAAAAATCTTCGAATATAACTGTTTGAGATCAGACTTCATAGGTAGATTCTTAAAAAACTTTTGCCTCACTAAAATTAGTGAGGCTCGCTAAAAATTTAGAGGGAATAATTTGCCTCACTTTGTGTGAGGCAGTGAGCCAAAAAAGTTTTCAAGAATTCACCTTAGATATAAGTTATTTTTCTGTAAAAAAATCGTCTATTATTGTCTTACCATTATAAACAACCTATCTTGCATAACAAGGTGAAATAGATAAAAGGATATAAAAGTTATATAAATTAAAGGAATTTATAATCTACCTCTAAGGGTACAATTTTGTATAAGGCTTTCAGTTTCATCTTCTGTTTGAGTACAAGATAAACTAGACACCCATAGGATTTTCATAATCTCCATATAGCTCTCAGTTAATGCCTATAATGTATATGTTTACAAAACAAAACAAAAAACAGTCTGTGATGACATGCCAAATAAAAGTGGTAATGGCTGATACATATCCATATGACGATATTTGAATTAAATACATTTCAATATTATTAATGTCAAATAAATTTTATAAAATTAAAAGGCCAATGGTTGAAAAAAATTTCTATATGAAATTATTCTAATTTATTAAATATTATAACATTGCAGTAATTTTTATATTGGCCATGTGACGATGGTACTTGTCTACGAATTTAATTACTTTAGTGGCTAACAAGGTGTAAGTAGAAACAATATGATGAGATGAGCAATAAATGAATATCTTTTTATTTTTTTGTTGCTTTATCCAACAACCCTTGGTTTTCAAATCTAAAACCATCTCTTAGTTATATACCTGAGAATCAAAGTACGTTTTCAACTGTTCTTGTTTCTTTTCTTCAAGCACAACAGCTGCATTGATATTGTTCATCAAAGCCAGCAGGATTGCTTGATCCTCTGCAACAAGATATATTTTTATTAGATCATATACAATATTATCACTTACCTTTTCTATAATCCTGCATCTGTTGCCGCCTAACCATTTGGATTTGTAGGTTTTAAAAGTACTATATTATATCATTAACTAGTGGCTACGCCCCTAGTGGCCTCTAGGAATACTTAAGGTTGGTGGTAGAGGGGAAGTCGACTACTGCCAATTTTCAATCTTAGTTTTTAGTAAAATTTAAATTTTTGTTTGTTTGTGGGGTGGGTAATTTTTAAAAATTAAACCTTCCCTAGACATATCAGAAACTTCACTGAAAAGAAAAACTTACTACTTTATATAGGATATTAGAATATATTTAAAACCTGTTGCAGGAGGGTAAGGAGTAGTAGTTGTCATGGTTGTAGTTGTTGTTGATGTTAAAGTAGTGGTTGGGGTTGTTGTAGTATCTTTAGTGATGGATGTTGTATTTGAACTATCAGTGGGTAGAATTGTAGTTGATGTATCTGTAGTTATGTATGTTGTATTTGAGCTAGCAGTTGTAAGAGTAGTTTTTGAATTATTCAAAGAAGTTGTAGAAGTTAATGTTGATATTCTTGATGAAGTTGTGGTAGTAGTTGTAGAAGTAGTTAAAGTTGTAGAAGTATTTGTAGAAAAAATAGTAGTATTAGATGATGTTATTGTTGCTGCAGCAGTAGTTCTAGAACTAGCAGTTGTTGTTGAAGTTGATATTGTTGTTAATGTTGGTGTATTTGTTGTTGTTGAAGTTGATATAGTTGTTGTTGTTCCAGTTGATGTAGTTGTTTTTGTTGAAGTTAATGTAGTTGTTGTTGTTCCAGTTGATGTGGTTGTTGTTGTTGTTGAAGTTGATGTAGTTGTTGTTGTTGCAGTTGATGTTGTTGTTGTTGTTGAAATTGATGTAGTTGTTGTTGTTGCAGTTGATGTAGTTGTTGCCGTTGATGTAGTTGTCGTTGTTAAAGTTGTTGTTGTTGCAGTTGAAGTAGTTGTTGTTGTGGAAGTTGATGTAGTTGTAACTGTTGCAGTTGATATTGTTGTTGTTGAAGTTGATGTAGTTGTTATTGCTGCAGTTGATTTAGTTGTTATTGCTGCAGTTGATTTCGTTGTTGTTGTTGAAGTTGTTGTAGTAACAGGTAAAGTAGATTCTAAGGTAGTTGAAGAATTAATTTGACGTTTTTTCCTTAAAAATATAAAATTTGAAGCTTTTGTTGTTGTAGATGTAGTTGAAGTTGATGTAGTAGTTGTTGTTGTAGAAGTTTTAGTTGAAGTTGTTGTAGTTGAAGTTGAAGTAGTAGTTGAAGTTGAAGTAGTAGTTGAAGTTGAAGTAGTAGTTGAAGTTGAAGTAGTAGTTGAAGTTGTTGTAGTTGAAGTTGATGTTGTTGAAGTTGTAATTGTTGTTGTAGAAGTAATTGAAGTTATTGTTGTAGAAGTAGTTGAAGTTGTTGTTGTAGAAGTAGTTGAAGTTGTAGTTGATGTAGTAGTAGTAGATGTGGTAGTAGTTGATGTAGTAGTAGAGGTGGTAGTGGTTGATGTAGTAGTTGTTGTAGTTGTTGAAGTAGTAGTAGATGTAGTAGTAGTAGATGTAGTAGTTTGTGTAATTGTAGTAGTGGTAGTTGAAGTTGTCACAGTAGGTGTGAAAAGTAATTTAGCATACTCTCTACTAGCATCCACTGTCAATGATTTAGATATATCTTTGCTCACCATAGATGACAATAGGTCAAATATTGCTATATCTTCCTCCTAAATTTTGTAATCAACTTTAAAAAAACAACAAAGATAAAAAAAAGCCAAGTAGCAGAACCTAATATCCTAATGCCTTTTAGTAAAATAATTATGCTATTTTACTTTCTTATTTACTTTACTAAGGTCTTTGTTACTTATAAATTGTCATTTCATTCCATTTAGTTATTTTTTTTTATTTCAGTAACCTAGAGACACACTCTAACAAAAATTGGAATAACATATTAGACAGGCAGCATAGAAAATATGGATGAATAATTAAAAATTCTTCAGTTTAAATTTTATTAAAAATAAAATAAAATATGTATTTAATTGTCATTCATTTAAGTGTAACTTTTCTTCTTAGACTTAAGCAGAGTTTGTACATTATATTAAAACTGAAAAGAAAAACTGTATTTTTTTAAGTTGATCATAAATTCCTTGGTGATATTAAACTTTTCTTTTAAGTAATCAGATAGTGAAACTGTAACATTGCCATTCAACTCCTAAATAAAGCAAATGTTATGATGATGAATTTTAATACTTTTAGAGTTAGTTTTCATGTGACCTATTAGAGAAAAGTTAAGAATGTTAGCCAATGAGAAAGAGTTTCAATGTGACATATTAAGAGTAGGCTTAGAATTTTAGCCAATAAGAAATGAGCAATTTTTGGCTACAACCAATGAGTGAAGAAATCTAGTACTACAGAGTATAAGAAGAACAGTTAAGAAGAAGAAGGTGCCCTTTACCAATTATAAAATATTAGGTAATTACAAAATACACATATGTTCAATGGGAGAAAAATATTCTTTAAAAATGAATCACCGTTTCTATCCAATCACTGATGCTTTTGTTGAGAGCCATCTCCATCCTCTGTAGACTAGTACTGCCTGTACATATGGAAACTGTTGGTGCTGGTATATCCGGAATTAGCTTAGATCTTGAGCTAAGGGATATCAAGACCTGAAAGTAGTAATAATTATATCTTTCTATTTCAATCTTTATCAAAGTTAGATTGTAATTTTTACTTTATTTTCAGTTTACTATTATATCTGTCAATAAAATTTCGAGTGAGGCTTTAAATCTGATTCATGCCAGTTGAATTAAAACTGGCATTTAACCATACAGAAAAATGCATATTATATAGTTTAATAGAAATTATCCAAAAAACAGAAAAAGGTTTAATATATCATCATCAAACATTGTTCATTATTTTGTGTTTATTCATCTAATAAAAAATAAAATTTAAACTAATAATTGTACAGTAATCAAACAAAAAGTTGATGACAACAGTTTTACAATATATAAAATATTTAAGTGATGGAATGATTTTTTTATGTATTATTTGCCTTACTAATGCAGTATTATTATGAAAAAACCTTGAAATGAATCCTTAAAAATGTAAAATTCATTCCCATAATTGAAAAAGATTTTTTTCTTTTTTGGGCCATTACATAATAATGCACAACAAGAATGGTAAATTTTAAGGATATTTAAGTTAAACTCTAGATAATACAATATAAGCGTTAATCTTATTCAATTTTTTTAAAAACACCTTTAATAAATGTATATGACTCTTTTATCTGTTATTTAATAACAAACTGACATCCTGATTCTATCTTCTACATAGATGGATACAAAAACAGGCTATAATATATTTTACCTTTAAGTTTACCTTTTAGACTTTGTATAGGCGTCGGTTTGGATATAGAAAAATTGTATTGACCAAATTCCCCTGACCAATTGCATCTCCACCCCATTTAAGTCAAAATCATTTTCCTGTAAGGGTCCTTCAATGCTTCA
Organism: Acartia tonsa; assembly: GCF_053477335.1. Taxonomy (NCBI): domain Eukaryota; kingdom Metazoa; phylum Arthropoda; class Copepoda; order Calanoida; family Acartiidae; genus Acartia; species Acartia tonsa. The sequence continues at coordinate 34,239,203 of NC_137269.1, read as the reverse complement.
ATTTTTTTTTATTATGGATTAAGTGAGGGAAGTATACTTTTGTAGATCTTCTTTATTAGGTTTGGTTTTCTCTAAATTGGAATGCACACTTTTAGAAATGGTATAACATCATTTATTTTTAATTTCATAACAGTATAATTTTCTGCTTTATCTTCAAGGTAGCAAAGAAACTCTTATTTTGTCTTCAAAGAAAATCCTTGATTGGCTGACTGGAACTTACATGATGAAAACAATAATAAAACTTGGCCCAGGTACTGAATGTTAACTGATAAGTCTTTTTTGATTCTATATCAGCATATTTCTGATTACCCAACCACTGATTACATATTGAAATTCTAACTGAAATTTATTGATTTTTAAATAAACTAAGATTAAGATTTTTTTATTTTAATTATAAAAAAAACAGAAATTTTATTGATTATGGTTTTCAAAACATTAAAATAAATGCTTAAATTATTTTTCCCATTTCTGTGGAGAAGGGGGAGGGGGGTTATGATTTGAAAGGGGGGGTTGTGATTTGATAGATAGATGAGTTTAATTTCAACAATAATGCAATGAAATACATAAAAAAATAACATAATCAAATAAAAATCCCCCATTTTGAATGTTTTGTGAATGTGTACACCCTCTACTACATATTATATTGAAGAAATATAGAGAATTGGAAAATGTTGATGTGAAATGAATGGAAAAGAATTTGTAACTGTCCGTATTTTTTCCATAGAGTAACTATTGCATTAAAATAACCGTCCTATTCGTATTAGTAATTAGGATGAGCAATTTAAGATTGCTACCATACTAAGCTATTTTTTAAGACAAAAAATATTCTTTTTTTTGCATTTTGATATAAAAACCTGTGGTCTATACAATTGAGAAAAAAATAGCAATTCCTCATTTTTATAAACCTATAAGGTATAATATTTAAATTATTAAAGTTTATTTCAGGTTGTAGGTATGTTCCTGCAGGTCTTGATCCTCCAGGCTTCCAGCAATCTTAATATGGCGTCTCTGATCGCAATTTTTGACTTAGATACTTCAAATTTTAAATTTAATCTATTCTAATATGTTTACATCATACATGGCATATTTAAAATTTTCTTGAAAATCCTCTGCCGTTTTCCCGCACTTTTAAGGTCAGACTTATAAGGGTTATGTGCAAAATTTTAAAATCCTATTCCTAATAAAAGTACTATGTGTATTATCCCTAGAGAAGGGAGTAATCAATCATAGAAAAGATTTATGTAAAAACAAAGTAGAGTACGATTCAAGAACAATCATATCAATCCAATTTTTAAAAATATTTTTTCTAATACTGCTTTCATTGAAAAAGTATTAATCTTAGTCAAGGAGAAAATAGATTATACACTTTTTCAGAAGAGAAACTACTCTATAGTTACATTGTTTGTTTGTAGTTTTAAGGGAGAATAGTATTAATTCGAAATCACAACCTTATTTTTAACATAAGTCGTTTTCAATCTCGTTCTTTTCAGGTTTGGTATTATTGATCTACATTGAAAACTAAAGATCCCCTGACCCCCCATTTCCACTCAGAACGGACAAACAAAGTGAGTTATAGAGTTGCCAGGTTACTGAAGAAAAACAAACCTACCGTCGAATTAGCATAGCCCTCAACACCAAGAAATATCAGATAACCTAAGGAATATCATTTCAATCAACATAGTTTCCTGATTATACAATTAAAAAGTATTCAGTCTTAGAAACAATTTTTGAAACAACTCTATAATCACTACCAGAATGTCCGTACGTCCATTTTAAACATGTTAATTTTTTACTTTTTAACAACAAATTTTTATGTGATTTAATTATCCAATTGATCTGATTTTTGGTATACTGATTCCTGGGACAAAAAAGTACAATATCATAAGCGAAGCAACTCTATAATCAAGTCCTAAAAATGTAAGTATGTCCATAAACATTATCCTGTATCAAGCCTTATTTGATTTCAACAAATATACTTAAATTTTTGCTTCGACTCTTATACATTTATATTCTGATTATTCACTTCAGACACTATACAAGCCTTAATGTCCGTTTGTCCTTCCATTATAGAGCTTTGCTTTTATGGATGTTGTCATCCTTGTTTCATTACATTTTAGAAAGAAATAATAATACAATTATCTTTGTTTTTCAAATATATATTCCTAAGCGAGCAGGCATAATGTTATAAGCGAAACATCTCTATACTATTTTTAACTCTTAAATCTAAGTATGTTGTTTTAAAATATCTTTATCTGATTTGTATAAAACCTCTCAATAATAACAAAAATGTAGTCAAATTTCTTATCTTACACGAGCGAAACAGCATGGTAGACTCTATTTAATGAATAGCTTTATGCTCATACAGACAATCATCCAACCTCTTTACAAAAAATTATGTATACCTGCACACGCCCCAAACAAGATGATCAAGCAAGTAAACAGACAGCGGTCTAAATTATAGAATACATATTAATTAGTTCCGCCTTGGAAAAATTTTGATTGATTTATGCAAAAAAAAATGACCCATGCAAAATATTTCCTCTATAATGCAAAAATTTCGATCACACAAGCACTGCAAAGTTTTTAAAATCTGCAAAAAGACCCAGTTTTAGTGTCTTTTTAAAGCTTTTGTGTGATATAAATTTTAAAGATTTTTACAAAATTTCAATTCTAGTGTGTCAATATATAAACCTAAAATTTTCAACAAAAAAATGGTGGCAGTCTAAATATTATGGTCGAAACGTTCTTACACTAAGGTACTATTGGTTCAATTAAGGATATTTTCATCTAGATTTCTATATATATTTATAATAAACACAAAAAAACAAGAATGACAAGTTCAAAATATTAAAATTAATGTACTTAGTGAAGTATAGAATTCCTTTTAATAAAGCAAAAGGATCTCTGTCTGTGTGTCTAACGCAACAACTGAACCGATATGATTCTCCTTTACAGAGTGCTTCTCTTTTGCCCTGGGAAGGTACCATTACCCTATCAAGAGATTATTAACTTTTTATGTTAAATCTACAGATGAAGGTTAGGGGGGGGGGGGGTCGGCTGCCTCCACCCCGCATCATGGGTCCCTATTGGCGTTCCCGCTTGTAGTTTACATAATGATGAAAAATCTTAAATTAATATTATTCCCTAAAAGCATAAAATAATTACCAGCGCAGGGATTTTCTTTATCAAGTACATATCCAACTCCATGAACAGTACTGGTATCTCCATAACCATCCACTACTTTATAATAACTCTCTCCTAGATACAATCAGGGATATTTGGGGATAAGACAATGGATTATAAATTAATACATCCTAAATGGTGATAATTAATATTACTTCATCTTTAGATTAAATTACACTACAGGTTATGAACCAACCAATCAAAATCTAATAAGAATACCCAAAGTTTTTATGCCAACGAATAACAGCATGTTTGCAAAATTTTGCGTTCCAGTGATAATGGCCCGGGCCTTCGGCCCTTCATCAAGTTTTAATATTATGAGCTATGACTTTCATTTATTAATCGTGGTAAATTGTCTCTAATACAATAGGATACACAATTTTACAGTTTTAATCAAAACCAGTTCTTATCCAGAAAAATGATTAAATTTTGATACCTGTTTTATTTGTTTTAGCAGGTGAAGTTGGCATTGGTTTTTCTGTATTTTTGTCCTGGTTTTCCATTGAAGTGAGCTCCATGGAATTACCAGGACTCTTTTCTTCATCTTTCCCCTCTCCAAGAGACATTTTTTGTCTTATCAAATTTTAATTAAATTATATGCTATCCAAAGATTTTTAAATCAAATTTGAGAGTAATAATAATTTTAATTGTAATCATCTTTGTTTTTATTAACAAAGATACTCTATTTGTGTTTGTGTCTGTCTGTCTGTCTGTCCTTCTGTGATGCTACCCTGTACAATCACATATTTTTAAAGTTTGTACAGATGCATAAAAATCACTTTCCTTTACTTAAATTCACCTACTTTTCGACTATATGACACATGCATTGGTCCTTGTTTTCAGAAACAGGTCTCAACATTTTTCTTATTGGATCACGGTGTCGGAGGAAGGGATGGGGGTGGTTGAAGGAGAATGCAAGTGCGATGCTAGTATGATATACCAGGTTATGCTGGCAAAGGCAGAATCTAACACATAGAAATTTTAAAAGATAAAGAGGGCTTCTTATGTCTTTTTTCATAACAAAGTTTTTAGTTATAACATTTTTATTCTCCATTAAACTGAAGGACACGGCTACTTGTAGAGATGTTTCGCTATTAAACAAACTATGGACTTATATTTTCCAGGCACGTGAATTTTAGAAGACTATAATATAATTTATATAGAACTTTATTAGCGAAGCTACTCTAATGTTGTTAGTGTCTGTATGTTCTTCTATATTCAAGAATTTTTAAAATAATGATTTTTTTAATACTTCAAAAATTTCGATATTTTAAACTTTCTGTTTTTTCGTCTATTTCCCTTAATGTTTGATATAATATTGAGTTTGTAAAAGGGGGGTGTAAACACCCAAGTAAAACATAAATTTCGGTATCTTCTCATTTTTTTTACCCCCACAAAGTTTTACCCCACTCATGGTGAATCCTTTTGCACGCCACTGAAATTAATTGTCCTTGTTTCTACGCATGTAAGGATATGGCAAAAATATGCCTATGATAATATTGGCTATAATAAATTCTATTGAATATCGAAAATAAGATGTGTATTAGTAGGGTATACACACATACTGGATTAGGAATAAAGAAACCGAAAAATCTTTTTTTTCTTTCTTTAATAAATAATAGTTCTAGCAGCGGATCTACTGCAGTTCACGGTAAAATATTGCTGGTAACGAATATTGCCAAAAATCTATGAATTTTAAAGGCTGCTTGCTGCCAAACGGCTAAACGTACAGATTATACCCGCACACCATTTTAAGCGGTATAAGAAGGCCTACAAATAATCTGGAATAGCCAAGATCCAATGATGCACAGGGAAAGCTTCATTGAAGAAAAAACGCGTAAAATAGGTCTTTTTCGCGCATTTCTCTGCACTGCGAGATAATTATGCATTATTGATTTATGGCTATTCCAGATTATTTGTAGGCCTTCTTATGCTGCTTAAAACAGTGTGCGGGCATGATCTGTATTTTCAGCCGTTTGGCAGCTAGCAGCCTTTAAAATTCATAGATTTTTGGCAATATTCGTTACCAGCAATATTTTACCGTGAACTGCAGTAGATCCCTAGCAGCTATGCCCCTGTAAAACTCTATGGAGAAGTGGTGTAGGTCGACCATTCACTTCTAATTTCAGATTTAGAAAGAAAAAGATTTTTTGGTAGGGGGAGTTTTTTTTCTAGTTGCGATTTATTTTTGGGGTTCTAAGTTTCCCCTACCCCATAATTGTTATAAACCTTCCTTTGACCTAAAAGATATATATAATGGATCCTAAGTGAAAAGACAATTGACGATAAATTTATGTACAGTACATTCCCAATGATGATAAAACAAAATTGCACCTACTCTAGATTAAATTTTAGTTTGAAATGCTTTGACGCTGCTAGTTTGAAACAAATTAATCAAGATATATTTAAAAAATACTTAAAGTTTTTAACCCAACAAACGAGTTGATGTGCTAACAAAACTTTGGGTACCAGTACATATACTTGTCCCCTCTATCCCTGATATATATATATATGTATAGATAGTCCGACATACTTTTATACCACCAGTATTATGGTAATACATCATTTTTTTGCATATCTATCCTTTATGAGTATTGGTTTTTATATGCAGGCGAGAAAAAATACCAATAATCTTCGAATATAACAATGATGACAACTTCCACAAAAGCGAAGCTCTAAAAATATATGACAAACGAACAAGAACACTTGTAGAGTGTCAGAACTTTAAAAACATAAAAGAATATTAATTGTTCAGACTGAACAAAATTGTATAAAAATGTAAAAAAAAAAAATTACAGGGTGCTGTATAATGATATACTTATTTTTTTATGATTATAGAGATGCTTCGCTTATCATACAGTACCTTGTTGTTTTAGGAATTAGTATTACAAAAATCATATAAATAGGATAAATAAATAATTTTTTAAAAAGTTATCAAAAAAGTTATAAATTATCATATTTTGCATGAACGTACTGACTTTCTTGTAATGATTATAGAGTTGCTACGTTTTCTAAATCGTACTTAACTGTTAACAGATATCATCATGCAAAGTTTAAAATCGATGGGACAATTATAATTAGCCTAAAATAAAGTTAAAAGTTAACCGTTTCATATGTATGAACGGACGAACGTACAAACATACACTATTTATATACAAGCTTTGATTTTAACAATGATGACAACGTCTTTAACAACGAAGCTCAACAAATCAAATAAAATTAAAATTTATTTTGTGAAAGCTAAACAGAATATATAGAAGAAATTCTAATCCAATTTCGTAAAATTATTTGAAATGAGGGACGCTTAGCTTGATTTGATACACTTACGTACTCTTGGGGAGGTTGGGGAAGTTTAGGGAAAAACATATAACCCTTCCAAAACAATAATATAGATTCACTGAAAAGTACAGCCAATTCGATCCAGTATCGTCCGAGATCTTAAGCTTTAGCCAAAAAAAAACTTATTTCTTATATTATATCCTACTAGCGGCTTCGCCCCTAGCCTCTAGGGGCTTTGCCCCAAGAGGTTTGATTTTTTGGGGGGAGGGGGGGTTAGTCAACTCAACTATTTTAATCTTAGTTTTAAAAAGAAAAAAAATTTTTTTTGGGGGGGGGATTTTTCATTTTTTGGGGGGTAGGGTAGGGGGTGTCCCACCCCCCGAGAAAATAGTTATAAACCTTCCCGGGACCTATGAGAAGCTACCCTGTAAAGGAGAACCCGATCGGTTCAGCGGTTAGCGAGATCCTTCGCTACAAACAAACAGACAAACACACACACAAACAGACAGACATCGTTCTACTTTGTATTATTGATAATATAAAAATATATTTTTGAAGTATGTTGTTATTTTTTACATTAAAGACATTAAAAATTCATTGGCTGCGTTACTTAACCATGTAATTGTCCTTGTTTTTAATACAACCTTTTGTAAAACTCCGACGTTTGGGACTCCTGCGTTTGTCCTTGGACCGGTTCCAGCACAAACGCAGGAGTCCCAAACGTCGGAGTAGATAAACAGAGTAGACCGATTAGGTTAGGTTGGTTAAGATATGAATGTACATTGTACAAATAAGCATTCAAAAACCTATAAATTGGTTTTAAAAAGGTTAGGTTAGGTTAAGTGTCCACTCAGACGTTTGGGGCTTCTGCGTTTGTACTAGGGTACAAATGTCTTTATTTAGCAAACTTTTAAATCAGTTAGACCTTACCAAAGCGTTTAACAAAGACCAACTAACCTTACGCCTGCCCTGTGATGTGTCAATATTCAAAATTAATTATTATAAAAAACAAAAGAACTGTTGGAATGGAAGTCTTTCGCGATTTAACATATCGATAAAAGATTATTTAAGTAACGCAGTTGCTCTATAACTTACAATTTCTTTCTGAGAAATATTTTTAAATCTTAAAAAATTTCGTAGATGCAATATTTTTATGTTTTCCTATTATTTTATTTCTGAAGATGAAATATATAATCTTGTATGTACAGTTTTAATTATGTGAACACAAACAAGGATGATACACTTCTATGAGTTCAAACGTAGTGGAGCCTTTTAAACTAATAATACTGTGTAGCCCTCAAGATTTGGGTCCCCCGAATATTTGGTATAGGAAAAAAATAAACTTCCCTATTTTGTTTATATTAGAAACAAGCGACTTCTCCCCTAGCCTACAGTTGCCCCAAGAGGTAATAAACCCTTGAAAAAAATACCTTACTAAACAAAAATAAAAAATAAAAAATAAAGGACAATTTTTTTGTTGGGTGGTTTTGGATATCCCACCCTCCAAGAAAATAGAAAACCACCACAGGAACAGTAGGTATATTCTCTGAAGAGTAGAATCCAATCAGATCAGCGGTTACTGAGATCTTAAGCTTCAGACATACAGACGGCCAGAGAACAAGATACTTTGTAGTATTGATAAGCGGGAATGGTATCATAGCTCAACTGGTGCTTTTTGTAAAAGCATCCAAGTTTGTGTCATTTCGAAAGAAAACCAACACAAACCGAAATAAAGAATTGAAAGAAATTTTAAAGATTGAAGAATTACACAAAAAATTGAAGAGTATATATGCTATAAAACTAAAATAATAACTATGGAAAAAATGATTAATTATCATGAATACAATTTCTTCGTGACCATTCATACGTTTGCTTTTCTACAATAATGATGTGAAAATAGACGCTATCAATGTCATATTCTATTAATTTAAAACAATTTTCACAGTAAGGGACAATGTTATAAGCAAAGTATTTCTTGAAATGTAAGTATTTCTATAAAAAGCACCTGTATTACAAAAAATTGGATGATATTTACAGAATAAGCTCATAATAGTGCCTATAAAAAGGACAAAATCTAAATACTTCGGCCAAAAGTTTCTAAATATACACCCTTTTTATATAGACACTATAAAAAGCTTCAATATTTAAGATTGTCCCTCTCCTTCTTGTAACTCTATTAGTTGAGGGACTCACTAAGAAAAAACCGATATATCAATATAACAATTATTTCCCATGGTATGCATATCATTTTTCATTTATGGACTGTTGCGTTGTAACCATGAAAATAATAATCAATTCAATTTTCAATTGTCCTTGGAGCAAAAATATCATGAAGCATATATTGTATATTTAATAATTTATTTTCAAAGCAAAGTTTATCAATGCACCTATAGGGTTGGTCTTTTAATTCAATAAATGTATTTAGTATAGAGGTATAGCCCAGACAAATTCCTGGATCAAGTGTAGGGGACCTTTTTTGTAATTACTTTCTTCTCTTTTGTAGTTAATGTTATTTTTTTTTTGAGGCTATTGGCTAATATTCAAAGACCCAAGTGAAAGTCGTCAAAGGATCAACAGGGTGAGGACATAAAGTTATTTAACCCCTTCCCCTCTATTATTTCACTTTTTTTTATCCTACCGCAACAGATTAGGCATGTACGAATTATCCTATTTATTTCAAACTTATTGAAACATATTGATATCTTCAAATGTTACAAGTACAAATTAAACATGGAAGCAACTGTATATTCAATGCCAAAACGTCCAGAATATCATTTTTTTGGAATATGGATTCTAGAAAACAATTTTGTGCTTTAAGTATAAGTTTAAAAATGTCGTCTTACTATTGTCAAGATTTAATTGAATTAGGTCTTCTGATTGTGTGTATAAAATTTATGCAAAAAAAGTAGAAATTTCGGAAACATAGGAATCCAAATTTTGACAGACACCTGGAGGATTATACCTGGAATTTATTTGGATGGAGATATTCAAAATGTCAGTCAATTATAGCCCTGTTTCTCTTACACACAGAAATTGAGAAAAAATCAAAATAACACAAAATTTTACATTTATTTTATCAGAAAGATTAATGATTATAAGGATGTACTTTTGTTTCAAATTTGCCATTGGCACCAGAATTTTGAGATGGGTTGAGTTTGTAATTGATGATCTCAATGATTAGGATAGTAAAGGCAGCAATTATTCCAATTCCAACAATTATGAACAGAAATACAGTGCTCTGAATATATAGAATAATCATTAATCATCATCACAATGTTTCAATGAAACAAATAACAGTAGATTAAAATACAGTAACAATATAAGGAGTATAGATGCTGTAGATACTAGACTATTAGAATTACTGACATTCTTGTTAATTTGCTTTATAACGAACTAAAATTTTGTTAAAATATTGTTTAAATTGTTATTTTGTCTTTATTAAAAGTTTTTATAAATGACAAATTAATTACATAAATGAATTTAAAGACCATGTTAGCCATGTTAATTTTGAACCACTAAACCCATCCTCTTTTTAAAATGACTTTTGAAAAAGAAAAATATGTTTCTTTTAGTATTCTAGCTATAATTCTTTGGGGCCCTATTCCTACGGGGTTACTATCCCTCTAGGGCTCTTCTTGCTATTACTTAACCTAACCTAAAAGTCTTACCTGAATACCAAGCTTAAGATTTGGATCTGTACAAACTTTGTGAGTTAACATTGTCTCTCTAAATCAAATATTAAAGATTAGTCAAAATGACAGAAAATAATTTGTTTGATTTATTGATTAACAAACAAGATTTTCTTATTTAATTTTTTTTTCAATTTCATTGTTTCATTTTCATTTTGTATTTCATTCATTTCATATTCATATTCGTGATATTGTAAAAATAAATGTGATAAGAAACTCGAAATAATACACTTTTTTATTCATTCTTATGGTCGGTCCGTCCGATTTAGAAAGCGTAGCAACTCTATAATCATTACCAGAATGTCCGTACGTCCATTTTAAACATGTTGATTTTTCGTCCGAGATAGTTAGCTTTTATTCGTTAACGATGCAAGAAATATCTTGATAATTTTAAATACGTGGAACGCTTACCTAACCTACCTAAGTATATCAAATAACTATATCAAACGTCTCTCTTCCTTGGATACAAACGGCTGCGCCCCTAGCATTTAGAGGCTCTATATTCGAAGGGATATGAAAGGGCAGAAAAATAGCCTAAAACCATCTAAGGACCTATACGAAGCTGTACTGTAAAGGAGAACCATATAGGTTCAGTGGTTAGCGAGATCCTTAGCTACAGACAAACAGAGCTTACTTCTTTATAAGTTTATATTATAGGATAGATTCATACAATTATTAACCAAGTCTAAGTCTTTAATTTAATTTCATAAGATTAAAACCAGTTTTTTTAGCCCTGACGTGCCGTTTAACGATGCAAGAAATACTATAGCTATTGATAATTTTAAATTTATGTCTTCAAAGTTAAAATAAGTACACAAATAATCACGGCAGAAACATAAGTATTTCGTAAACATATATTAATTAACGACCTAACTAAACTTTAACTATATCAAATAACTATATCAAACGTCTCTCTAGCCTAAAACCATCTAAGGACCTATACGAAGCTGTACTGTAAAGGAGAACCATATAGGTTCAGTGGTTAGCGAGATCCTTAGCTACAGACAAACAGAGCTTACTTCTTTATATTATAGGATAGATTCATACAATTATTAACCAAGTCTCATCGCATTCGCAAGTCTTAGTAACAGACATTAAGAAATTCAAATTATAGAGCAGCATCGCAATTACAAATTAAATTAAATAAAAATAAGAAAATTATTTTTCATAGTTTTATTATTATAGCATATATATGTCAAGTTATTTATGTGGAATCTAAATATTCACAGGAATACGATCTCAACTCAACGCAACATCAATCGATAATGATCACAGACTCAGAGTCATCACGGGTAGAGTTCGCGCTCGCGCCACCTTCGTGTTCCAGAACTTCCAGGATGGCGTCAATATCGTCATCATTGGAAGATGGATTTACATCGCCGGAGATATCGGGATATTCGTCTTCATCTGATGATAGATCTACTGTGCCATCTAAATTAATGGCACGGTCATAGACATCTAACAACTGGATAACGTCGTCACGGTAACCGTTGCATTTGGCTTCAAGTTGCTGCAGAACAAGTTCATTTTCTTCGCGTGTCCGCTGAGAAGATGGAAGGGCTTGGTGAAGGAATTGGTATATACCAATTCCTTCACTAAATAGCCTGAGCGCCTCCATATTACGAACCGACTGAAACCCCGACCTGAAAAGCAGGTTACATATATCTTTAAAATATCTGTGTAGGACCTGATAATGGGCGAACCATCCAGGCATCAGGTCGGGGTATAAAGCCGGTTCTGGATCTGTGCAGGTAAGAGTACGGGGGAAGTAAGGAACCAAGTCATCCATCATCATGTTGCGCCTGCGGTCAACTCTGACTCTCTGTCCTTGTTCCGCCATAACGATAGCAAAAGTAAAACAATGCAACAAAATAAATACTAGAGAATGTAGAATGTAGATGATATGAATTTGTAGTACTGTAGTATATGTTCAAATGTTGTCACTTCAAAGGTCCGTAAGCAAATGAAATTTCAAGGAAATCATTACCCCCTACAAATTTAGATTTTTACCACCATTTTTACTATTTTTCTTTGTTGTTGGTTTCCAAGAAATTATTAAGATTTATAATATTCTAGATATCTTCAAATATGAAGTGTTGGGAATGGGATGTGTGAAATATTTTTAACAAGGATGACAATATCCATTAAAGCAAAACATTAACATAAATGCATAAGTATAATCAAAATTATAAGTAAGTATTCTGTCTATAAATTATATAAATACTAACATACTGACGTCTATAACCAACACAAATTATAGAAAAGCTTCGCTAATTCCTAGTATTTTGAATTTTCCATATGTTTTGTTTTGTTATTTCTTGGGGGGGGGGGGGAACATTAACATAAATGCATAAGTATAATTATAAGTAAGTATTCTGTCTATAAATTATATAAAATAGTAATACTAACTGATGTCTATAACCAACACAAATTATAGAAAAGCTTCGCTAATTCCTATTTTCCATATGTTTTGAATTGTTATTTCTTGGGGGGGGGGAGGGGAGGGGTCAATATTTGTATCGTAACGGTCAACCTTCAAACTAGGGGGGGCGAGGTAGGGGTAGACAACATTTCTTAAATAGGGGAGGGGTGAGACTACACTAGTATAATAAATTATTATCGATTCAGCGTTTTTTTTTTGGGGGGGGGGGAACATTTATGACCGCATAAAGCTAAGGGTCAACTCATGATACAGGAAATATGAGACCTTAGAGAACAAGGACAAAACGTTACAATTTACAAAACTAACTCCAATCCAAATAAAATAAAAATATTTATTTTCATTTTATTTAAGTCAACATAGTTTATTTATTTATTTAGATTATTTATTTCATTAAAGTAAAAAAAGTTATGATTATTGTTTTGTTAGTATGTTAGGTTAAATAATAAATTAGTACATATTACTTGAGTTAGAATGATTAATACATTATTTAATGGTTATTGGTGGTTTATTTTTTAACTTTTCTTTCACTTTATGATATTAGCAAGTTTGATATATGGTTGAGTTGAAATGTAGAAGACAGTAAGCAGGGTGGAGGGTTGGAGAATGTAGGGTGTTGGAACTTTGGAAGGTGGATTATTATAGAGTAGATACGCTGAAAGCCTGAAACAAAAAATCTTAAGTCTTAACAGCTATGTGAGGGAGAGGGGGGGGGGGTGGTAATTTATCTATCCTTTACAACCCTCTCACATACTCACACGACAATACAAATACACATAATAAATACTAGGATATGACAATGAAAGAAAAATCGAGATTTTTGGAATAAAGAAAGGGGAGATTAAATTATTTAAAAGTCTTATCTATTATACAAATTTTATATCTAAGTTTTCATATTTATTGAATTGTTTACAAGTAAAACTGATATGGTTCTGATATCGCAAAAACCAATCAACCAATATTATTTTTTTATAATTCATTCTAAAAGAATAAAAAAAACTCATCAATATTTAATTTTTAAAGTTTTCATATTTATTGAATTGTTTAAAAGTAAAACTGATATGGTTCTGAGTTCTGATATCGCAAAAACCAATCAACCAATATTATTTTTTTTATAATTCATTCTATAAAAATAAAAAACTCATCAATATTTAATTTTTAAAAAAAATTGTATAAAAAGTAAAAAAAAACACTGAGAAAATATTAGGTGTAGAGGTTTCGTGTTCTTTCTAGACAGCCATATTGGCTATTTTTCCAAATTTTGACGGAACGAAAAAATTTATTGGAAAATATCAGTAAATATTAACTTTCAGGATCGTAAAAATTTAGAAAAGATTTTAATATTTATGTTTCATGTCCAAATTCAACCCTTTCCCTAATTATTATAAACGACTTTGGACAGTTCGAAAATAGGGGGAATATTTGAGAAATATTGACCCGTGAGTTTCAAATTTCCATCGTCAAAGATATATTGGATTGATTTCAAATAGACATATGTCTGCTTGAAAGTAAAAAAGGGATTGTAATATAGATGGATCTAAAATTTGAACGTTATTGTTAAAACCTATTTTTAAGAGCGAACCTTTTCGGGTTGTATGTAATCGTAAATTAGAATATTTTTAGCATCTTTAATAATATGGTAATGTAAGGCGATTCCTACGAAAATTAAACATGTAGTAATCAAGTTTTAATGAGAACTTAGTATATTTTTATCAAATTTCAAATTGGTGTATACAACAAGCGCCATCACTCTTTATTTTGTAATGTACGACTTTTATTTTCATATGTATGTTGTCATCCTTATTTTATACTGTTTCTCCTTACTTTTGAATTGCTTGTTTGATATTATGAACTACGCCAGCCTCTTGCAGTTTCTGTAACGCTTTCCTACAAGAAAATATCTTTTTGGTATCTATGCCTTTCCTAAAATCACTTTTTGGATAACATTTACTAACACCTCTCTTTTTTATGCTAATTTTTAAAATAAAATGAAAATAAGAGAGGCGGATATTAAACTCAATTATTGACTCATAGTATCTTTGTTTGATCGATAATACCACTGCAGAGTCCCTAACCCTGTGGGGAATGGGGATACACAACCTAATTTAACCTGAGATTAGACTAGCTATAATATTATTTTTTTTTCTTTATCTGGCCTGTCCGTTTTTTTTTTGTTATTTTTTTTTATAATTTTTGAATTTTTGTATGCTTTACTTTTTGCATTAAGTGACTTCGCCCCTACATTACACATGAATTAGAGAAAATCAATAGAATTGTTTTTTTTTATTGGAGAGTTTTACAATCTGCTCCTACCCCAATCACTTAATAAAAGGCATATTCTTACTTGAATAGAGGTGTTAAAGGCGAATCTTTCTGTAGGTAAATACCAAGTTGAGTTGGAAACATGGCTTCAGTTGGCAGCTTCGTTACTTTGCACGGGTGACGTCCTTAATAACAATAATAATTTATAAAATTGTGTTATGTAAAGTTATCCGCGGATAGAAAAATTATTATTTTCAGTTTTGTTGGCACCGAAGGGCCAAGATTCTAGAGTAGCGCGCTACTAAACAAACAATAATTACCAATGACAGCCAAGGCAAGCTCACCAAATCCAGCGAGAATATAGTTTTGCTAAAATAATAAAATTTACAATAAATATTCTGTACATTTGGAGTTTTTCAAAAATAAAAACATTCACAAACATCAAATCAAATCTGGGTAGCAATATATAATGGTTATTTGCCCAGGAACTTTCAAGACTTGCGTACATTTCTAGACTTCTGGGTACCTGTCACTTTTTAAGTTATGTTTTCAGGTGTTGTGATACTTGTTACCTCTAAAGCTTGTAACAGAACATCATCTCCATTTTCCCAGCTAATTTCTCCAAACTCATTTCCAACAACTTTCTCGTTCCACAGACGTTTATATTTGTTCTGAAAAAAACCTAGTAAATATTACCCGCCCCAAATGGACCAGCCTTACCCAATAAACGCATACAGCTTAGATAATTTTTCCCTTAAATCTACCAAATTGTAGGAATAATCCAACCTCATGATTGGTTAGAGTGAAAGAAGGTGTATCAACTTTTTTTTTTTTATAGCTAGCCGGTTCTTTTAGTAAGTAGTAGATGTAAAATTTTTCATAGAATTCAGATATGCAATCCGTTTTTTTGTAGACCTGTTATTTTTTAAGTAATTTAAGTTTAAAAAAAAAAAAAATTAAGTCGATTTTAAGGTACTAAAATGCAACAAAAAAAAAAGAAAGGAAATGGCTATTATGAACAAAAATAGTAAGATCTTTAATTTGACACCTTACTTTTTTAATTCTGTCAGGTAATTATTGAAAAAATCGATTTTTTTAAACCCACGAGAATAAAAACTTTGAACTTAATTTTATTATTTCACAGATAAAAAAATATGGGTTCATATATACCTTTAGAATCAGAAAAATATTACGAATTCATTGTAAGCAAAATTGAAAAAAAAAGTTTACAATATAGTATATAAACTACAATAAAAGGAATTATATGAAAATATCATATCATATTGTACAGGCAACGTCTTAATTTTTGAATTGAGTATAAAAATGGGAAGGGGGTAAAGAGGGGGTAAAAAAGGGAAGACGATAGTGTTGCCTGAACAAAAAATACAATTGGCCAATTGTTTAATTTTTAATTTTTTTTACTTTTTTTCAATTTTGCTTACAATGGATTCATAATATTTTTCTGATTCTAAAGGTATATATGAACCCATGTTAATTATGTCTGTTTGAGAAAATATTTAGGTCTAAAGTTTTTATTAAACCGAGGTTAAAAAAATTGATTTTTTCAATAATTACTCAACAGAATTTTAAAAGTAAGGTGTCAAATTAAAGATCTTACTATTTTTGTTCTTACTGGCCAACTTCTTCTTTTATTTTGTTGCGTTTTAGTACCTTAAAACCGACTTAATTATTTTTTTAAAAAACTTAAATTACTTAAAAAATAAGAGGTCTACAAAAAAACCGATTGCATATCTGAATTCTATGAAAAATTTTACATCTACTACTTACTAAAAGAACCGGCTAGCTATAAAAAAAAAGTTGATACATCTTCTTTTGACATTAGTTCAATTTCATCCATATAATGATACATATATAGATAGTTTCTTAGGTTAAAGCTTTGCTTGGGTTAAATATACTCTTTTATCAAGTCTTGTTTTTTTTTTAGCTCAAACTAGCAGTCTCCAAACTTTTTAATCGATAATAGTTTCTACAGAAGGGATTATTTTGATCATTATAATTTAGGATAAACATAAAAAAATCGCTCATTGTCTTATCTCTTTATATTCCTGAAAAATACACTTAATTTTACCTCAGATGAGAATTGGATAGCTGTAACTAGAAATGAAACTTGATCAAGTCCCAGCTTCATATCACTATGGTCTACAATTAAAAAAAGACCGAATAACATGCCGACATAAAGTATTTATACAATTGGTTTACCGCTAAATATGACAGTTTAGAAATGTCCCCAATAGAAAAGCGAAAAGATAACAACAAGATTAGATTTCATGAAAACTGGTGGCTTTTTGAAATGATAAAATAGAAATCACAAAAAAACGCCTTGATTACATATCCTCCTAATATATAAAGTAATAAGGTATTCTTGTCTGAAGCTTAAGATTTCAATAACTACTGAACAGATTGAGTCCTCCATTTCAGGAAAGCTTCATATAGGTCCCGTAATAGTTTTAAAATGTTTTATTTTTAAAATCTAAGTCTTGGGATGGTTTTAGGCTATTTTTTTGTTTTTCCCTTTAAATTACAGAGTCCCTAGATGCTAGGGGCGCAGCCACTAGTATAAACACAAAGTAAATATAAATACATATAAAAAACATCTATTAAAATAACCTAAAATATCCTCCATTTGCTGAATTGGTAAACGAATATCTTTGCTAAAATGCACAATAAAGATTTAAAGCATGTAATGTTATTGTCCATAATGATTTGATAGTAGTTTAAATTTAGATTACAGATTTGATCAGTGTAAACTGTAAAATGTAGTTTTATGAAGAAAAAAGATAACTACGTAATGCTCGGGGAGGGAAGGAACATTGGACTTTTTATTACACTGGTACCCATAGTTTTAAAACCATGTTATCTTATTCCTATAGTTTTGGGTACTTATATTGAATTTTCATTAGTTAGTTCTAAACTAGAAATGTTCAAAAATATAAACCAATAATTTTAATCTAAATTAGTGTTAATTTTGTAAATCATTATTGAGGATGTATATAAATTTATCGTTCAGTGTCTTATCCTCTAAGATCTGCTCATTTCTTTTTTGCATCTTCCTTGTTAAATAAGAAGTCAGCTCAGCATTGTAAACCTAAATATAATATTTCATAATGCCGGTTTTAAAACTGGAGGCTTTGTAATTTAAAGGTGTGAAATTTTTTAACTTTATCAAAATTAAAGATTTGAGTTGTATAAGAGTTAAAATGTCAAATGTTATATTCTAAAGTCTTTTAACCTATTTCAATAAAATTACAATATACTAAGACATCAAGATTACCATGATTCTAGCAATCATATTTTAATTAATTTTGTCTAAAAAATATAAATATGAGACATTAGATAACATGAAATATAATCAAAGTTAGGGGGGGGGGGTATTTGGATGATTAACCCACCCTTTCCATACGCTTAAATTACATATTGAGATTTTGTATCCATCCCCCTTAAAAAAGCGTAGACATCCTTAAAAACAATACCTCAACAGTAAGATAGCCCACAAGAATATATGTAAGCATCAGAACTCTCCATGTTGTCCTGTACCTATTATATAAAATGCTATGCTTTACGCATTAGGTTTAATATTCAGCAATAATACGAAATATTCATTTATTCAAGATTTTGAAACAAACTTTTATAAGTTATGGGCGCAGGCACTATTAATAAAATATTGTGTGTAAATTTATAAACGTCAAAAAAATTCTATATTATACGTACGTAACGAATACATTTCACCATACCTTATGTTAATTTAGAATAGTCATATCGAAGTCAAAGCATTTGTCTTTCTGTAAAGTTTTTACCTTTGATAACTGATAAGAAAGTTATCCTTAGTGGACATACATCTGATGGAGAAGGAAACCAATTCCAAATTTCTCATTCTGGTACTCTACAATTAATTTCAACAAGGTTGACATCATCCATGAAAAGTCAAACTCAACAAAGCAGACAATCAGACAAACCGACTTAAACAAAAATTGTGAATAAAACTGTCACAAAAACATTTTAATATGTGGTGCCTAATATAAATATTAAAGACTTACATTCCGTAAAATGTTATGTCTCTCATTATTCTAGGGGTCACTATATTTTAAACTCAAGTGAACAATAAGAGTAATCAATCACACACTTTTTCATGGACTGACCCTAATTATAGAAAAGACTCTCTTCAAAAAAAAAAACTTACCAGAGGTTGGAGTTTAAAGCCAGAACTGTCCATTCTTTCCCCCGAAGTTGAGCTGAGAAGAAAACAGGCAAGCAGCAGGCAGCTGGCTGTAAACAGCACAGATAACCAGATATTCTTAAATAAATCCTAATTTTGTTGTGGCTGTTTCTAGGGGGGGGGGGGGGGGGGGGCGCGAGAGTTAATTTTTCGTGGGTGGTGGTACACACTTTTGATGAATTTATGTGAAGTTTTAATGGTTTATATCAGCTGCATAGCTTTTTATAAAAATGGCTTTGCTTGAAATAATATCAACATGTTATTTTTTAGTTATATTTTTTGATAACATTGACGTTGACTTTATGGTTTTGATAAAAAAGCATGTTAATGATGACATATTGGCAGTCTAATGATATATAGTTTATAGACCCGTTCTCGCATTCGTTGACTTCAAAATTTAAAGAATTTTAATGATTCTTAATTTGGCTTAACAAACGTCCAATAAACTTGTCCGCTAATGATTTAGATCACGCAAGGGTTAATTTAGTTTATCATAATTGGAAAAAGTGTACATCAATTTATCGTTCCTTGTCTTATCCCCCTTAGATTCCTGATCTTACCAAGTAGAAAGGGTTAAAATAAGCTCTGAACTGAAGATTATTTCCAGGCCTGGATATAAGACAGTAAACTGGTTGTTCCACTACGTTCCCGCCAAAATCAGCCACCTAAACAACAGCAATTTAAAATCGTTGTATCCCTTTCAAACTGTGTCCGGTAATCTCTATAACAGATGTTTAAGATAGTTAACAAAAATTCATCACGTAAATTTTGAACATGTTCAGGTTTACAATTTTTATCATTAACATTGAATTTATGTTCACATTTATAAACAAAACAGAGATTAACGAGATGATCATTATCAGATAGTAAAACCAGTTTTAAACTAGTTGAAATAAATCGGATTCAAAGCTAACTGTAAATGGTAACTAACCTTTATTCTAGGAAAGGTAAGAGAAAGATCAGCCAGCCCAATATCAATTTCTTTTCTTTCTAACATCCCTAGAAAATAAAAACGAATACAATTAATTTCATAAGTAGAAAAGGAAATGTTAGAAACATGCAAATACAAAGTACTCTGTTAAACACCAATAAACCCCATCCTTTTTTTAAAAAAAAATAGGTTAGATTATATTGGGTTCTTAGTTCAGTTTATAGGGTGCCTGACATGGCGTTAGGCATAGGGAAAAGACACTACATCCCCCCCCCCTCTTGTTTTCAATTTACTTGAAAAATACGGTTCGTTTGTTCAATTTTGTAATATGATTTATCAATAACCACCTATTAATCCATTAAATTCAGATTTAACTCCATTTTGAAAAACCCCTCCAGAAACCTGAAAAAAAACCCGCATATTATTCCAAAGGGGAGACGGATTGGTCATAAAAAAACTGTGAAAGGTACATTTACTCGATGTTTAAAGATAATAAATACGAAAGTCAATGCATGCACAGTTAGGATTTTAAGAAAAATTCCTGGGTTGTTGGATCTGACGTTAAAGTGTCATAGACAGCAGCATCGTCTGAACGAGGTTTGTACAGTTTTTGTACAAACCCCAAATTTTCCTGTAATCCTAGGAATTTGTATAATAGATTGCTACTCTAGAAACCTGAGACCCGTAGTTTCCATCAATACAGGGAACTGCTTCCACTGTGAAATTCATTTGTTCTAAACAAAATAAGATATTGAACCTAATTACCATTTAAAAACCAGTATTTTAGCCCCGAGGTGCCGAAGGCACGGGCTAAAAAAACTAGTTTTAATCTTATAATTGTACATTTTTATATTCGTAGAAAGCTGGATATAATACGATACTAGACATAGTTTTATCGTATTGATGAGAACCGGTTCTTATCCACCGGATTCGAATGAATACGAGAAATACATATATGTTTATATTGAATAATTTTAGATATGAAATAAAGCTATATATCATGGTTCAGGGGCGTCCAAGCTTTTTTTTTTGGGGGGGGTAAAAAATTTTAGGGGGGGGGGTAATTCGTGTTTGGGGGGGGTAAAATGGCGCGCGAAGCGCGCCGAAATTTTTTTTTACCCCCCCCAAAATTTTTACCCCGGGGGTAAAATTTGATTAGGGGGGGGTAATTACCCCCCCTAAAGTCTGTAACATAAAGTAGTAAGTAAGGTTTATTTGACTATAGCTTCAGATTTCATTACTTTTAATACTGAGTTCTCCTTTTTAGGAAAGCTTCACATAGATCCCATGATGGTTCCACACTATTATAGGTTAATCCTTTGAGTGGTTTTAGGCTATTTTTCTCCTCCCTTTTTACCCTTTAGAAAATACAAGTTCTTAGATGCTAAGGGCGCCACTACTATTCAAATATATAGTAGTATCTCATTCTTTAGAACATAAAAATACAATAATTAACTCACTAACCAATGAACCAATATGATTATACTTTAAAGTGAAGCGTCTTATAGGTCCTGGTAAGTTTTATAACTAGTTTTGAGAAAACTAAACAAGCTTTTTTTTATGATTTCAATGGAATTGAATGCTTATTCTGTCCCATGAAGACGTCTAGACTCCTAACTCTTACCCGTTTTTGTACAACCCAATCTTTTTCTGACCTTTAAAAATAATAAAAAAATGTTTTTTTTCTCGTTCGACTTTGAGACCCAATAAGTACCCGTAAAACTCATCTCACAAAAATTTGCTTTTATACTTTTTTGTAGGGAATTTAACAACAAACAACTTATGTTTAATGTAATTTTCTGTCAATCGATTAGAACATGGAGATAAATGTCATTTAATGAAGATATGTCAAAATAATAACGATTTCGCCTAGCAACTGACTTGGCCCTGCCCTACCCTAAAGATTTTATGACTGACTGACAGTTTGCAATGATATAAAGCTTGATATTTCAACGACTAATGTACTACTTATTTTATTTTTGGTAACACAGTAAATACCCCCCCCCCCAAAAAAAAATTTTTTAAAGAACATTTATTTTGGGGGGGGTAATTACCCCCCCCAAAATGGTTTGGGGGGGGGTAAATACCCCCCCCAAAATCGTTGGGGGTGCCTACGGCACCCCCAAGGTAGGGGTAATTTTTTTTGGGGGGGGGTATTGTTCACAAAATTTTGGGGGTGCCTACGGCACCCCCAAAATCGTTTGGGGGTGCCAAATGGCCCATTACCCCCCCCTTGGACGCCTATGTCATGGTTTACAATTGATGTAGGAACAAAAATATACTCTGCTTTTAAATAAGTGGTGGAGGGGGGGGGGGTTGTTCAGGACAAAAAGCTAAAAATGTGTTTTGTAATGTTCTGCGTTTAGTCCAGGCTAACAGACAAGCACGGATAAATTGTAGAAAAGCTGCAAGGTAATAAAATAGTTAAATACTTTTCATAATTTCAAATGTTGATCCAATCATTTCTGAGAATGTTTTTGTCACTCTGTCATATCTATACACAAATATACACTTTTGTCTTATTTTGTGGAACACAAATTTTTAAAAACAGTTCTTTAATATTAAGATCCGGTTGATCATTGAAAGCCCCTCAGCCCCATAATGTTAAAATAATGGGGGTGGGTACTAACCCTGCGGGGATATTTAGTATCTAATATAACCTCATCTAAGGGAATAAAGAACGGAAATCTATCTTCCATTATTTTTAATTTATTTATAAAAAGATAGTTTGGGTTATCTTCGCTTACCTTACTTTGAATGACCAAACAAACAGAAAAATCTAATTTTGGGGGGTTATTTGCGTAAAATTTAAGGATTTAAAAGGACACATTACAATCTTTTCCGATTTTGTATTACTTTTGCGGAACATGATTCCAGTTACGTCATATTTTTCTTTCCCGAAAAAGGGAAGGGGGGAAGAAAATCTCTTCAAAAGAGATGGGGAAAAACCCCTTTTCTCCCATCTCTTTTTTTCTTCCCCCCTTCCCTTTTTCGGGAAAGAAAAATATGACGTAACTGTAATTATGTTCCGCAAAAGTAATACAAAATCGGGAAAGATTGTAATGTGTCATTTAAAAGGGCCAGATTTACAATAAGCTAAATTGTATAAGCCGCAGGTAAGTGAATTTATGGGCGGCTGCCGAACCATGTTTAAAGAATAAAGTACTCACTTATTATATGTGTCAGACTCGAGATATCCAACTTTCAAACTAAGTCCTCTAAGGTCATAGCTAAAAGCAAATTGGAATTTAGTGATCTATAATAGAGAGATAGAAAGAGGGGTAAATGGATATTGAGAGTTGAATAAAGAAGCGAGAGATGTTTACATCAAAAGTTGCACCGAGTATTTCCTAAGATAGACAGACAAAATAACTTATAGAGTGACTTAACTACTAACAGTGAGTAAACAATGTATATATAATGATACGCATGTCGTTAAACTGCCTATTTTTAAAACAACCAATCCATTGATTAATCAACCTTTGTTAGGAAGTCTTTAATGTGCATGCATGGTATATCATCTGAAGACCATACTTGTTTTATATCTATACCTGGAGTCTGTTTGTGTTGTCAGAGGTTTTGTGTATGTTACTTCATCAAATTGAGACTAAAATGTATGATTTTATGGTGCTTTGTTTTTAAAATATGTTGAAAATAAAGGCGTTTTTTGTTTCTTACGTCAGGTTTTATTGGGTACTGGGTGGCCCCACAGGGAATTTTACGGAAATCCCCTAAAAATAATTACCTTATAATAGAACTGCTCTATTATCTTCTCATTATTATCAGCGTAAAATTTTCTATTTTCTAAAGAATTAAGTATAACAGCATCTATTAAAGTGAAGTTAAACAATAATTTCGCTCTGAAATTAACGCTTATTGAGTAAAAACAATTTTAGTATCGAAAGAAAGGATTAATAATATACAGAAAGCTTAAAAACGCATTCTCTCCTTTGTTGACTTTAAAACTTTCAATTCATTGATAAATTAACTGAGTTAAAGTCTTTGATACTTCTTAGTTATTTATTGAAATATATTGTGGTGAACAATGCACCCTCTTCAGTCTAAATGACATAAGTCATATTAATTTCATTTAAATATTAAAAGATAAGTAAAATTAAAGAAAGAGGGAGGTCATTTTCTAGTAAAGGTGTGTGTTATAAGGCCTAAAAATAGTAGTAGAACGATAAGGTGCTCTATATATTTGTATTCCCTATTGAATAGAACAATAGGGAAGAAAATTTTTTTTTTTTTTGATAACCTTTCCTGGAATATCTTTAAAAAATAAGAAATTTTTATCAAACGCTTTGTTTGGCTCAGACTGACACAAATAAAAAAAAATATAATTATAATAAATCAACCTGTAAAGAATGACTTCTTCCTTTGTTTAATGGTATAGATTGTTCTTAACCTTTACCTTGTACCTATAGAAAACATTATTATTATAATTATATTTTTAAAAAATTTTGTCAGTTTGAGCCAAACAAAGCGTTTGATAGAAATTTCGTATTTTTTAAAGATATTCCAGGTACTGTTATCAAAAAAAAAAAAAATTTCCCTATTGTTCTATTCAATAGGGAATACAAATATATAGAGCACCTTATCGTTCTACTACTATTTTTAGGCCTTATAACACACACCTTTACAGAATTTACTAGAAAGTGACCTCCCTCTTTGTAAAACTATAAAGGCCGAAAATGTTGCTTGAAAAGAAAAAATCTTTAAAAATAAAATGATCAACCTTGTAGTTTAGCTGGATGTTAAAAGTAAACTGATAGGGATTTTTTAGCAAGAGACAAAAATCAGTAGGGGAGAGGAGGATGTTTAAAAATACATAAATTTTAATATTTAACATTTTTATATGAAAAAACTTTTTTCTTTTAAATTAAATTTTAATTCATTTATTTAATCTTGAGTAAATTGTACACAATTTTCTAACAAAACTAACCCTATACAAATTATAAATATACAAGAAAATGTTAAGACACTGAAGTTTTGTGCAGTCCAATCAATGTTTTTTTAAGTCCCCAAAGTTTTTAAGTCAACGAATGACAGATTGTGTTGATAAAAATTTAGTTGACCAGTATAATATACATTTCAATGCCCCCTACCTTTTTTGACAAAACTAGTTGATTATTTCCTTTATAAAATGTTTAATATAATTGATCTAGCTAAATCCAACCTTTTCCAACAAGCACAACATAATCAATATCTTTTTCATTGATGGAAAAATATGCGATTCTATTGCCATGGATAGTTAGGTTACTTTGCAGGGAAGCATTACATTGGTACAGCAAACTTTCGTCAGATATCCTGATAAGATAGGTTCATAGATTAATTTATAAATATAAATATATAGATAGGTAGATATAGATAAAGAAATATAGATTGATAGAATAAGATAAATATATAGATAAGTAAAGATAGATAAATAATTTTGATATTTTAAATTAGTGGCACCTTGACATAAACAAAACATTTAACATACGTGTTGAATTACTTCATTTGGGATTTCTTTGTTTTTTTGGCCCCTTTTACCCAATAACGAACCTTGTGTTGGATCATCTTTAACAGAGACCCAGCATTCTTGAGATCCATCACCTAGCAGACAACCAATTCTTTGACAGAACTACCTTTAACTTTGAATAGAAATTGCTAAATCTTATTTAAATTTGTAATTATCGATCTGGAATTATTTGGATAATGCACCAGATTTTCGCTTACATTAATAAAATGATACTTCCAGTTGCCTAAACCAACGCTATTACCCCCCCCCCCCCCACACCCTCTTATGACTTTACCCTATCCCCTACTCTGGCAATGGAGGCACCTATTGACTATAGCATCACTAGATAGAAGATAAAGGTTCTCCTGTCACAACATCCACATATTATATATCCATTAATATGTTGATATTAAGGGGTAAATGCCAGATAGACATACAATGATACTTCTATTCAACTTTAAATTTATTGTTAAAAGATTTAACCTACCTCAAAGTGTCATTAAAATATTCGATGACAGTTGTTTTATATCCTGTTTTATTTATATTTTCAAAATATTTAATTTTAAGTACAAAAAATATATATTCTGATTTAAAGTTAAAATATCTTATTTAGCAATATTATTCTTGTGATTAATTAAATATATTTTTAACAACAGACCTTATAATTTGAAAAAAAGCAAAGACAATTTTGTTATACTCTGTTTTGTTATTGTTGCTATAATTATTGAAATAATATTCAATGTTTATTTTGTAAATATCCTGAATATCTGAGAGCCAAGAAATCCTCAAACTTTTCATCAGATATGACACAGTTCAAAAAGTATATATCTAAATCAATCAATCAATGCAATGGTAGCAAATTTCATTATAAATTGACCATACGTTCTTACCAAAAGAGATGCTGTGAGTATTGGTGCAAAAAATATGACGTAACAAAAAAAATTAGCCAATGAGAGGCCGTTATTGACCAATGGTAAAATTTATAGTGGCCTCTCATTGACTAATTTTTTTTGTTACATCATATTTTTTGCACCAATACTCACAGCATCACCAAAAGAAGGTAAAGAAAAGTTTTTTTCCTTTGCAAAATTATACGATAATAATAATTGGTTGAAACGTTGGGACCACGAATAAGAAAACGATATTATAAAACTATGGGGACTAGTGTAAAAAATAGCCCAATGTCCCCTCCCTCCCTTGGCATTATAGAGTAACTTTGCTGCTAAAAAAAATATACATTACCTTTTATATCAGGTATGGCTTGTAATATCTTATTTAAATTAGTATATTGAACCAAGCTAGGAGTTTCAGAACCAGAACAATGTCTGAGAGGTTCATTTTTTTTTTATATTTTTTACGTTTCAAATTAGATGTAATTAATAAATGCGATACCAATAATGATTTCTTCTTCTGTGGATAACACCATCTGTTGAAATTTTTAGGCATATTAGCCAACAATTAATAATTATTAAAATTTTGAAGTCAATGTCCCTTTCTCCAAGATATTCATTTATTTATTTACAAATATATTGAGAAATATTTTATACTCTATACTCTATAACTAACTTGATAAGCTATTTTAAATATATAAATTCCTCTTTAATTTAAAATTAAAATAGTATGAATCTACCCAAGAACCTATGTAAAGCTTCCCCAAAATGTCCAGAGAGATTTTTACGGACAAACAAAAAACAAAGGATACTTTTAAAAATAATCGTACAGTTTAATGTATAAAAATATGAAACCTTCCTGAATATTAGACAAAAGATTATTGCTGCAGCTAGGTGATTTAATTCTTTTAACATTTTTTCTCTTGGAGTAACAAAATGTTATTATGCTTCTATTCTAGCCTGCAGTAACAATATAAAGTTACTGCTTCCTAAATTTAAATTTAGTGCTTTTCTTCAAAGTGCCTATCGAGCTCAGAACTCGCTCTGAAACCTGAAAACTAAACGTCAAAGCCTTTATTTGTTAAAATGGAGACAAAATCTTTTTAAAGGGGAACTATGACTTTTGACGGTGAAGGTGAGAGGCGGGGTTGTTGAAATGGTGCACGGGTTTATATTAAATTAAATCATTATTTGATAAATAAACATATACTTTATATTGTTTGTGTAGGTGTAGGTGTAAAGCACCAAAAAACATTCCCATTTTGTACAATATACCTTACTGGCCAAATTGATCAAACCATACAATATTTATCGATTTATCTTCTTAAATAGAAAAATCTTTGCAAAACTTTTAAAAAATTCATTATCTTTAAGATCACAGCTACACACTATTGTAGTTGGATTTGTTTAGATAAAAAATAAATCTTAATTCACTCAGGTAATCAGGTGTATTTCTGATTATTTTTAATTAAAACCTTGTATCAATAAATATGTCAAATATCTAAGTTTACTGTTCTTTTTCTATGCATTTCATGATTTCAACGTTGCAGTAAACTGGTTTTTATTGTCTAGCTTTTGTCATTAGCTGTCGTACTTATAAATATATTCCTTCTAGATATTTCAGTCATTTAAAAGCTTCAGACCGGCTAATATCATACTTAAACTCATAGACGTCCAGGGGGGGGGGGTTAATTGGGTGATTACCCCCCTCCCCCCCCCCCCAAATAAAAAAAAAAGTTTGGACGCCCCTGCTTAAACTTTAATAAAATATCGAGAATTAAGACAGGTATGCAAAGTTTTAAGGCAACGATTAATATTTCTTTACACCTAGATTATCATGTACTAAAATAAAGTGAAACTAGTAGCTGGTTAAAATAACGATCCCCATCACCCACCATTTATCATGTTTTGAGTTTTGCTGCTCTAGTTATGTACAAATTTGTTCTTGTAAGATTCTCTCTAAATGTTATACATCAATTCAAAACAAATGATTTCAGATGCATTAAAAACATTTTAAAATGTTCAACATTGACATTTCCATAATTATAATAGATCTATTAGATTAGACATGCACAACAAGTAATAAGTATAAATGTATGCAACAAACAATTACCAGATTTTTCAATGGCCCTGGGATCTGAGAGATTAGTCAATGGCCGATAAATTGTTATACATCCCCGATAATTATACACAAAATCTTCTGTAGATTACAATACGTGGTTAAAACGTTGAGATACTTAACACAATGAACCAACCAATCAAAATTCAACAAAGGTCCCCTCAGTTAATAAGCCAACTAACAAGAAAAAGGTTATCATAAACACTGGGCTTAACATCGCTTTCATGGATGTTGTCATCCTTAGTTTTCCAGGAAATAAAGTACCTTTCCTTAAAGTTTCAAATTAGCAACACAAATTAGCCTTTAATGATATTTCAAGATTTTTCTAGATATTAGAGTACATATTTTTGGCCTTGAATATTTTGTTTCTGTGTGTGTGTGAGGCATGGTTGTCCGACATCAATGATGGTTTATTTTTAGTTTTAAGTGTTTAGTTTTTAATATTAGATGGTTTTATGATATTTTCTTTTAGTTATAAAGTTACATGATGTAGTTAGATAGGTAAATATGTTCCTTGAGTTAAAATATTCAAAACTGGACAGGAGGAAAGGGGTTATATAGACCGATGTATATAGTATATATCTTTGTCTTATATATTCAATTCCGTAACCTTGGTTATTGCCAATGGATTTTTTTTGTGGAATTGCTCTGTTTCCTTAAGGCTAGATACTAGAGGATTCGGATCATGGAAAGAATTAAAACGAAGTAGCGGGTTTCGTCGTATTTTCACAGTAGCTTTTTTCCTATTTCTAGCCACTGCGGGGCCAATTTCCTAGCCCTGCGTGGCAATCATTAACATTTACCTAAATTAACCTATAAAAAGCTACTGTGAAAATACGACAAAACCCGCTACTTCGTTTTCTTTTCATGATCCGAGGATTCTTGAGGCACTATAGTGAAGATTTCTCTAAGAGGGATATATGTAGATATACACCTTCCCTGGACCTTTATTTTAATGAGAACAATATTGGGATCTACTGCAGTTCACGGTAAAATATTGCTGGTAAGCAATATTTCTAAAAATCTATGAATTTTAAAGACTGCTAGCTGCCAAACGGCTGAATATACAGATCATGCCCGCACACTGTTTTAAGCGGTATAAGAAGGCCTGAAAATAATCTGGAATAGCCATAAATCAATAATGTATAATTATCTTGCAGTGCAGAGAAATGCGCGAAAAAGACCTATTTTACACGTTTTTTCTTCAGTGAAGCCTTTCCTGTGCATCATTGGATATGGCTATTACAGATTATTTGTAGGCTCTCTTATACCGCTTAAAATGGTGTGCGGGTATGATCTGTACGTTCAACCATTTGGCAGCTAGCAGCCTTTGAAGTTCATAGATTTTTGAAAATATTGCTTACCAGCAATATTTTACCGTGAACTGCAGTAGATCAAAATATTGTTTTAGCGGTTAGCGTCTTCCATCGCTAAACACACACAGACAGACATCATATTACTTTTAAATAAGGATATGGCTACAGAATCTAGAATAAGATACTTACTTTTTAAAAATATATTTTATATCAAAAAGTTAAATACAATATATTGATCACAAAATAAGGGTTAAATTATGTTAGTTTTTTTTTGTAAATTTTATTGTAAAGCACCATCATTTAATGAATTGAGCATTTTTGTAAATATATTCTTTTTAATTTTTTGCTTGAAAATAAAATTAAGTTAAAATACTTTTAGATACATTTTTTTCAGAAAAAAATACATAAGGAAAATTTTGTTCATATGAAGCGTAGCAACAACAAACAGTAAATTGTAATACAGTAAAAGTATCTTTTTACATTTTTGATGCAGTATAATTTTTTACTGTAATCCTTTGCAAAACATAAAGTAATAGGTTTTTTTTTTAATTACCGAGTTCTCGAATTCAGGGAAGATATCAATTGGTCCATGCTTTTTTATCTTTTCAATTTCCAAATTTAAGATGCTCCTGTATGCTTAGCGATAAAAAAAAACGTTTTGGGGTATAGAAACATTGCACTTAACTTTTATTAGAGCACATATGCATTTCATACATAGATTTCTCGTATATACGTACATAAACTTTTTTACAGAGAAGCTATGAAACTAAAAAAAGGGTAGGGGAGGGTAATTAGTAATGTTATAAGATTTTTAACTTTTCTTGATGCATCTAATACTAGAATTTTAGGGTTGAACCCCCAGGAGGAAAGAGGGGGGGGGGGGTGGTAGGGTTGTATGTTAGGTATACAAGGCACGTTAAATACAAAATAAAACATTCTTGAATAGTAAAATAAAAGTGAGGGGTAGGAGGGAGGGGGAATTTGTGGTTCACTGTTTTTTTTTATTATACCAATTTGTTAATTTTCATTGGGTAAGGTGTTTGAGGTGTTTGATTGTTTTCTATTCTGCTTTTTTCTTATCTTCTTCAGTTACAACTGCAATTCTTGGCTCTAGTCTGGTGCACAGACCGTCCACCTTTTCGGTCAGCCAACCTACCACGTGGTCCTAACACATTAAAAATATATTAAGTACATGTGGGGGGGGGGGGGGGGTAGATCTGTCTGTCTTAGCATGTGTCTATGATCTTATGAAAACTTTTCTTGAGGGATTAATTATTTTTAAAGAATATGTCACACTTTTCAATATTTATTATAAGAGTCAAATAAAACATTACAGTACATTTCATCAACTTTAATTTTATATGAATACCATTTATTCAACTTATTGGGAAAATTTTATATTCAAGGGGAGGAGGAACTTTTGGACCGTTTTATCCACCTTAATCCCTTTATTTTCAAAGAAATCCTCCAACTATGGCTTTCATGTCAATTATGAAAGTTTCTTTAGGGAGGGAGAAAGATTTATTTTAGACGCTTTTCATCCCTTTCCTAGTAACTGTTAAAATCACGTGTATATTTGTTTACCTGATAGACACCATAGATAGCCAAACCAGCTACAAAGTAAACAAAGAAAAGAAGATACGCAAATGTGTTCTCTGGTACAATATCTCCAAAACCTAGAGTAAAAAAGATTAAGAAGATAGTGAATAGTTCTTTGCGATGAATATATTATGTCTACCTATCCATACATCCATCCATCAGGCAACCAACTACCTAGAGACATTAATAATGGTACCTACTGCTGCTATGTCATGCGTGTGACAACAATAGCAAGATATACCCTGGCCCATGAACAGGTACACCCATTATCATGCACAGTTAGGGCTTCTAGACAAAGGTCGTGCAATCAAATGGTTGGTTGTCATCGGGCGAATGAACGCTTTACACCGCAATTATAAGACAGGGAGTATGTTTCAAGATGCGTGGAGAGGTCTAGAACCCGAATCAATCAATCAATAAATAAATCCATAAATCTATCTATCTATGTACCTATAGTTCTACTGATAGTTGTAGCCACAAAGTAAAGGGAATCCTCAGACTCAAACAAATATCTATCTATCTATCTATCTATCTATCTATCTATCTATCTATCTATCTATCTATCTATCTATCTATCTATCTATCTATCTATCTATCTATCTATCTATCTATCTATCTATCTATCTATCTATCTATCTATCTATCTATCTATCTATCTATCTATCTATCCATCCATCCATCCATCCATCCATCCATCCATCCATCCATCCATCCATCCCTCCATCCATCCATCCATCCATCCATCCATCCATCCATCCATCCATCCATCCATCCATCCATCCATCCATCCATCCTTCCATCCATCCATCCATCCATCCATCCATCCATCCATCCATCCATCCATCCATCCATCCATCCATCCATCCATCCATCCATCCATCCATCCATCCATCCATCCATCCATCCATCCATCGATCCATCTATCTATATATCTATCTATCTATCTATCTATCTATCTATCTATCTATCTATCTATCTATCTATCTATCTATCTATCTATCTATCTATCTATCTATCTATCTATCTATCTATCTATCTATCTATCTATCTATCTATCTATCTATCTATCTATCTATCTATCTATCTATCTATGTACCTATAGTACTGATAGTTGTAGCAACAAAGTACAGAGAATCCTCAGGAGACCACTCAAACAGATATGAAAATAGAAGCATGCCCGTTATCATATGGCAACCAATGAGAAACAGGGCATTTCTGAAGCTGCTGCTCACATTCACTCCTTTTATTAATATTGATACTTTAAGATTATCATAGATCTTAAGGAATAGGATAATAGAAGATACATTAAAGTACATTTTCAACTATTATAAACAAAGATTCCTCATCTCTAGATTTTAATTATTGGTTGAAACGTTTGAACACGGCTAGTTTGATCCAAGAAATTTAAAAAAAGATTTTTAAGCTAACCAATGAGATAATGTGTTTATAAACAGTCCGAAGTCTCCTTTTCCCCAGAAACAAAAAAATGCCGTAAAATTGCTTTCGCTCTAAAAAAATAAATGTTCGTTTGTCCGACTGTATAATTTATTGAGCTTCGCTTTTCAGAGAAGCCTTATTTTCCAAAGTATGAATTCCTGCGCGCTCAGAAACCATATGAATAAGGCCAGCCATATCACCAATAAGTAGCGCGGCCAGGGGACATGCTAGAGCAGCATACATCAGGCTGGCAAGACGAACGTAGGGACCTGCAGGGGTCAGAGACCCGTAACCTTGTAACATGTAAGTTTTATATTTTAAAGTTTTATAGCCAATAAAATTATGTTTTAAATCATTGATCAATAAGACAAATGACGATTAATTCTATAGAAGAAAACTATTAGTTTAAGAGTTTTGACACAATGAAAAAAAATAAAAATCAAGATTCTAAGTATCAAAAAATTTTTAAGCAAACGAATGAGGAAGCATGTTTATGAACCTTTGGGTACCTATATATTCGGTCTTTATTTTCAATGTATTTAAAAAATAGGGGAGGGAGTAATCAGTGCTTAACAAAGCACTATGAGGGTCAATGATTTTAGTTACAGGGATCTTACAACGGATCATCTTAAAATGAAACGTGTAGCTGACTAAATTAACGATACCTTGCGCCCAAACCACCCACTTTAACCAATCCCCTCTGACCAATAAATGACATCAATGTTAGCAAGCTAAATTGACAACAATTTTTCCCCTGTCATGATATCTACGTATATCATATATCCATTGTTGGAATATAAGATAAAATTGTCCATGCCTATGGTTGTTGACATAGTGAATGTGTAGAAGAGAGCATTACTGACAGTCCACACATTTGCGTCAGAGTAACTGTTCAACCCAGCTTCGACTGCGGCCTAATTATCATTTTAGAGATTAAAATCATATGGTGGTACATGGTAACCTTATCCGGATATCCGGTTCTGGCCGTATATCTGGCCAACGTTCGATATCCGGCAAATTACCGGATATCCGGCGTCAAAAATCAGCCGAATATCCTGTAACCGGATAGTTTTAATATCCGGTATCCGGCCGGATATTGAAAATGGCCGGATATCCGGCCAAACCGGATATCCGGCCCAACCCTACTTTAAATCTCTATTATTTAAGTAATAACGTCTTCACCACTTAAGGTATCAAGGGGCACTTATAGAAGATACTGTTAAAACAACCCTCCATTTTTTATTTTAATTTAAAAGATTTTTTGTGGGGATAATTTTTGTATGGGCTATTAGACTTAGGAGGTTGAGGTATCCTCCCCAAAAATAGTTATAAACCTTCCGAGGACCTATAAGAAGTTTGAGTTACAGAAAGACAGGCAGAAAGACATCCTGTTTCTCTTATATATTAAATATTGCTCTGAAAGGTTTCGTGATTTTTTATTTTCCTCTTTTAATTAACTCCATATTTAACTTAATTTCAAGCAACTCTGTATCTAAAATGTGAGCCGTTGTTTGTACTGTATAATACATTACCGTTCTGATTTCATGAAAGTTTTCGAAAAACTTTTATTGCTACGCCTCTTATGGACATCATATAATTGTCCTTGTTGCTTTGTAATCCAAAATTAATCATCTTATTCCTGAAGTTCATTTTCAAATGTTTCCAATTTCTTGCGGGCCAAGCTTTTCCAGTCAGATTCAGATGCCCCTAATATAATGATGCATGTGTTTTTGATGACAAGTAAATACATTTCCGGTATGGCTTTAAACCCGATTAATATCCGCTGGGTAAAAATCAATTCTCAGCTACACTAAAAAATCATGTATCGTATCGTATTATATCCAGTTTTCTACTAATTTGAAAATGTACATTCATAATGCCTTCGGCATCTCGGGGCTAACAAAACTAGTAAAATCTTATAAATGTACATTTTTATATCATATATATATATATGTTTATATTTAGTTATTGAAATTCCATTACAATAATACTAGCAACGCAATTGCTAAACAATATAATTTCCTAAAAGCAAGCTTTATCCTATGAGATAAAACAGTGTATATATGGATGAATAAAAACCTGACTTCCCTTTCATACCACTGCACTGCACTGTGAACACGTTCTAATAGATATATTGGGCCCCGAATTATGAATAGTTTAAATCGTCTGATTTTTAAAAAATAATTTGCTTTGAAGAGAAGATCGAATCGTCAACATTTTAAATATAAAATTTGAAATAGTCAAACCTTTAGATTCTGTCCATAAACCATCCAGAAAATCTCGTTTTACTCTCCTCACACCACACTTATGAACAGCTAAATAGATGGATTAAAAATCAGGGATGAGACAATAGACGATAGTTGATGTACATCCCAAATAGTTATAAGCAAATTACCCCTTCCCTATTAAAATGAAATTATTTTTCATTAATTCAAAATACTATATTTGGTGGAAATATAAATATGGTGAAAAAAAGAATATATGTATATATTGAAAATAAACCTTCAGATGGTCGTTCCAGGTACAGGAAGAGACAGCTGCCAGCCAGCCACAGTGTACAGTTCAGAAATATCAAGACAAGCACTCTGATGGAAGCCTTTTTTTTAGCAGTGTTATGTTATCTTTGTTACTTACATTTGTATTCAATAATAACTTATGGCATGTTTGAAATATCCAAAGGTATAAGATTTATTTCAGGGGTTATCAGGGTTAGTATACCAAAATAAGAGCTTTAGTTATACTGGTTATCTATAGAGTTTAACCAAGCGCTTTCACACAAAGTACCCTGGTAAACACTAACCCCTCCCCCCCCTCTTTGATATGAAATAAATAAAAAATTAGGGAGAGGGTATAAATTTTTGTATTTACTTAAGGTCAGATTAGGTTAGGTTATATTGGGTACCAGGTAACACTGCAGGAATAATTCCCTGCAGAGTTAGGGTCCACCGCATGGTAAAAAACTACGCCCTAGTTTTACATTTATTTATTATATATAAGGGTGGGATCACTGTTTAACCTGCAGTTTATGTAAAAGCACAACTTTAAAAATAAGAACTTGTAGTTAATCTCTGTCCTCGAGAATTTACTTAAATTTCACATAACACTGGAACCTTTTTGATGGCGGTATCCTGTTCAGACCCCATCCTTCTGCCTGGCAGATAGATATTTTTTATTTACAGTAAGCAAATATTTATAATTAAGGGTTGGTAAGGAAAATCTTATATTTTTTATTTCAAATTGCACGGTGGGGGAGGGGGGATTTCATTGCTCGCAGGCACTTTGTAGGAAAGCATCCTAACCAGTGTTCGTTTATATATAGTAAGTCACTTTTTATTATTAAAAGTGGCCTAGTCCTCTGTTTTTAAAGGTGGAGGGAAGGGAGAAGGTTAATAGCTTAAAACCATCTTGAGCTTCCCAAAATCAAAGAATTGTATTAATTTTAACAGTTGCATTTTTCTTTAGTGTATTGAAGTTAAAGATAAATTTACTGGCAAAATTGGCAGGTAACAACCCTAAATCACATTATTTGTTTACTCTAAATAAAAATAACAACCTGACAGCAGACAAAACTGTACTAGTGTAGAATATAAATATTTAACTACAGGTACAAATTATCACACTGTGTCCGTCCGTTTTTGTTCTCTTGTTTGCGAAGAAAAGGAAAGCACAGTGAAATATTCGTGGATTTAGGAAAATATTACCAAAGTCAGCCATCAAGAGTACCTAATCTTTTAAACATTGTCGTGCACAGGGATTTACCAGGGGTTGTAAAGTCTTGTGAGTAAAAAAAGAGAAGGGCAGTTTACCCCCAATTTCGTATTATTGGATGGTGATAAATACCCCCCGCCCCCCCCCCCTGTTCATATAATATTGCGGTATCTAAAAAATATAAAAAGCTCAATGGATTATTATTTAATTGCTTCAACTTACATTTAAAGAATAAGCTTTTACCCATATTAAAATATTTTAAATTAGCAGATTTACTTAAAACTCTTATTTTGAAAAATTTATCTCACTGTGAAAGGGCTGGAAATAGAAAGTCGCATAGCAGAAATATAAATATATAGATAGATAGACTGCAGAGACTGTCTGCTTCAGTGTGTGCAATCATTAGCGGATAACTAGCTTTAAAGCATTGCAAAAATATTAATAGCAAATGATTACATTAACGCAAAGCAAATTTACATGAAATATTTTTTCTAGTTAGCAAATTACAAAAAAAAAATAATTAGAGGATATTTTTACAGTTAAAATAAAAGTTCGATAGGGAGTCTGACTGTAAAGGGTTAATAAGATTTAAAAACGATTTAGTTCGTCCTAGCTTTTAAGCTAAATTTTTAAAAGCTTTGGGTGTATTGGACATAATTGTCCTCGATCTTTGTTGATTTTTGTTTAATTTCAGGAGTTTAAAAGGAAAATCTTGTTATTTACTAACTAACAATAATGACAGTACCCATAAAAGCGAAGCTCAGCAATTCTGTCAAACGAGAATTAAAACTATAAATAAACATTGCTTTTAATAATAAGAAACATGATATTAAACTTAAGAGATCGGGAGGGGGTGGGGGTACGAATGTAAAATATGAGAGTTTAGGTTATATTTAGGACACTGCAGGTCCTGATCCTTGTCTCCAGCAAACTTTGAACGGCTCCTGTGACAACAACTTTTGACTAAGAGACTACAAATTAATTAGTTCAGGGATAAGGGATGGGAAACGTAGGAAAATATTATTTCAGGCCTATTTCAAGCCTAGGCCTATTTCTAGCCTAATAAACCAGTTTTGGGATAGCGCAGTGGTTCATATAAAATGCTAATGAAAAAGGTGTGTGTGTGTGTGTGTAGATAAAGTATAGAATCAAATTCAGGTAGCTAGTTTAAAGTAAAAAACATAACTTTTTATAAACCAATATATTAATGGCTTTTGTTAAAATGAAGTTTTTTCTCTCCCAAAATTTTTTATCTTTTACTTTGGTAATTTGAACTGTCAGAAAGCTATCGTTGGGTTTCCCTCAGACAGATTTTAGTTTGTATTATTTGCATTTTTATTAATGAGTAAAAATTTTATTTGAAAATTTCATTGCTAATTAAAATTCAAAATAAATAAATAAATATGCACTTGGGTAACATTCTATCAAGTTCTTTGGATTCTGTAATGTAATGATATATCTGTACTGTGTTGTATTGTACAAAAATTAGGGTTAAGGTGTTGTTTCAATTCCGTACTAAATTTTTAAAATTCAAAATACAACATCTAATTTATAAACTACCAAATGAAAATTCGTAGCTACCTTCTTTCCAAAAAAATAATCCCGTTATTTTTGTTTTTTCTATATGGCCCTTTTTAATGTTTAACTCTAAGCAGATTTAATAATTAAACTAATGTGATCTAACACCATTTATATTTATTTTTTCGTAGCAGACGAAATCATTATTTTTTCTGGAATTGTCTGCTTCTAAAATTTCCGCCATCTGTGATTTGGGCTTGTTTTGTATCAACCAATCACCAATTGGCGCCGCCAATTGGTGATTGGTTGATACAAAACAAGCCCAAATCACAGAACACTATTGGTTTAGAGCGGTAGCCAATATGAGCCGTCCGCCAGTAAGGTCATTAAATTAGGCAAATGGTAAAAGTTGCATGATCCCTTTCAAAACCAGGCCGAGACCTAATTTATGGCCAGGTTTCCTATCCCTTATCCCTGAATTAGTTATCTTGTATGTCTACTTACAATTTTTTCGCCGCCGTTTTCATTGGCAGCTGTGGGAGATACGGCTGGCGGCTTACTTTGACTTCCACTGAAAACTCTTTTATAACTTGTTTGGGATCAGCACTATCCGTAACGTAAATCTATTGAAGGATATACTCGATTTATAGATATATAGAAGAGCTTTATTTTTAAAAATGTCAAAAGTATTTGTTTCTAGGCAGTAAAAGCTTTCTTTTCTTTTAAATTCAATTTTTGTAGGAAAGGCTAAAGGGATAGAACAATGGACAAGATTCTTTAGTGTCAATTTCTACTGCACTTTTCCTTTTACAAAAATGTTTGTTGTTTATTTTGATTTAGGTTTGGTTTAGTAAGGGTTAGTAAAGCCCCGCGGGGAAAGTGCCCAAAAGGGATATGGCTGGACTGTCCTTAGTATTAAAAACCCTAAAAGGCTGGAAACTATTTTTCATCAAGTATAAAACAGAAAGGAGGTTTTCGGTGGTACCATTTATAGGGTTGAGTATAAGCCTGGTATTGTTAGGTATTTAGGGAAATTATTAATTCTACTGCAATTGTCTTTTACCTCCCTGGTATTATGTAACCTGACTTTTCAATTTTAATGCTAAGCAAAAATGACAACATCCATAAAAGCAAAGCTCAACTTATCAGGCGGAAAACCAAACATTAAAAAACATAGAATAATGTAAACCAAAAGCTGTATAAGCATGGAAATATTGTTATGAGACTATAATACTTTAATCAAAGTATTGCAAGAAATTATGGGTAAAGGGGAAAGCACCAAATTGCTTACCCCAAAAGTAATTCCTAACTGTCTATCAAATTTCATTATTTTGTACTGTATTTAACTGTTGTAAAAATCTAAAGTTATTTAAAATATTTATCTTAAAAAATTAAAATCACGAAACACTGTGCTTTATTCATTCCTGTAGCAAAGACACTCCACAAACCAAGTGTGTTGGTACAGCTTACGTACTTTGTATAGAATACTAGCGGCTTAGCCTCTAGCCTCTAGGGGCTTTGCCCCAAGAGTTTTGACGAAACAAATTTTTCGTATTTAAGATTTAGAGAACTCGATCGGTTCAGCGGTTAGCGAGATCCTTCGCTACAAACAGACAAACGAACACACAAAAAAACAGACAGACATCGTTCTACTTTGTATTATAGATAGTATATATATATGTAGTTCTTACTACAAAAATGATGTCAGTTTTGCTCATTGGGAGCTGCGGCTTTAGTTGCAGCTGTAGGGGAATATTATCCCACAGTTTTATCCAGATAGCCGCCGTGTTGGCTATAGGATAAGGATTTCAACCTTTGCTTCACTATCTAATTTTCAACTTTTTTAATATAAAAAAAACCATTCATTTGTCTGATTTTTTGCTTTTTTATTAGCTAAGCTAATGTATTATATACTTGGTCAATTTGTCACAAATCTAAGGGAAATGTGATAATTAATAAAGACAGTTAACATTTTTTGAGATGATATCCTTTTACCAATGAACATGCAGTATGTAATTTTGTTAGTCCGTCAGTCATGTTTCAAAGGTTTCGAAGGTTTCGTGATTTTCATTTACGATTCTTTTTGTGTTTTAAGATATGCCATCCTTGTATGGAAGTGGCATCCTTAATTTGATAAGAACATAAAACAGATTTAAAATATATATTTTTAAATGCATACATTAATTACATTATTCATAGGTACATAATATTATATATAAGTCATAAATATAGAATTAGCATTCAAGTCAAAATATACAGAAACAATCATATGAAAATTTGTTGTTAGAAATTTAGCTGATACAAGTTTCTGATTATTGTTAAGTAAAATTTCTAATAAAGATGATGTTTTTTTATGGAAATTTGATATAAAACGATTAATATCAAATAAATGCAGTGTTTTTTTTATCGTTCTATATCATTCCCAGCCATAACGGTATTTTAATAAAGTAAGGATACATGTTTAAAATACTTTTGTAAAAAAATTTGTTTTGTTTTCAGATTACCCTGCACTGGGATTCATAGAGGGAGGGGATTATTTCACAATCTTTAGCCAAATTACCCTACCCATAAAAAAAAACTTTTATTTGAGATGTAATTAAATTTAACAGAAAAGCTGCAATAAACAGAGGAAATGTCCTTGCGGTGTTTTAATTATTCTAAATTTACAATATAGCCTTTAATGCCAAAACATTAGTTTTGAGCTCATTTTTCATGACATGTATAAATGGACAATGATTGTGAAAATTATCCCTCCCTTAATTTTAGATTTAAGTAATTAAAAAGTTTAATTAATTTATTGTGATTATGTTGTAAATTACCCATCAATAAGATGGGGAAACAATATTAAAATAAGTATTAAGTTTAAAAATGACTACAAAGACTAAATTTTAAATTTAAATGGATCAAGAGAGAAAATTAAGCTATAAGTTTAAAAAATTTGTATTTTGAAAAGGCACATTATAATTTTCTATCGTTTTTATTTGTTGTTTATGTCTTGACACTGCTGTTCTGTTGGGTGTCATTGAGCAAGGGTGCTGTTGCCACAATTAGAGAGGCGGGCTGGCTGGTGGGCGTGCTGCCGTTCGGGTTGCCGTTAACACTCTCCCCGCCGTTACTACTGCTGATACCGTTACTCCCACCAATGCCAGATTCAAGCATTTCCAATTCACCGTAGATTGGTCTAAAAAAAATAGTTGTTTTTTTAGTTTTTGATAAAAATATTTACTGTAGAATAACAATATGTTCGTATATACTACAGTTGTGTAGTAATCTCCTTATTTATTTACGAACTTTAAAAATCTCTGTCATAAATTTTTGTAAAAAAATGCATAATAAGAGAGGAGATTTTCGTGTGATTGTGTTTATTTTATAGTTCAGGTTAGGTTTTATTGGATCTAGAGCAGACCCGCAGGCATTCGGAATAAAAGAGTCCTCACATATTGATCTAGAACGTTTTTTTTGCTTTGAGGAAAAAACATTAGGATATTTGGTTCTTTATATTGTGACGTTTATTTAAAATACATTATACGATACCACAATACCATAATTTTAACGATCATATTTTTGACTGAAGGATCGAAGTTTGCTTTATTTACTTACTTGAATGCATTTTGAGCAATGGCTTTGAGAACATGAGCAACATTGGGTGAGGGGTCCAACCAGTACACTTCGGTATTTCTAAACAAAATACAAGAATTCAAATAAGGTCAGAATTTCAAATAGCGAATCCTTTTAAAATTTGGTTCACGCCCGTCTTTCCATTCTTAACAGATAGCTCTTATCATTATAGAATTGTCCTATCTTTTTTAAACATAACATGATTTTTAAAAAGTATGATTTTTAAAATGTATGAAACTGTACCTGGCCTTAAAGTCTGCCAACATAGACTTGAAACCCTTGGCCGCGGTAAAGTCAGCGGAATTAATCTTGGAACAGTCAATCACAACCGGGATTCGATCACTTGCCTACAAAAGAAAATAATTGATCATAATACAAATATGAAATAAATATGAAATAATTTCATGCTAATAGATTGAGAGCAAAATTCATATTTACAAAGATAAATTATAGTTTAAGACAGTTTACAAATATATATGTTAAAAAAGAAATTTAGTAACGTGCAAAGGAGGTTGGGGATGCAATTAAGAAGAACACAGATCTACCCATCATTCTTATTCAATAAGAGAGTTGAAAGACCCTAACAACCCCCTTCGTAACGCCCCTGTTGAGCAAAAAACCTATTGTTATACCTGTCTAACACCAGCCTTATTGATAAGATTTCTGACATATGAAACAGAGGGGAAGACAATGCCTTGATCTGGAGCAATGTAAAGATATTCCTGTCCACATCCACCAACCTAAAAAATATTATTGACAAGATTAGTATTAATGAAAACGTATGCCTTTTGTATAAAGCAAAATAGCTGCCCACTAATATATACACGAAAATTCAAAATAGATTAAACGGCAGTTACATTTCAATAGTCTCAGCTGCAAAATTTTTCAAAACGGTCGAGAGAGCAATAAAAGATTTTTCAAAAGGAAGCACAGTTTGCTTAAATACACAAAAATAATACTCTCTTGATCACATATTCCAATCCAAGCTGGACCCATTAGGTAAGTGGGTGATGTATTTAATGACCAAAAACTGATTTCGCTGGCCGTAAGATTATAAATTTTACCTGTTTGACTTGGACTTGGATTCCAGGTCTGGCTCTGTGATACAAGATGAAAATAATCTAAATAAAAAAAAATTGTTATATTTGGAATTCTAAAAAAATAGATAGAAGCTGTAGATAAAAATACTTTAGATATACCATCCACACTGAAAAAGTACCCCTTCTGTAGATTATAATTATTGGTTGAAAAGTTTAAACACTGATAAGTTGAACCAACCGATCTAGATTGAACAAGTTTTTAAATTAATAAATGAGTGATAATTTTAATAAAACTTTGGGTATTAGTATAATTTACATTACAGTGTCCCCTTTTCTGGCCGGTTATTTAAAGATGCCAGGACCTCTAGAACTACTGTTTATCATATCCAGTATGGATTCGAATCAGAATGCTATCTGCTGTATAAGAACCGGTTCTAGGCCATACTAAAAAATCATGTATAGTATCGTATTATACAGAATATTTCACTTCACAAATAATAAAATTATTCGGGATATTGGCACCAATAAGCCAACAAAACTAAAAAGTAATCTAATTAATCTTAAATTTATGATTTTTAACACAGGAAACTGTCTATAATACGATACTATACATGATTTTTTAAAATGGCCCTTTTCAAGCTGATATTAACTCTACTATTAATTTCAATCACAAATAAGAAACCTGAATGGCAACACCAGCAAGGATACCAAACTCCAGCTCATACAGAATACAAACAAAGAAGCACAGGAAAGCTGGCACCAAGTCCATTCCTTAAAAAAATTGAATATAGTTCATTATTTTAAAATATATATAAGTATTTGATTAAGTAATACCCAACAGCCACTCAACCCTTGATTGTACGACCTTGTCTAACAGTTCTATACATGCAGAGTAATAAGTTAATGAATTCTCTAACTATTGTTACACTTTAAAGTCAAAAGAGGGCACCTTTTTAAAAAGTCACTAGAACCGCTGTGAGTAAAAACCTCCCTACCCAATCTACAAAAAGCAAAACTTACTTTTACTTCTCCACATAGGCATAACAACTTCGTATTCAACGCTGAAAATTACAGCAGTAATGATCACAGCAGCCAAAGTTGCCTAAATATAAATTCTTTAGAAGATAATTCATAAAAAAACTACATATATTTGCTTTGTTTGTTATGATTTTGCTAAACACCGATTTCTTAGTTAAAAAGTAGATTCTTACAGTAATGTTTTTTATTACTTAACTTTGAATATGGGTCTTAAAATGGTTTAAGTCTATTTTTCTGCCCCCTTCCTCCCCTTTAGATTACAAAGATGAGACTCTAGAAGGCGCTATTGCAAAGAAAAATATAAAAGGTTTTTAGGGACAAAATATAAAAAGATAAAAATCAATTCTTATAAAAAAAGTTCATCTAATACCTTAGGTATAAAAGCACAGAATGGAATGAGGAATGCTAGACACAGGATGACAAGACCACCAGTAAACACACCTCCAAAGGGAGATTTAACCCCACTAGCTGCGTTCACAGCTGTACGGCTGAAATATATAAATTTTAAAGTTTACATAGTAAAAAAATAATTGATGTACTTTTGACATCAGCAAAGTGTATGATATAAAAATTCAAACAAGATTAATCTATTTATATTTCTAAAAAGCTAACTGCCCTTTCATTTATAGACCCAGAAATAAATTTGTTTTATAAAATATTTTTGAAAATAGTTTTATAAGGCTTAAATAAGCTATAGCTCTATAGCAGTCAGACAATATTTTGTAGAACTAATTGAAAAGAGTCAGTAAAAAATCAATAACATAAAATTATTTCACAAATAGATATATGAGCAGGCACATTTAGAGACTATTATAGCTGGAAATATTTCAATACCTGAAAGATCCAGTGGTTGGCATAGACAGGACAAAAGAACCAAAGACATTACACAGGCCCAGGGCAATCATTTCCTGACTGGCGTCCACAGGTTTGCCACCAGCTAAAAAGAACAATCATTAAAAATAAATCATAATAGAAATTGACAATGATAATCATTTCCTCAAAGTTCACATTTAGAAGCTGGTGGAAATGTTATTTTCTATTAATTTTAGCATTAATTGAAATTAACATCCCATGGTATTAAACAATCGAATTCTGAATTCTCTCGTAAATCTTATAAAAATTTACATCAATTGAATAAATGAAAACTTATATTA
Organism: Acartia tonsa; assembly: GCF_053477335.1. Taxonomy (NCBI): domain Eukaryota; kingdom Metazoa; phylum Arthropoda; class Copepoda; order Calanoida; family Acartiidae; genus Acartia; species Acartia tonsa. The sequence goes on along the minus strand of NC_137269.1, from coordinate 34,194,245 downwards.
AAATGTGTGATAAAACGAAAATAAATGAATACTTGGATCATGGAAAGAAAACAAAGTAGCGGGTTTTGTAGTATTTTCAAAGTAGATTTTCTCCAGTTTCTAGCCCCTACGGGTCCTATTTCCTTACCCTGCGGGGAAATCATTAACATTACTAACCTAAACTAACCTATAATACCTTATCAAAAGCTACTGTGAAAATACTACAAAACCCGTTCCGAATATCGCGTTTTTTTTTTTAATTCAACGAGTTACTTACTAGATTGAGCATAAATGGATGTCTAATACCAATGATAAAAGTAGTTTAATGAAAATAATATACAATACATACTAATATAATGGAAATTTATAGGGTTGGGCCGGATATCCGGCCGGATATCCGGCCATTTTCAATATCAGGCCGGATACCGGATATTGAAACTATCCGGCCGGATATCCGGCTCTATAATGTTTTATACTTTACACCAAAAATCTCTGCTTTTTAAAATTTTAAATGGCTATAATTTTCTTATTATTAAAGCTAGAAGAACATTTTTTCTGAACAAGTTTAACTTTATGTAAATTTATATAAGATTTCTGAAGAAATTTTTTTTTGCTACTTTAGTATCTGGTAATTTGGCCGGTTATCCGGCCGGATATCCGGTAATTTGGCCGGATAACCGGATATTTGCCTACTAAAAAGTATCCGGCCCAACCCTAATGGAAATATAACTTACCAAAAGCCTTTGCAATAGCCACACTTTCCAAGATGGCGATGAGGGGGATAACAATAATGGCAGATCCTAGCTGGCTACACATATCTCCAAAACTTTTTGTCACGCCATCTAAATTATAAAGATAGATAGAGCTACAACATTATAGATAGATATTGAGATTGCTAATTTTAAAAAATAGATTGGTGGCTACAAATAACCACATATCCTTTATACAAAAGGCGTGCACATGGTTTTAATAAGGGGGTTATGTAAACTTTGAGGGGGTAAAAAGTGGAAGGCAGTCCTTCAAAATACAATTCTAAGGGGAGGGGCATTAAATCCGTACATTCTCTCCCCCCCCCCCCCTTTGGCATGCATAGAAAGAGATAGAAGAATTAAGAGAGGGGTAAACAGTAAAGAGACTTTGCTTTAACGCACACCAAATCAGAAATGTTTACCTTCTATTGTAGAGAACGGAGGGGCTTGTAGTGGGGGTAAACCCTCCTGGATTCTTCCTGTTAAAGACCACATGCAGGTGCCGTTCACTGTTACATTCTGAATAAAAAAAGGATGACTATAGAAGCAGCTTAAAGTGTTGTAATTGACAAAAAAGAAACAGTAAATAAAATATGTCTTTTTATATAACGAGCCTACTATAAATTATAATGTCGGATAAAGAACACATACTAAATGTATAAATTTTTAGAAACTTACCGTTTTACCATTTTTATAATCAATAATATCCAAGCAACCAGGATCAGCAAATCCAGCAATCAAGGCGCAGATTACCACAATAACCGCATTTCTAAATATTATATATATAGTTACTTTTTTTCTACATTTTAAGATTTAAAATGAGCATTGATTTTAAAAGGCCTTAGATATTCTATTGGAGGGTTAAATTTAGGATAATTTAGTGCAAAATCTTAATTAATCAAAGTTATTAAACAATACAAATCAAATTTGAAAATTTTTAAATTTGACGTCATTTGTGATGATTATGAAACTATAAATTATATCAAGAATGATTACGTCAAATAAAAGCGAAGTTGCTAGAACCCTAATTTGCTCGTTATATGCTTAAGCGCGTTCCGCGCATTTTCTAATTCTTTCAGAAATATTCGTTGTAGAATTAGTAATAAAATCAGGATAACTTAGACAAAAATACTTCGATACTAAAACAATCCTTTTTTTAAGGTATTATTTTCCTTTTAGATAAAAAGAAGTAGAATAGAAAGAAAAATAACTATAAAGTTAAACTACGTTCATAACCATTTTGTCCAAAGAACCTTACAGAATCCTTACAAACAGAAGAACACGAACACTTATAGAGTAGCTTCGTTACAAAGAAAAATTAAGAGATAAGGTTAATTTGTCAAAAAATTGTAATTATCTATTAAAATTGTTTAGATTCCTTTTCTTGTTTACACAATTTCATAAATATTGACTTTTTGTTAAAGAAAAGATAATAAAATAAACAAATGTTAAATCTTTAAAATTTAAAAAAAGCAATTTGATAATTTTAAAAGTATATTTTGTCAAATTTCTCAAAAAGCACATAAATAGGGCATGAAAGTATTTCTATCTATTTTTTTAAACTCTTGTGTTTTATTTAAATAAACAAACAATAAAATTTGAAGAAAAACGTATTTAAATTATACATTGAGAAATTGTACTATTAAAATTCTATTTTCTTTTAATTAAGATCAAATATTTAATAATTATGTGCTTTACTAGCTTAATAGGTCTTTACTTGGAGGCAAAAATATATATGTTCCGACTGTATGAAAAAAGTATAGTTGATAAGTTTTAAACAAGAAAGCCAACATCCATTATAAGAAAATCCCATATGCATTACTAAATATTGTAAAATAGACGGATAGTCAAAATGAAATTCAATAACTCTGAATTATCAGTATTTTATCTTTAACAGCAGTTGAGAAAATCACATTTCTTTAAAACACAGTTTGACATAAAGAGTAAAAACTTGAGTTAAAATCATTAAGTATATAGGAATATTCACAAGAAATTTCATCAATTTTTCTTCAATCTAATCCTACACATTCTCTAAAACCTCTTTTACATAAACACACAGACAGTCGGACGTTCGAATTATAGAGCAGCTTTAGCTAGCAAAGAGCTGAATGGAATGTCACTATATAAATTCATGATTGGATTAAATTTCTTTTTTTTGTGGTTGTTTTGTTTACTTTTAGGCTAACTCTCTAAATGTGATTTTTAAAATAAAATAAAAGACGAATAACAATAGATTTTAAGGCATTTTATAGCTATGTTTTAAATGTTATTATAGGGTATAAGCCATTTATTGAATCCACTTTTAGTTTTGGAATTTCCATAGTTCAATACTCAAAAGATTTTACATGTTCAAGTTGCCTTATAGTTGTTATGTAATGAAATTAAGAGACTGAAGCTATATTATCATTTGCGTTGGGTGTACCTTAGATTATATGAAATAGGTATGAAATTTTGGAGATTACACTAATATTGTTTACTTATTGTAGCTTCGCTACGTATGCACGAAATTGTACTTTTTTTCTTAATAACCCTGTTAAAAAAAACTTACCTCGCAGTGCAAATAAACCAAACACTCTTGTTCACAAATTTCTAAACAAAAAAATAAAATTAGTTTCTTGTGTTTCTTATTTTAGCAGTGTAAAATTTGACCTATATGCTTAAGTGACTTTTTTCCAATCAATCTATTACTCTTAAGCGTGTCTGTCTATTTGTCAATCTGTCTATCTGTCTATCTGTCTATCTGTCTATCTGTTTATCTGTTTATCTGTCTATCTGTCTATCTGTCTATCTGTCTATCTGTCTATCTGTATATCTGTGTATTTGTCTATCTGTCTATCTGTATATTTGTCTATTTGTCTGTCTGTCTATATGTATATCTGTCCATCTGTACATCTGTCCTCTGTACATCTGTCGATCTGTCGATCTGTCGATTTGTCAATCTGTCAATCTGTCTATCTGTCTATCTGTCTATTTGTCTATCTGTCTATCTGTCTATTTGTCTATCTGTCTATCTGTCTATCTGTTTATCTGTCTATCTGTCTATCTGTCTATCTGTCTATCTGTCTATCTGTCTATATGCCCATCTATGTATCTGTCTCTCTGTCCATCTGTCTAACTGTTCACCTGTCTATCTTTCCATCTGTCTATATTTCCAGTTGTCTATCTTTCCATCTGTCTTTCTGTGTATCTGTGTATCTGTCTATCTGTCCATCTTTCCATCTGTCTATATTTACATCTGTCTATCATTCCAACTGTATATCTTTCTATCTGTCTATCTGTCTTTCTGTGTATCTGTCTATCTGTCCATCTTTCCATCAGTCTATCTGTCTATCTGTTCATCTGTCTATCTTTTCATCTGTCTAACTTTCCATCTGTTTATCTGTACATCTGTCTATCTGTCCATCTGTCCATTTGTTTACCTGAGCTCCGGCAGGCAATTTGTTGAACAAGGTCTGAATTCCAGGGGCCGGGTTTTCTGAGGTCTTAAACCAAGAGGTGCGGTTCAATTGCTGAAAAAAATGTCAAGTTACAGGTTCGAATCTTCTCTGCAATCATAAAAGTCCGTTTCTCGTATGTCAAAACAGAAATAAGATTTTTTAAGATAATGGCCTATAAATTGGTGTAAATTCCCAATTCTGTAAATTATCATCAGTGGTTGAAACGTTTAGACTCTCAACTTTATGAAGAAATCAATAAAAATTCAAAAAAAAAGTGTACAAAGTTTGGGGACTAGTGTTATAAACAGCATAATGTATTCTATCTCCCTAATTATATATCTTACCCTGAGAGATAGAAGGATAATTGAGCACACGATTCCAAGCACAGCATCAGCCCATCTAAGATAAAAAGATATTCATATAATATTTTGGAAAAGCAGCCAGATTTTTAACAGGATAAAACACACAAAAAGGAAGGATAGTTTATTAAATAATTAGACTGATACAAAAGTTAGAGGGATTAATGAGATAAAAGTAGATAGATAGAGAGAAGCCATTAACATAAAAGATCGTTATACATTATACAAATCTACAATGTAAAGGTACAATTTAAAAAAATATTAAAAATATATTTCTTGAAATGCTTACTTTGTTGTTCCAATGTAGGTGAAGACATCAATCCAACCGTCGACAATACCCAAATGAAGGTGAGATTTGTGCTCTGAAAGTTTATTAATAATCATTAGGTATTAATTTGAGACTTTTTTCAAAGGCAAAAAGGTTAAATAAGGTAGGTACGCTTTTTATATAATAGCCGAATAGTCAAATTAATCTTCATGACAAGTTTGACATTAAAATTCTTGCCTAAGTAAAAGATTTAAAGAAGGACATTTTAGTAGGGAAATGCAAGTAGTTTCTCATTAGTTTATAGCATTTTATCATAAACCAAGAAAATCACGTTTCTGACAAAACTGAACTTAATCATCAAGATATAGAGTATAGCTGCGCTACTTACAAAACCTACCTATGGTGAGACCCAGAAGAGACTTGACTTGACCGCTGGCGATTGTGATGGCAGCTGCACTTGTAAACCCAGCGATAACAGGTACAGATATAAAATCAATCATAAACCCTGAAAAAAAACAATAATATCTGTAAATCGCACAAAAATTAGTAGATTTAATTATACGGGGCACAGTGATAGCTAATTAGAATACACATTAATCCCTCCCTCCTTTTTTCAAGTGTTTAATTCTGCCTTTATTAGCTCATAACTATTTGATAGAGATGTAGAAAAATCAATGCAGATCTATTATAAACTTATATACTACATTTAATAGCTTTAGCTATTTGCTTCAATCTGAGTGGTCCAAAATTCCAACCAATGACAAATCAGCGACAATTATTGTTTCTAATACCACGAATAGTAAGAAATTTAACCTTATTTTAATAATGGGCATAATTGAAAAAATTAAATTTACATATATGTTACATACTTAATTACAAAATAGGTTAAACGATTCCAGCTATAACTAGTGAATTTTTTGTTCATCTTATTATTTTATAAATTTGTCTGTTGAGGGAAACTTTACATAGATCCTTGGATGGTTTAAGCTATTTTATTTCTAAACTTGGATTTTGATTGGTTTTAGGCTTTTTTCCTATAATTATAGTCTTATGAAGATAAAACAAGGGCATACAAATCGGTAGTTTCCCTCAAAGCTTAGTCAAGCATAAAACCCCCCTTTTATTTAAACAAATAAAATAGCGAGGAGGTAGCATATCAATAAATACTTTCTTCCACCAGGGGGGTCAGGGTTCAGTGCTTTATAGGCACTTTGAGGGAGAGTACACAAAAGTTTTAACATGTTGTTACCTAGTTGTAGAATACCAAATGAGAAAATGACAAGTCCAGAGAGAAAGGCGAGGAGCACAGCATAATCAGGTCCGTACTGGGCGTGGATCTAAAACAAGAACAATTATCTACTGAAATAGAATAGTTTAAACAGATTATTAATAAGAAAGTTATTTTGACATTCACGTCTAAAAGCACGGGTCGGCAAACGCGATTAAGCCTTAAATCTATACCCGTTTGGATGCTTTGAAAATGTGTTTTTAGAAAGGTATTGCCATATTTCGGTCAGGTTTAGACTTTCAGCTGATTTTAACATGTAAAGGCTTGTAGGCGGCTGACGTGCGACTGCCGAGCCCTGTTCTAAAGTATCACAGCGCTTGGTCAGATGTATTTTTTGAAAAGAACATTTTGTCCATAAGTAACAAAGTAATCAGCCCTGCTAAATAGCTTTCAAAAAGACAATTATGCCAGTGAGTAACGCTGTCGCTATTATTCCAGAGCTGGACCTTTAGTGCTGCCCACTGCCAATACCACTGCCCTGTCAGTGATGCCAATGAAACATTGATCTTCAAATCAAAGTTTGGACACTGCTAGATTGGTCAAACCACTCAAAATGTTATAAAAGTTTTTAATTCCAATGCCCCTTCTTACCCTGAAATGGAGAAATCATAAAATTCAGTGCTTTAATCCACTAATATTCATGTTTTTTACTTTCCTTTTTCAGGAAAAGGTATACGAAAGAAAATGAATTCTAACCTGTGTCATAAGTGCCATGATAGCTGTGGGGCCAATAGTGACATCCTTGGAGCTTCCAAATATACAATACAAGAAGCATCCCATAAATGCCGAGTAGAGACCGTACTGAGCATCCAGGCCAGCAACACCAGCATATGCAATACCCTGAGATAAAAATGGATTATTATATACTAGCCAAGGATCTAAAGGGATAAGACAATTGCCGATAAAATGATGATGCACAAAATTACCCCTTATGAAGCGTAAAATTATTGGTTGAGACGTCTCAATCCAACCATTTTCTCAAGTCTCCAAAGCTGTTATGACAACAAATAAGAAAACCTTATTATATAACTTTGGGGACTAGTGTAATAAACAGCCCATTGTTGTCTCTCTCTCTCTGTATACTATCGGCTTTGTCCCTAGCATCTAGGAGCTCTATGAGGGGTAGAGAGCGGACAGACAAATAGTCTAATCAGAAACTTTAATCTCAAAATAAAATAGCTGTTAACCATTTTGGAATCTTTATGTAGCTCACCTTTTTGGAGAATTATTCCGGTTTTGAAGTTATTAAAATCTTTAGCTTCATATAAAAAAATACTTTTTTTATAATATAGGATAAAAGGTAGAATGTCAGTCTGTGTGTCTGTACTGAGGAAAAAGAGCTAACATTTAGTCCAATTTAAAAAGTTTTCCTAGAAATCTCTATTTTTGGGAAGCTTTACAAGAGTTCTGGGGGTGGTTTTACGCCATTTTATTAATGCCTTTGAATAGTTTTATGAATCTTATCCCCACTTCGAATACATTGTCCCAAAATGCTAAGGACAAAGAAAATAATATCTTAAGAATTTAATAAGTATAAAACAATCTTTCAAAAAATTAATAAAAAGATGTCTAAAAGGGCAATGACTCCAATTTTAGTATTTCAAATCCTTATTAGCTCTTTTATGACTTTTAGCTGAGGCAAACTATTCCAAACCACAAATTAATCAAAGTAAGGGGGTTAAATAAATACCAAAAATGTTTTTTTTTGTACTATGCATACACTGTATTTTAAATATCTAAATATTTTTCGTAGCGCTGCAACTCTATGTCTTTATTCCATCTGCTTTGAACATTAAGAGTTATGAAACGCTTATTTTATAGAACATTTTCGCTATACAATTTTAACTTGTTATTGATGCGCTACTTATGGATATAATTACCCCTGGATATAACCAAAATGTAAGAAATGTTGTCAATTTAGTATCGTTGCTACCTTACACTTGTATTAATATGTATGTGTACACGTACCTGCGGAATTACCGTTAGACCAACAGTTATACCAGCAATTGCATCAGAGATTATCTAAAAGAAACTATATATTTATAAAGCTCATTTTATATGTAAAATATACAATATACAGATACACCCATTACACTTTTTATCGTATATTTTTTTTAACTGTCCTTAGCAAAAAAAGGACAAATTAAGGCATGGACGGACATAACCTAATCATAGAGTAGCTGCGCTGCTAAAAACATTTCCAGTATGGCTTCAAAACTAATGATTTAGAACCGGTTCTCAGCCATAGTGAAAAATCATCGAATTACAGAAAATTATCCCGAATATTAAAAATAAAAATCATAATATTTAATCCAAATTCGTTAGCAATACATGTCTGCGGAAAACTGTTTATAATACGATGCGATGCTAATATAAGTACACTTACCATAGAAAGTTTGTATTCCTTTATCCATGACAGAATGGGAATTCTTTTCTTGAAATATTTTAAGGTTTTGAATCCCATCTTGTTCCAGTCAGGGGATCCGCCTATAAACAGGTAAATAGTAATAAGTAGGACATACTAACTTTATATACTTTATTTTAGGGTTGATTTGCTTATATTTATAGGGAAACAACCCAGGGAGTAAGGGAGGGGACAATGGGCAATTAATTCAATTTAAGAGTTTCCACTGAAAAGCAATGAAAATCAAATTTATCCAGCAAATTTGATAATTTGGTAATATGATTTAGAATAAAATTAGTTCTAAGAAAAAATCATTTACTTGAAAATTAAATTATCAATACATCACAATGTAGTAAACATTCTGTAATTAATCGCTAGAAAAATAGTGTTTAGAACTTCGTCAACCCTTCTCATATATTTTTAACTGCTACCTAAATTCAAGGGTTTCTTAGATTGTTTAATACATAAATATCACAGTAGAGTTTCTATACATGAAATGACATTTAATTGGGAAAAAATATTTGTTAAAACCAGCCATCTAACAACAAATTTTTCTGTCTGCAATATTCAAAACTAACTCAGCTAGTTAGCAGGGCATTGATGCGCTAGTACCCAAAGTCAGTCAGAACCTGCTGAATTCGTGCACATTCCCTTTAAGCCAGTACCCAAAGTCTGAGACTCTTAAAAATTGAATATTCGATCCATTGTCCCCTCCCTTACTCCCTGGAAACAACCCGTTAGATATCTGAGGAAAGAGTATTAAAAAACAAACAATCAATCTAATAACGTTGAATGAGGATATTGCTAGGATGAATAGCGAAGCACCTCTAAAATAAAAGTTTTAATCATAATACAATAGAATTATTCTAAACTATTCAACGCCCTGATTTGTTTAGTTTTGTTTTTAATTAATGTTGACATTGCATTAACTAAATTTAAGTAGAATCACATTTTGATATCCCTATTTACTAAAATTTTCACCTATATATGAGTCAGATAGGTATATCATTTGAAGTATACCTTAAATATATATGCATACTAGGGTTGGGCCGGATACTTTTTTGGCCGGATACCGGATACCGGATATCCGGCTGATTTCAAATGCCGGATATCCGGTATCCGGCAGGATATCCGGCCAACGCCGGATATCCGGCAAATATCCGGTTATCCGGCCAAATTACCGGATATCCGGCCGGATAACCGGCTAAATTACCAGATATTAAAGAAGCAAAAAAAATTTATTAATAAACTTTTGAGATTTCATATATAAAATTTACATAAAGATAAACAAATTCAAAAAATGTTCTTCTAGCTTCAATAATAAGAAAATTATAGCCATATAAAATTTTAAAAAGCAGAGATTTTTGGTGTAAAATATAAAAAAAGTTATAGCCGGATATCCGGCCGGATAGTTTCAATATCCGGTATCCGGCCGGATATTGAAAATGGCCGGATATCAGGCCACACCGGATATCCGGCCCAACCCTAATGCATACTTTTTGGGAAAGGTACTATAAAATAAGATTACATACTTATTTTTCTTCTATGGAAATTTTTTTTTATTAAAAATTTTGTTTAAAATATGAATAAACCTACCCTTTCTACAGCTTCCATATTTTTTAAAATTTCTTCTGTCCATTCAATTCAAAACTATTTTATTAATATTTTTTTGTAAGTTCAAATTTTTTTCAAGTCCCACCGTTATAAGTACAACTCCTTTTTTGAAGTTTTGTTGTAACTTTCTTGAATTTTAGTAAAGTACACCTATAATTTGGAAGTATAATTTTATAAAGTTCAACTTTTCTAATTTGGTAAAAACTTTTAGCAGTAGTATCAAGCTTTGAATTTCACCGCCGACTGACAAATTTTATTCCTCAAGACTAAAACATCACAATGTTGCTTTTTAGTTTATTTACATAAATTATCTTTAAATTATCTTACATTATAGATATACAGGTGTGATATCACTTTCACAAATTGTATCACAATATCAACTCAACAAGACCTCAAATTAATACCACACCACAAAACGCCCTCTACTTTTTACTATCTTCTTATTATAGGAAACAAGATAATTGTATTTGTTATTGAGTCTTTTTGGCAAATATGAAAGACTTGAGGATATGACAACATGTGGATGTGATGTCTCACCATAGCTAGGTGGTGGGAGGAAGTATACGCTAAAACTTGTATTTTTTACGATTAGGGGGAGGGTAGCTTCTTATTAACTTAGTTTTTCTTTTAGAATAAATGGTATTTATATCCTTTAAAAAATAATAGGTACCCCAATGTTTTATGACAACATCAAGCCGTCAATAATAATTTTAAGGAGCCAAACGGCAGCAACACTTTAAGCTTTTAGGCGGCTACTAACCCATGTTTTTTAACCTATTTTTTATAATTAATTCAACGTTTTATTACAAATAAAAAAAAACTGTGAAAGTATCTAGAAAGTTCTGACTATAACAATCTTTGTATGTTAATTTAATATCACACGATAGTTACATGCCTTTAACAAGAATATTTATGTTCAAAAGTACCTCAACAATAATACAAGGAAAAAGTAAGTAACGATAGCATGGTAACACAATACTGGCTAAGAATAATAAGACCTATATTGTATATTAAAATAAATTTGATAAGTTGGACTCCTAAATTATCTTGCATAAACAATATAAAATAATCAATATTCATAATAAATCAATTTACACTTGCCCTGTGGGCCTTTTATGACTATACTTAACCTAATCTTTTATTACTTTGAGATTAAAATGTCTATTTTTCCGCCATAATCTGTGAAATGTTATCATAACTGAATGCTTTAGTGTTTTCACGTGCCCTCAGTGCCTTTCCTGACTTTACCTAACTTCCTGACTTTTATTACTAAAATATCTTTTATTTCGTCATAAAGTAAGTAATATTATCATAACTAAATGTTAAGGTATTTACATTTGCCATGTTGGCCCTTTCATTTTTACCTAACCTAACCTCTAATCTTAAATATCTATTATTTGTCATAAACTGAACGTTGTGTTATGCTATTTACATTAGCCCTGTGGGCCCTTTCTATTTTACCTAACCTAACCTCTAAGCTAAAATATCTTTTTTTCATCATAAAGAAAGTAATGTCATTATTAAAACATGTCCGGACTTGGATTTGTATCCGACAATATCTAGAAAAATCTTGGTAAAACATTGATCAGGTAACTGGGGACTTGTTAAAGCAATTTAATTTCTAAAATCAATTAGATTTTTTACAATAAGAATTATTTATTTATTATAAATTATGTTAAAATTTTAGCTAACATTGTTGTGTTCTTTGATAATTTTTAGCAAGGTTAGTAATGATTCTTTGCAGGTTCTAGAACAATTTGTTCTATTTAGAAAAGAGAGGGTTGTAAAACCCCTCAGATGTTAAGGCACCTAGAAATGTTACCATCTCCCACCCTAAAACCTAAAATGAAGGGGTACATAATACACCACCTATTATAAAGAAGCCCGTTAAGCGGAGAGATTTGAATATGAAAAAAAAAGATAATATTTTTTTATTCCCTTATCCATGATTCTCCCTGATGATTTTGATGCATGAAATGTTGGCATGGCATGGCAGAGAATATAATCTACAGAATTGGTCATTTAAGATAAAAACTTTGAAAGTTGCCTGCACGAAGGCAGAAAAAAAGTACCTTAAACCGGTCTCGCCAGCCATTTTTGGGATAATAGTAGAAATACATTAGTTTGGATCCAGAATGAGCTGGAAATTAATGGGAATGGAATTTTTGGGGGGACATCAGGTTTTTTAGGCATGAATTTCTTATACCTTTCTTAAGAAATTTTCTGTTTTTTAAATATCAATTTTATAAGCTAATAAAAGATAGTTCAGGTAAAGGGTATCAAATTAGTTTTTTGAATCGTTTTAATAGGGTGTAAAGCAATGGATATTCTAAGTAAAAATAAATTTTATACCTATTGAAATAGAAAATTAAATAAATTTAAGATAAGATACATTATCATAGACAATTTAATTTTTTCAGTTATCTTTTATCATGTTATTAAAGATAATCAATATAAATTGCCAAACATTTTATCGAAACAAAATATTTTGAGTTTTCTTCAACATCTAAAGTGAAAAATTAATCTTATTCCCAATTCCCATGCAAGAAGGAGATGTAGAGGGGGGGGGAAGGAGAATGAGGGCTGTAGAATTTTACTGTTTTAATTATTTTTTAATCGATAATGAAAAAGTCGGAGAAACTTAAAATTAAAAAGATTGATAAGACTTTAAAAAAAACATTGAAATGATTTCCCAATGTTTTTTTTATAAAAATTTATTTTCATTTTCTAAGTGCAAAAAAAATTGCGAAAGCAGAAAATCTTTTAAAACGTAAAAAGTAGTACAAAAAAAGAACAAAAGTGCCCAAAATTAGCGCAGCAGTTCTTTCAAAATTTAAATTAAAACATTATATTAGTAAACAGTGAACAAGGATAGTACAATTTACGTTTAATAAAACTCTCTATAATATCAGTGTAGGGTGGTAAATAGTTGGATCAATGAAGACTTGGATCATGGAAAGAAAACGAAGTAAAGGGTTTCGTCGTATTTTCTCCTATTTCTCGCCCCTGCGAGATTGGAGGTGAGGGTTTAACCCTGCAAATTTCCTAACATTTACTAACCTAACTTAACCTAAAATAACTTTTCAAAAGCTAATGTGAAAATATAACGAATCCCACTACTTTGTTTCCTTTCCATGATCTAAAGATTTTTATAACATTGTGCCATTAACACGAAGCATTTCCTTAAAACCACGAAACCTTTACGAAGATTTATTCAATTCAATTTAGTTGTTGGTTACAGTTGCTATTGTCCAAGCCTTTCTGAGCAATTAACAAGATATGAAAATGTTTAAAGGATATACAGAAAAATCCAAGTTATAAAGCAGCTTCGCTACTAAACAGGGCGTAACCAGACATATTTTTGTACTATACTAAATTGTTTTGGCTAATTTGTTTGGCATTATTTCTTTAAATGGAAAAATTCTTGTAGCGTACCTACTCTAAATGCCCACCCGTCAATCAATATTAAGAAAATCCTAAAGTAACAGGCTTGTTTTGTTAGTTCATCCAATGGACCTATTAAGCTCTCCATTTAGGGAAGATTCACATAAAGTCCTGTATGGTTTTAAGCTATTTTATTTTCATCTTTTCATAATTTAAGTTTTTTATTTAATACTATAAAGATTTTTAATGATATTTTGAAAAAATTTATATTTTGAAAACATCTTTAAAAAAGTATTGACATTTCTTTATTTATCTAATTACATCTTAAATGAATTTATTTTTTGCAGAAAAAAATTACTTTATAAATAAATGTAAGGGGTGTGCCTTAAAATACGCACAAAGCCTATTTTTTAAATCGCTAAAACCATAAAAGGTATAAGAATAACGCACAATGCTTCACATTATTTTGAAAGTAAGATATTAAAATGCTTTTTTTCTAATTCTGGCGGCAATACAAGTTTGCACTGTTGGTATTTCTGCGAAAATTTTAGCACACTCCTTATAATTGTACTCTGTACACAAATGAATGATTTTAATGATTTTTATAAAAAAAAAGTAATTGCTTAATATAAATAAAAACAAACATTTTTTTATTTTTCTTTCATCATTGCAAGCAGTATAGATAATCTAACAGATCTATAGTATAGATGTATATACAGATGGCTACCTACTCTCCTTTTCTCCTTTCCGTCTGCTAGCAAATTGTATGCTGCTACATAGCTGTGTTAATATGCCTGACACTATTGGTTGATTTTCAAATACCCAGTTGAAAGTCGGCAAAAGGTCCTTGGGATATTGACACACAGTTATTTAAACCTTTCCCCCTCTAGTCTTTTACTCTAATGGTAATCTAGTACTTCCCTCCCTGTCAAAACTGATAGTATTTTGTCGATATGCAATTCAGATAATTTTTGTCGACTATATGTCATGGTATCATAAAAAAATATTATAATATCTTTAAAACTAATATATTAGAAAAATTACACATTTATTGACTAGGTAATTAAAAGTCAATATGTCCACAGAAACAAACATTGTTTAGAGGTCTGTCAAACTACATTCTACATTAGTTATTGAGTAGCTGCGTTAATACTAACTTAATCGACAATAACTTTAAATATCCAAAATTGCCGCAAAAACAAACCAATAACGTGTTCCTTGTCAATATTCTAGCGTATTATTGGTTGACTTTTGACAAGGGAGACATATGATTGGTTCCTTTTCATATTCAAATTAAGAAATGTTTTATGTACAACTCACCTTTTTTACCGGATTTATTGTTTTGTGTAAAATTAGCTCCTTGTCCATTGTGGGTCCCCTTCTCATCTAGAATTAAAAATAAGAATTAGACAATTTGATAAACAAGGGCAATGCAAATTGATTTAATACCAGTAGAAGGTAACCAACAAGCGAAATAAATCTAAAATAATATTTGGGGGGAAACGGAGAGGTCGTCAATTTTACGGTGTATGCCCCCCAACGAGAGCTGAAAAACACGTATACGTTTCGTGATTTTTTCCCGAATTAATTTCGTTATTGGTATGAGCTTATTTAATACCCTAGATGGTAAATCCAATACAAAATAGCTTAAAGCCATTCTAAGACCTAAATCTGAAAATTGGCTAAAACAATCAGAGGATCTATGTGAAGCTTACTTAAAATAGAGAACCCTATCGATTGATCGATTGGGTAATTATGAGATCTTAAGCTTCAGACAATCAAATTTTTATGTAATAGGATTAATCCCAAGAAATATGTGATATGTTGATGAAACTACCCTATTTTCATCAAAGTTAGCAGTATAGCACTCTATCAACAAGTGAAAAATAAACAATAAAAACAAGAAACAATTGTTAAACACTCGCGAAATTGGCAAATTGAACGCGGATGACATTCTTTCAACTGAAATTGTAGCTGGCTAACATAACGATCTCACCCCCCTCCCACCCTTTACCACATCCCACCCCTCCTACTGGATGAACGAACTGACTAATAAACGATGTCCATTGTTAGAAACACAATTTTTCCCCTGTCATAATATCCACGTATATTCAACATCCATTTATGTATGACCCTTTTTTGAGCCATGCTTACCATAATCCCAAAAAGCAGAGATTTTAGATAAATCAATGTAATACTTTGGTTTAAATATCAACAAACTAAGTAAATTTGTGCCTTATGGAACTCACATTGCGTGGAAAAAAAACTATTGAATTTGTGTAGTGTAGAGACAAAATGTTTGACAAAATGACAAGCTAAAAGAAGTAGGAAAATTTCCTTTTTTCTAACGGATAACCTGTTTTTTTTCTTTTCAGTTCAAGTAAACATAAATTATTTTAATTTTCGGGTAAAACGTTTATCTCCAGAAAATTTAAACAAAAAAACAAATTGTTTAATATCCTCTCTTTTTTTTTTTTTATATGTATAAAAATTAGTAATTAAATAACTATTTACAATGATAAAGTTAGAATAAATATAACCATTAGACTATATAAGTTTGAAGGAATTTTAATTAATATAATAGATTTGAAATCTGCATAAAATTTTAAGGGTTTTTTATAAAATTCGTTTTTTATATAATTCTTTATTTAAAGGCGCAAATACGATTTAAGTTAATTAATTTTGACATCTGTGATTGGTGGATTGAAAACTATCTGCGCTCTGATTGGAGAAGCTTAAGTGTCGTACATCATTCAACCAATTAGAGCGGGGGTAGGTTTCAATCTAGCTTTCCTATTGGTCAAAATAAATTAACTTAAATCGTATTTGCGCCGTTAAATAAAGAATTAAATAAAAAACGAATTTGATAAAAAAAACCTTAAAATTTTATGCAGATTTCAAATCTATTATATTAATTAAAATTCCTTCAAACTTATATAGTCTAATAACCATTTCCATTTTAAATTAATGTTAATCCCAATTGATATTGTTCATTAGTTCCTAAGTCTGATTTGTTGAGCTCAACTGTTCTGGATGTTGTCATCCTTTTTTTAATGTAATATAATAAATCTATTGCAATTGTATTTTAAATTTTATGCACTTCTTGATAAGTAAGATTTAATAAAAAAAATTTGTATATTTTATTTTTCTTTGATAAAGCTTTTTTAAATTAATAGTAAGATATACAAATTAATTTAGTGTCTTAGGAAATCTAGTGTGCTTAAAAATAATTATAATAACAGATATATAGGGTATTTAATATTTACGATCATCTATAGATCTTTACTGTAAAGGCTCTATATAGGAAAATAAAGGAGGCACAATTTAAAGAGCAAAGAATCAACGCTACAAGCAAAAGAAACTATTAAACTAAAAGTACATAATATCATCATTACTAAAACACAAAAATACAATTGTGCACCTAACTGTAACACATAAAACATATGGAAATTATTTATCAATTGTCTTATCTTTTTAATTTTTACATGTTTTTATCTTTTCAAACTGTAAACATGTGGAGCATCTTTATATTTAAAGGAAAATTTACAAAAAAAATAAAATTAAGGACACATACTGTTATTTAATTAACATAGTATGTAGCTTAACTACTTTTAAGGCCAGTTCGTTATTAAGCTTGTAACGATTATGTAACGTTATTTGTAAGAACTGTTGTATCGTTCTATCAATTTAAAACTTCGTGACAATTAGGTACAATTTTAAAAGCGTAGCAACTCTATATTAAATTTATTAAACTGTTTTAAACGAAGATTCCTGTAACAATGATATGTAATAAGGAAAGCGTAGCAACTCTATAATAAATAAATTAAACTATTTCAAATGAAGATTCCTGTAACAATGATATGTAATAAGGAAAAGGGTAGCAACTCAATAATAAATAAATTAAACTATTTCAAAAGAAGATTCCTGTAACAATGATATGTAATAAGGAAAAGGGTAGCAACTCAATAATAAATAAATTAAACTATTTCAAAAGAAGATTCCTGTAACAATGATATGTAATAAGGAAAGCCTAGCAACTCAATAATAAACATATAAAACTATTTCAAATGAAGATTCCTGTAACAATGATATGTAATAAGGAAAGCGTAGCAACTCTATAATAAATAAATTAAACTATTTCAAATGAAGATTCCTGTAACAATTAGATAAATTATAAGGAAAGGGTAGCAACTCTATAATAAACATATAAAACTATTTCAAGTGAAGATTCCTGTAACAATGTTATGTAATATGGAAAGCGTAGCAACTCTATAATGAACATCTAAAACTATTTCAAATGAAGATTCCTGTAACAATTATATATATTATAAGGAAAGCGTAGCAACTCTATAATAAACATATAAAACTTTTTCAAACGACGATTCCTGTAACAATGATATGTAATAAGGAAAGCCTAGCAACTCTATAATAAACATATAAAACTATTTAAAATGAAGATTCCTGTAACAATGATAAGTAATAAGGAAAGCCTAGCAACTCTGTAATAAACATATAAAACTATTTGAAATGAAGATTCCTGTAACAATGATATGTAATAAGGAAAGCGTAGCAACTCTATAATAAACATAAAAACTATTTCAAACGACGATTCCTGTAACAATTAGATAAATTATGAAATATCTAATCAATATTCTGTAGAAAATTAGTGGTTGAAATTTTTGAACGCAAAACTTAATAAATCAACCAATCAACATTCACTAAAGTCATCAAAGTTGTTCAGTGTTATTAAAAAACTTTTGGGACTAGTGTAATATACAGCCAATTGTCCCCCTTCTCTCTCTGACTTATAGACATAATAGTTCTTGTTTGATGCTAACTTATAACAATACCTGCTAATTTCAGCCATGGTCAAATAATTCCATGATAATTTTCATATATTTCTTTAACAAAAGCAAAAGTTGTAATTAAACTTTTTTAATGAAAAAAGACTTTTTATAACTATTGTTTATTTTTGACACATATATGACTTTAATATTTGTTATTATAACTAAAAACACCACACATATATATGTAGGGGTGAATGTGTGGTTGTGTGTGTAAGTGTGTGTGTGTGTGTAAATGTGTGAGAGTGTGTGTGTGTGGTTGTGTGTGTGTGGTCGTTTGTGTGTGTGTCAGTGTGATCAGCTGATCTCTATTTACATTCAGAGGAAGAGAGCAAGACCACTGAAACACTGCACTGTGCTAAGGCAGCTATCTAAAAAGTGGGAGTTTACTTAAATTCTCAAAAAAATGATGTTTGCCTTTCATAGGCCATGTAATGTAAGATTTTAACAATAAATATTTAGCAAATAAAGGTTATTTATCTAAATTATAAATAACACTTATGTTTAAACTGAAAAAAAAACAAACTCTCTAAAAAAATAATAGCTCCTTCTGAAAAGAACTTTTTAAAATGGCTTTAACTTCTTTGTTTATTGCTGAATTTTAAATTTAGTCTGATTTTAGGTGATGATATACCATAATTGATGGTATATACTGATGTATATTATTATCATTGTGTTAAAAACAGCTTAGAACAGGTTTAGCTGTCTAATTAAATTCTCAATAATAAATAAACACTGGAATCATGATGAGTAGAAAGGCGAATATGTGTAAAATGGTTGAGGGGAATAAGAAAGGCTGTATAAGTTTTTTTTTCTTTTTATGTATGGTAAAAGATCTTTTTGAAATAAGAACAATAAAGTATTAAACAGAAATATATAGAAAGAATATTATCAATAATTTACTAAGTGTCCAATTTTCATGCAATCTTAGAAGCTGCGCAATTAAAAAGGGATCTTAAATTTATTCAAATTTTGTACTTAATTCTTTTTCACATATGTAATCACGATTTAAAGTGCGTATTAGCAAGTGGTATGAAAACAACTTCAAAAAACCTTTATGTATTTGCAAGAAATAGAATGACCGTAATTTAAGTGGTGTAGCAAATACAAAATAACAGGGTTTCGTAGATTTTATACACAAAGCCTGTAATCTTATTCTTATTAACGATCTCCTGGTGACGGAGAGCAGGACAGACAAACCGATGGGCATTAGGGAGTAGTAACACTGCTAAATTAAATTTACCTTCAGCAAAAGTAGAATAACTATTTAAAAAATTATTTTCACTATCAAAAATTAATGGTAAGCTCTCATCTACTTCAATTGAATCCATTTTTAATTTTTAAAAAAATTTCTTTGGTTTTTATGTTTTTTTGTATTATTTATAGTAAATACTATAACTTTAACAATCTGCTATGAATTTTTTCGTGCGTTAACGTTAATAAATCACAAAATGTCATGTTTAATTCACTTTTTGTGGTTGTTTTGGTATTAAAACTCAAGTTTATGTTTAGAAATATCACTTAAAACGTATATTATGATCTAGAATCAGCTGATTGAGATTTGAAGGTTAGCAACGCAAGCTGAGTGTATCTAGATTCGAAGCCAATATAGCGAGTACTATTTCTATATCTCTTACTTCCCTTTTTTTACGTTCAGAACTTTAGATTCTAGTATCAGGTGTGTTAAAACTTTCGCAAAAAATATAAATAGCGCAAATTTGTTTTATTGCCAAAACAAGAAATTTAGTTTTAACAATATCAAATTTATGATAGCCTTAAAATTAAAATTTTATTTTATTTTGATATCATTTCAAAGTATTTTTTGTAATGTTATATGAATGCTGAAATTAAAAAATTGATATTTATCTCTTTAGATATGTCTAATAATTTAGAATTAGCAACTGCGCTCTTAGAATCTAGGGATTTTGTATTAGAAGTGGTAGAAAAATAGCCTGAAACCATCCATGTACCTATCAAAAGCTTCCCTTACAAGAAGAACTCAGTCGGTTCAGTAGTTATTTAAATCTAAAGCTACAGACAAAATAAACCTTATTACTTTACATAACATGGTAAATTTGACATATTGATGAAAGCTATTCTAATTTTGTCTTGATATGCGGAGTTGATTGCACACCTCACATAGAATCTTATTTCCCCTAACTATGGGATTTCCCCCTTACCTTTACAATAACCCATATTCTATCTATCTATCATACCTTATTATACCAAATTATAAGCGAGGCTTTTCTACAATTCTACGAAAAGCTTAATGTATATAGGCATTTACAATTGTCGTATCGGTTTCAAACTTAAAAAGAAGATTCCTTGCACAATTAGTTATGATCTAGACAGCATAGGAACTTATTACCAGAAAGTCAGTTTGTGCATTTATAAGTTTATGAAGTTTTAACTATTTATATATATGAAAGAATGATCCTATAGCCTTGATTCTAGTAATACTGATTCCTAGCACTATAAGGTACAATGTGGTAATGAAGCATCTCTAAAATGAAGACTCAAAGTGTAAGTATGTCCATAATAAAATCCTATATCTAAGTAATTTTGGTAAATGTATATATTATTCGACTTCTAAATGTCAAATGCTAAATGCGTTGAAATTCTATATTTTTTTATAAGTTCGTATGTCTGACCGTCGAAAGTGCTGAGCTATGGTATTATGGATGTAGTCATCATTGTGACTTTTATACTGTCAAGTTAAACCCTATCTGTGCGTGCGTTTAGTAAGTTTAGTTAGAACCAGATATTTCCGGATAATATAACCCTAAATAGGGCAGACTAATTTTTAGGAGCAACTGGGACATGAACTTATATTCTAAAAAGAATAACTTTGTCCCTGATTTGCGTATTTTAGATAGAAAGAACAGAAAATTGGGCTCAATACCAGCTGAGTATCCACGAATTCCCCAATAGTAGCTGAGTATCCGCGCATATTTCCCAAAAGTAGTTGAATATCCACACTTTTCCCCTGTGGTAGTTGAATATCCACAAAAGTTTAATATTGGTATTTTCATTATATCCTTTATATTGCTGATTCTTATGACAATAAAGCACATTTATGCAACTCACTTTTGTTCATTATTTTAAATTAATTATTTAAAGAAAAATCTTGTTTTGTATTTAGTTATTTATGGACAAAAAATATGTATTGACATTACCTGCTAAATTTATTTTTATTTATATAAATGCTGAGCTACTAATATAAGTTACAAAATCCAATAGTAGTTGAGTATCCACACATTTTCCCAATGGTAGCTGAGTATCCCGAAATGACCCCAATAGTAGCTGAATATCCACGTGGATACTCAGCTGGTATTGAGCCGAAAATTGTAATGTATCTTGTAAATTTGAAGTGTGAAGAACCATAACCTAAAATGGTGAAGTGTGAAGAAGGCTAACCCGGGCTAGTGTCCTTCACATGAGCCCTGATTCATATTAACTAAAGTTAATATTTAAATAATAATATATACATTTTTCTATGTAATTATAGGTGTCTTCAGGGCGCCCTAAGTACCCTCTAGAGTGACTTTAGACTACCATATGGTGTGTGTGTGTGTGTTATAAATGATGATTTCGTTCGTGGTGAAAAACATTAAGAAAATTTTCTTCAGAATCAATATCCCCCCCGCCCCCCCCCCCCTAACACAAACACCACATAGTATGTGACGCATAATGAAAGGGAAAGTGGTGGGGGCCATGTATCTATCTATCAACAAACAACAATCAATAAAATAGGGGAAGCAACAACAAATAATCATCAATACATTAGAGGAGAGGGGGATGATATATTAAAGGAAAAAGCAGGGTAAGTGAGGGTTGAAGTATTAATATTAATAATAAAATGCTTCAGATAGGGGGAGGGCTTTCTAATGTCTATGAAGTCACTGTAATAATTTCGGTTCAGAAAGTCCGCCATATATAGGGTTAATATGTAAATGCTAGCGAGGGAGGAAGGGAAAAGGCAATGGTGATTAAAATTGATCTCCACCTCTAATAGCTGGTAATTATAAAGGGGAAAGGAAGGGTTGTAGATTAATTTAATCGCCAATAATATAATCCATAATTACTATAATAAATGTTTGCACTCCTTGCATCTTGCTTTGGAGTTGATATGGTTAGGTGTAAATGGGACAGAAAAATAGCATAAAACCACTAATCCAAGGGCTATATTGAAAGCTTTCAAAGGAGAACTTAAACAGTATAGTGTTTAACGATATCTTAACTAACAAACAAAAAAACTTATTACTTCAGATAATTGGATGATGTTGGTCAAATGTCGACATTAAAATCAGATCAAGTATATGTTATGTCGTTGTTATGTACGAAATGGCCACTTTTGGTCAAAGGAATATAGGCTTCTTAAATATTCAAAAAAATAGCAAGTCGATATTAAATCAGATACGACTACTTTCTATTAAAGCCGGCCATATTGTCGATATAAACGATGTAATATCAGTTTCGATAGGAATATATTGTAAGAAAAAATATGTCATCGACACTTTTCCAATATGATACTGTCAGCATAATACTTTTGGGTTTAACAAACAACTTCATATTTACAAAGGTTTTGCTACTTAAGATATCCATATTTCTTTTTCATTCAAAGATAAACTTAGTCTTAACAAGGACACGTATTTTCATGATATATGCAAAAGTTTATGAAAGTAAAGTTTTTTATAAAGTAAGAAAATTATAATTGTATTTTTATATTTTTTTTCGATTAGATCGAATATAAAACATGAAAATAAGTAGTTTATGTTAAGGTTTTGCTTTGTTTTTTAAAAAAAACAAAGATTAGAAGTTGCATGAAGACGAACGTATATACCCTAATAATAGAAGGGCTACGCTACTACAGGCCCAATATGTGGGTATATCTATGTATATACTTCATGGTTCTTAAAGGATATCACAACTAAGGATAAATTAATGTAAATGATAAACAAAATTACACTTTCCATAGATTTTAAGAATTGGTTAAAAAGTGTGGACACTGCTAGCTTATACTAACCAATCAAGTTTTGAATAAAGCACCCAAAGTTTTGAAGTTAACAAATAACAGAACTCTTTAGTCAGGGGACATTGGGCTGGAAATAAAACAGAGGTGGATTCTTTAAAAAAAATTTGCCCCACTAATCGCTTAATGGGGCAAAATTGTTTTCGTGAAAATCCACCAAAATCACATTAAAAATCTACAAAAATTAAACAAAATCATAGAAGGGTTTTTAACATAAGATTTTATTTAATTTTTGTAGATTTTTTGTGTGATTTTGGAGGATTTTGGAGGATTTTTCACGAAAACATTTTTGCCCAACTAAGCGATTAGTGGGGCAATTTTTTTTTAAGAATCTACCTCAGTTTTATTTCCAGCCCAATGTCCCCTGCCTCCCTGAAACAATGTTTTTCTATCTTTTCGTGCAATATTACTTTATTAATTTTGACAAAACAAGCTTTTAAACAACGTTTTACAATGAAGCAAAATATTGCATTATAGCAAACCATTAAAATCAGCAAAACTATTAAAATCAGCAAAACCATTAAAATCGTAAGTTAGGTTATGATTTTAAGGGTTTAAGAAGGGCCATTGCACTGATAAGCAAGGTTTTATAAACATGCTCTCTTATTCGTTGGCTTCAAAACTTAGAGTACTTTTTAATAATCTTGATTGAATTGTGTCCAAACTTTTATACCAAAAACAGAAAATTTGTTTATCAACATTGGGGATATACATACATATAGTGTTAATAAATCATTTAATGTCATAACTCAGTAACCCCTAATCAAAAAAATCAGTTTAATAAAGTAACAGGATGTTTGTTTGTGTGTCTGTTTGTCTGTACCGAAGGATCTCGCTAACCGCTGAACCGATCGGGTCCTCCTTAACAGGGTAGCTTCTCATAGGTCCCGGGAAGGTTTATAAACCACCCCCCCCTTAAATTTTTTTCATTCCTTCCCCCAATTTTTTTTACATTTTAGAGGCCTCTAGGGGCAATTGAGTAGCTTCAAAACAAAAAAATGCTGTTTTTTTGGCACATAAATTTTTATCTATTTTTGATGATCTATAAAAAGTTGGGCGGGTCGCATTTTCTGATAGATAATAATTTTGGCTCATTTTTACATGAATTTGTAGCAGTAGCAAAGCTACTCCCAAACTTGCATATGACTGTGTAAGTCTGTTTCATATCAAATTAGTAATTTCAAGGGAGGGTCGAAGGGACAGTCTACTGTTTTCTATTTTGTTGGCTTTTAAAAGGTGCAGCAATTCAATCTATTTTAAGTTTTGCTCCCCCTCCTAGAGAGACTAAAAAATAAGCCATGTGACGTCATAAAAAATTAAGGATTATCAATCTCTTTTTTTAGAGATTTTCTTAATACCACAAAGAGCCTAATGATTAATTACTGTATAATTAAATGTAATTATAAATATAAATTATTAATCAGATTTTATATTTTTTCAAATATTGTGATTTGTTATTAAGCTATAAATTCAGCCCTGGAGGGATTAAATTATTCTTGCATTACCTATCCCTGTAAATTATTTTCTAAAAAGACTACTAGTTTTAAAAATTTGTTTAAATTTAATTTGAAACACTTCATGGCAAATTTTTTTATTATTATCATCTAAAATGCAAGTATTTAAAACTTAAACTAGTTGGGCACTCTAAAGTTATTGATATTGTTGGAGAGGTGTGTAGTACAGCCACATCCCCCTCCCCCTTTTCCATTATTTTGGCAAACGGATATCCTAACTCCCCTCAGACGTCCACTCAAAGAAAACTACAAAGTGAATATAATGTTTAAGGAAACAGTGCCTAATAAAAAATGACGTCATACAATACAAATGACCAATTTTAGGCCAGCATACATTTAAATTGACTAAAGGTAAAATGTATACTGGCCTACCATTGTTCAATTGTATTGTATGACTTCATATTTTATTAAGTACTATAAGCTGCTTCATGCTTAAGCTATCAAATTAGAGAAAGTTTATTAGACCAAATCATTATGTAATACCAAATTAACAATTTTTAATTGTAATTAAAAATGAATAAATTATATCATATATCTAATTTTCAGAATGTTTCAGTAAATTGTTTACAAAATCTGTCTGTTAAAATGGATAAAACCAGTGGTGGTGTACACGGTTTTAAAAGAGAAGCACACTCAAAAATTTGTATAGCCAAATCGAGGATGGTGTATTACATTCCTAACAAAACGGGTTTCGTTACGTTATTTTCACAGTAGCTTTTGATAGATTATTTTGGGTTCGGATAGGTAAATGTTTAGGGGGCTAGAAATAGAAGAAAAGCTGCTGTGAAAATACGACAAAACCCGCTACTTTTTTATGATCATTTTCTTTTCTTTAAATGTATTTTTATAATTCTAGGGCCTGAATGTACATCCGTATGTCTTACCAAAACTATAGGCATTGAGCAAAATAACTAGAATATCGTAAGCGTAGCATCTATATAATTATAAGTATCAGCACCTTTGTTTTATTTAATAATTTCTTTCTTTATAAACGTTGTTATTCATTTTTAAAAGGTACAATTAAATAGAATTATAATTTGAAAAAATTACATATAAATGAAAATCTGCAAATCATTTAATCAACAGATATTGTGATATAAATAAACGAGGATAAATAAGTACACATGTAAATAAACAATAATTGCTTTCCCCAATAAGCCGATCAAGTACTGAAAACTCCCTCCCTTATTTTTGAAATAAAAAGAAAAGGGGGAAAGATATTTTTTCTTCTATGATTAACCCCTGCGAAATAACCTATCCCTGCATGGACTACACTTGCGGCGCCCTAATCCCGCGGGGCTAGTCAGTACCTAATATAAACTAACATAACCTATCCTAAAGTAATCAACAAAAAAAACTACTTTAAACCTTCCCCCTTCCCATTTTTAAATTTATTTGATGGAGGAGAGAGAGAAGGTTTTTTGTGATAAACTAGAAATTTTGATAGGTACTTTGATTTTTGAAGATATTTTCAATAAATCAAAGAATAATTATAATACATTCCTAATAGATTTGTCATTTGTTTACAAACATTTTAAAATAGGAGTAACAATAAGATGTTTAGAACATGCCATGCGTGTAAAAATACGCAAATAAAAAAATACTTTAATTCTAGGTATTTAATATTGAAATTCTACGTAATTTTTGTTTAAAAATAAGTATTTTATATTAAAAAATAAATTCATATAGCGCGCCTATTTTTGCTACATAGGATTCTTAAAATCAAGCATCATCAAATTTAATAAAATTTAAATACATTATAGAAATCATAATTTATATGTAAAACCATTTTGGACCATTGTTTTAAAGGTTTTGAGATACGCAATACGACTCTTTTCGTTTTAAATAGAAAGATTACAGAAAAAGTTATTATGGCATAATTTTTCAAGACTGTAAATTGAATAATTGATTTTAAACATAAAACAAGTACGACAACAAACATAAGTAGCAAACCACAAAATTGTTGGTTTTTAAAATGGATTTAAAAAGCAAAATTCCTACGATAGCCTAAAATTAGGTTTTCCTTTCCCCACCCCAGCCAAAGATATCTAAAGCATTATTTACGTTAAAGATGGACAATAATAGTAGATGCTCGACGGTCAGAGATATATTCACTAAAAATAACGAAACAAGGATGACAAAAATTAATCATGAGTGGATATCGGGAAAAAATTA
The DNA here is from genome assembly GCF_053477335.1 of Acartia tonsa. Taxonomy (NCBI): domain Eukaryota; kingdom Metazoa; phylum Arthropoda; class Copepoda; order Calanoida; family Acartiidae; genus Acartia; species Acartia tonsa. The sequence continues at coordinate 34,167,198 of NC_137269.1, read as the reverse complement.
CTATAGAGCAGTGTCATGTATGTAAAATCAATTAACCTCTAAAAAAATGCCAGCCCTCTATGAGCATATTCAATCCCGATAATTTCAGCCGTCTATCCTGAATAAGAATAGAGAAAATCAAGAAAACCTAAAAATCTAGGAAACGATGTAGCACCCCAATTAATGAACAAATCTTTAAAAAACTTGGTGAAAATATGTAGAATATAAAATCAATTAACCCCTGAAAATTTAAGCCCTCTATCTTGAAAAGGAGTTGAGAAAAACACAAAAACTTTAAAATCTAGGTATCGATCTAGCACCCAAATAACAGACAGATGGACAAAACGATATATAGATTAGATGGGCATATGTCATAGAAATCTTCACTAAAAATTTCAGCTGTCTATCTTGTATAGGAGCCAAGAAAATCACGTTTATCCCATAGCGTTACGGACGGACAAAGTAAATTATAGAGTAGCTTAGCTACTAAAAGTCTTTACAAAAAAGTGAACACAGTAATAGTGTCTGACTGATTATGACGTAACAAAAAAATTAGCCAATGAGAGGCCACTATAAATTTTACCATTGGTCAATAACGGCCTCTCATTGGCTAATTTTTTTTGTTACGTTATAATCAGTCAGACACTATTACTGTGTTCTAAAAAAGTTGAATTGTCTATTCCTAAATTAAAGAGTAGCTCCAATGGTGATAAAAAATTAATATAAAATATGGGCCACTGACAGCTAGGGGGATGAAAAACATATGCAGTGAGCATTTTCTTTTAACAAGAATGAATTCTTTCTGAACCCTAAAAGACATTTTAGAAACACACATTTAGGGGTTTGCAATCGAAATTGTACACATTAAAAGAAAAATTAGACCGTAAATTATTATGGTAACCAAAGTTTCATTAGCATATTTTCTCATACGATAACCTAAAAAATGTTATAAAATGTTGATTGGTTGGTTCACCAGCAGTGTCCAAACTTTTCAACAAATAATGTAAATACAGTGGAGGTTGATTTTGTTTACGATCAATAAGAGATTCACATGCTAATTTAATGTCCAATTGTCTTATTCCTTAAAGTCCATAATATTTTTGGATCAGATGAAAATTTAACCATCCATTAGAATCACATTTTATTGAGTTTGGCTTAAAGACAGATTAATATCCGCCTGATTAGAACCGATTCTCAGCCGATTGCATTCTATTACAGACGATTTTTCAAGAATATTAAAATAAAAATCATAATATTAATATAAGTTTTAGCAGCCCGGACGATAGTGGTTTTAATCTTAATAGTGGTTAGATTATCATTTTAATATCCGCGAAATCTGTTTATAATACGACGCGATAAATAATAATTCTTAGAGGCGAAGAAAGTAAGGAAACACAAGCCTTTAATGAAACGTTTTGCGTGTTCAAATTTTTCCATTCATCACAATCAACAAGTCAAAATTGTTTAAATTTTAATTTTAAAGAAACTATTATTTTTTTTCGTAATAATTTGAGACACAAAAAATGTCAAAAACATATGTATATATTCATGTACATGTTTTAATATAAACAAAGCGTATTAAGTAATCCCATTTCATAAAGTAGTAAAGTTTTTTTGCCTATCCTTTAATATGTCACCAAAAAAAGCGATTGATTTCATATTTATTTTAGGAACCGGATTGGTTTTAGGCTATTTTTCTGCCCAATTCAAGAAAAGTTCCTCATCATCAGCATACTTTTATATTCTAGCTACTTTGAATGAATAAAAAAAAGTATTGGTTTAAAACTTTTAAAGATCAATTAATAAACACGAAAGTCATTTTTGAAAATTTTCAGGACGGACATAACTATAAGTTAAGTTCTTTGAAAATATAATAAAAAAAACGTACATTTACTCTCTGACCATTAAACAATATTCTTTATCTATCTTTGTAACAAGGATGACAACATCCATAAAAGCAAAGCTCTGAAATGGAAGGACAAACGAACATTAACATTTGTAGAGTGTCAGAACTGAATAAACTGAATATTAATGGATAAGTTTATAGGTACAAAATTGTAAATAAATTTGTTGCAAAACTGATTAAATACATGATACTCTTTAAGGACATACTGACGTTTTTAGGACTTGATTATAGAGATGCTTTGCTTATCACATTGTATCTTGTTGTAATAGGAATCAGTATTTAAAGAATGAGATGAATAGGATAATTTTAACATGCAAAAATTTGGTGTAAAAAAGTAAAGATTTTTTTTAATGGACGTATGGCCTTTCTGGTAACAATTATAGAGTTGCTGCGCTTTCTAAGTCGTACCTAACTATTACAGGAATCTGCATACAAAGTTTAAAATCGATATGGCAATTCTAACCTGTTTTAATTAACGAAAAGAGCTGTAATGGACGGACGTAGAGACCTTTGGACTGATCCTAATTATAGAAAAGCTTCACTTTTAAAATACCTAAGTACCAAGTGATAATGTGTAAAGAGATTTGATAAATTTCACATTTGATCAAAAATATTTGACTAAACGAGCTCTGTCTATAATGTGCAGATTATGAACTAAAATTGGAATTATTTTTGCTTGGTCAGTTTTTCATGCTAAATGTTAATTAAATTATTGTGATATTTGTACTATTCGAAAATAAATTCTTAGTACATCAGTCTCAAAATCTTCTTGTGAAAAAATTTCATTCTCTATTATTTCAATTTGCATGTAAAAGTTTAAGATCATCTAACATTTTCCTTACAATGATTTCAACGGCGGTTCGGCAGCAGCTATCAGCCAGATGTAAACTTGCATATATTTGGCTGCTTATAAATTTTACTGTGTTGGTTTGATTTTTAGAAGTTATTATTTTTTTGTGGCTATTGGTAGCGGTTATCCAGTTCTATAATTTAGAGAAAATTTATGTCAGTTTTACCTACCAATTAGACATAAGAACAAATATACCATAATAAAGCTTCACTACAAAATAGGCTGACAGCTAAAGTAGATTATTGAATAGCCTCGCTGTAAAACATAAGAAATCTTTACCTATTTCTAGCTTCGTGTTATTATTAAACGACATTTTTCCTTTAAATTAATTTTCACTAATTTTTTAATTTTTTCAATGTTTTTTACTCGGATTATTTAACATTACTGTCAGCACAAGTCGCGCTATTTCCAAATGATTTGCTTGACGATTCTCTAAAAAAGAATAAATAATTGTTATGGGATTATCTGAGCAAGTTTTATTTTTGCAGAATTAATAAATAAATACATCAATTGGTTTGTTTATGTATTTTGTATTTGAAAAAAAAGTTAAAAATCTGTGTATATTTCTTGGAAATAAAAATAAAAATGTTACTATTACTAAACAGATTTTATTTTCACGGTGTTCTTTTTTTAATGATTTTCAAAAATGTTAATAAAGAGTTTTGAATAAGTATTGTTTTATATTTAAAATAATTACACTAGCTAAGATAAACCCAGAAGCCCCCAGACCTAAGGCCAAATAATAGTATGTCCGATCTCTTCAACTATCTTCTTCAAACTAACTCTCACTCAATTCCTTTATTTACAATCAAGTATCTTATTTCACCTGGAAAATTTACACAGCATTTTTATTTTCAAGTTTTGTCTTTTTTTCAAGTTTTCCCTTTTGCATGTGTTTACTTAAAAGTTCAATGTACATATCACCGTTCACTGGAAGCGACAATCATGAAGAAATAATTGCTTCCATGGTGCGCCCAAAGATGCAAAGATCCAAATGGCGGGAAGAAGGGTGATTATCCCCCCCCCCCCCTATACTCAAAAATGGGACTTTTACAAGTCAGGTTTTTTTTGTATGCGGAAATGTCGCTTCAAGTGAACTGTGTATTTGGATAAGGTTGATAAAAGATTTGAAATGGGTACATCACAAATATTCCATAAGTACGTCTTTTTTTACTAATTTAATAAGCGCGGCACACATATACCATCAGCATAGAAACAAGGACCAATATTTTTATTAGAAGCGTGGCTTGAATATTCATAACGATTCTTGTTATTTTGCCAATGATTTTTCTGACTGAACGATTCATAGTAAAATTTGAAGAAAAAAAACATCTTTAAGAATTATAGTAAAGAGTCATATATGGCTCAAACATAATTAAGAAGGCCCTCTATCTTTAGTTTTACCTTAGAAATTAGATCTTTTTATGGACAAGAATGTCCTTGTCAACACAGTAGTAAGGCTAAGAGCAAGAAGTACAGATATGGTTGGTTTTGGGTATTTAAATGACTTTGCCAAATTTTTGTTGTTTGAACGAGCTGAATAAAAACCATTTTTGTGAAAGGTTTTAAATAGTGGATCTTTTAATTAACATAATATAATTAGTTTTTTTATTGATAGAGGGGATATAAGACTGTAAATTTATTGCATAAACATACTCTTTCATTCGTTGGCCAAAAACAGAAGGTACTCTTACAGACAACAGACAGGGAAAAAGACAGACATGCTTTAAGCAAGTCATACATATAGACAAACATTTTAAATTCTATATTACTAGTGATTACGTTCCTAATGGCCTCTAAGGGCACTTAAGAAAGGGGGGAGGTTTTAAAAAGAAAATGTAAAAAAAAATTGAGTTTTGGGGGGATTTTTTAGGGTAGGTTTATATAAATATATATATAAAACTTCCCTGGACCTATAAAAGCCTCACTATAAAGTAGAACCATTTTGGATTAGTGGTTAGCGAGATTCTTTGCTACTAATATGCAGACAAACAGATCTATATTCTGTTATTTTTATATAAAGATAGAAATTAGCATAAAGAGAACAAACAAACACAATGTGCAAAATCAAGAGAAGCTTTGTAACTGATTTTAATCACATACAAATGGGATTTCTAAAGTGGATATTTCTCTGTACATATACAGTGTGGTGTTTGAGTAGATTAATAATTAATTAATCGTATATTACAGATTTACTCATCATTGTAATAAGAGAAAAGACGGTATAAAGAAGTAGAAGAATTTTAATAAGAGAAAGTTGAAAAAAATATATATACATCTTATAAAACTTTTAATTGTAAATTTTAGTCAAATTATAAAAATATCAAACAATTAATCAATTCATCTTCTTTATTTTCTCCCCTTAAAACAAATATCCTCTCACCCCTAAGTCCTAGTATATCCTGATTAAATTAAATTAAAAGGCCTCTAAACCTCTGAAGAAATTTTCAATCAACCCATCTCCTTGACTGTCTAATAAATAAATAGAAAACAATTGCTTCCTAACCATTAACCATGCAAAATATTTCAGACACTTTGGAGCAGCAGTCAAAAAAGTAAAGTGTGTGCACAGATATTTTTCATGGGGGTAGGAACCATTCTACTATGTGGGAAATTATTTTACGGAATCGGAATTGGATATAACCAAGCTTTTTAAAAAAGTAACCTATCTTTAAACCTCCTCTATATTGCAACTTTTTAGACCCCGTAACCCACTCTTAACCTAACCTAACCAAATAAACTTTACATGTACTTTTTAAAATTTAAATTTGTTTTGGGAAGGGATAAATACGGGTTGTTCTTTTATAACAATCAGGTGAAAATTGTATTTTCATATTATTTTAAAGATGCTTATATTTATAAGTTTCCTTTAAAAAAGTTTAGTTATTACCTAAATATTTTAGTGTAAAAATTAAGGCTGAACCACCTTTCTCCGTGCTAAAACAATTTTTATGGATTTGTGAAATGACTGAGAGAAATTAACCGGAAGCCACCCAAAATTTATGGTTGTTTGCAATTTCTAAATAGCAAGAGCCATTGTTTGATATAATTTAATTTGGTAATAATTAATGATACTTTTTTAGGTTATGTAATTTCCAAAACTATTTTAATGGCTTTGCAGGAAGCCTATTGGGGTTATTTATTAGAGGTGGTTTGATTTATTGTCCTGGCCATTCCTAAAGTCCCTCGAAAAAAGCATAAAACTTGCTAAGGGGGGGGGGGGTTAATGCAACCATCTCGTAATCAGTGAGCAAATGGCACTTAGAATTCGAATTTCGAATTACTTTTGCATGAGTAATCGTTGTTAGGTCTATTTTCCCTAAATTGAACAAAAAGTTGGAAAAGTAACGGCTGGCGGCTCAGCCGTTTAGCCGTTTTTTGCCTATTTTCAGGGTAAATCCATCATCAATTACGTAGGAATCAACTTTTTAAAACATATTTTTGATTTAATTCATGTTAAATGAAAGCAATAACCATTTTTAAAATTTCTAGTACCAACAGCTACCGTCTAGAACCGTTTGATAGCGTTTTGGAGTGGCAAAGAGTATTATGTGGAGGTAGGTTTCGTGACTAATTTCCACTATATAGATACAAAAAAATGGCAAAACGAATGAGCCGCCAGCCGTTAGCCGTTACTTTTTCACCTTTTTGTTCGATTTAGGGAAAGTAGACCTACCAAGGATTACTCATGCAAAATTCAAATTCTAAGTGCCATTTGCTCACTGATTACGAGATGGTTGCATTACCCCCCCCCCCCCCCCCCTTTGGTAATCAGTGGTAATCAAGATCCTGTATGAAAATCTTCAAAATCCATTTACACATAAAGACACACACACACACATCTAACTACTTTGTTACTTTTAATGTTGAAAGAGAAATATGGGGAAGGCTCTTTGGCAACATTTTGGTAAAAGATGTTGTTTTATGTGATACAACTATCCAATTCATCTGATTTTTGGAATACTGATTCCTAAGACAACATTTTATTATGTCATGAGCGAGCTTCTCTATAATAAAGCCCTGAAAATTTAGTCCTTAAACAGCATCCTTTAGTTAACAAGTTTTGCAACATTTTTACATAAAATTTTGTTAAAACTTATATATTTATAGTCTTATAGCTTCTCTTTTATGGATGTTGTCATATTTTTGCAAAGTTTCTCCAAAACAAGAGAAAGGACGAAGTTAATTAGAACATTGATTCAAATTTTTTAATTTACAAATTTGAAGTAGAATATTAAAATAGCAAAGAATTCCACTATTGCACTATTGATAAGTATTGAAATAAGTTTAAAAAGAAAATCACTTAGAGTATAGTTAAAGTTAGAACTAAGCTCTTAATAATTTGATGAAATATATTTTACACTTTCAATTTGACCGCATTTATTATCAGTGTGCTGTAAATAAAAATTACTTTTTGTATTGATTACAATTACAATCATGTTTGTTTGCTACGAAACTATACATTTGGTTCATTATAATTTACAACAAATATTGCATTTTCTCGTGTTGACGGACGCAGGGATATAACAATTATAGGGTATAGTCCTTTCTACGACATCCCTCCATAAGGAGCGATTCTTCGTATTTTTAAAATGGCTTTTTATAGGTTATTTTAGGTTAGGTTAGGTTATATTGTGTTAGGTGATTGCCCCACAGGGTTAGGTAATTGGCCCCGCAGGGTTAGAGCCCCCCGCAGGGACTAGAAATAGGAGAAAAGCTATTGTGAAAAATACAAAGAATCGCTCCTTATGGAGGGATGTCGTGGAAAGGACTATACCCCAATTATATAGTAGATTTGCTATTATAGTTTAGCTTTTCTAAAATATTTTAACAGACAAAGTACGTTATTGAGCAGCTATGACGCTTAAAATAATGTAATCATGGAATATTTGTGATAATTTGACACCAAAAACAAACAAAAAACTAATTATCAGAAACACTCATGGTCTAGGCATGGAATAATACTAAACTAAAGAAAAAAATAACCCCTAATGCCACTCCCCTCCCTTTTTTTCCACCGACTTTATGAAGAGCCTTTCCCCCTAGTTGTTATCTTGCCTCCGCCCGACTTTTTTTTTTCTCCACTGTCCCCCCTTTTTTTGAGTGATGTGTGATGAATTCGGATAAATGGAAAATTATTTGACAATTTTATCAAACATTTTTTATAAGGGTAAAAGTGGATACTAAAAAGCAATGATCCTCGAATCATTATAGATATCCTTTAAATTGATAGACAGACAAACTAACAGAATTACAAACCTACAAACAAATGTAGAAAAGACAGACATACAGACAATCAAACATAGAAATAAAGAAAAAAATGATAAACAAATAGACAAACAGACATACAAACTTACAGACTTATAGATAAACTAGCTGAATAAGAAAAAAAACCGACAAATAGACAGAAAACTGACAGAACAGCCGACAGAAAAAAAACCGACAAACAGATAGAAAAATAAAAAGCAGACAAAAAAAAAACAGAATGAATGACATAAAGACCAGAGAAACAAACAGACAAACAGAAAAAGACTAACTTACAAACAAAGAGAAGAAAAGAAAACTTACAAAGAACTTTACCCCTGATATGGAGACAATGATAACACTGCTTTTATTTACATAGATTCATTTCTCTGGGATAGTGTGGCCATAATCTAGCAAGCTTTTTCATGTTGATGTGGTTACAAAATAGCAAAACCTAAATTGCTTAGTTGATAAAAATATTTAGTTATCTAGTTATTGGTAGTGCTTTTGTATAGCATGGTTCATATACTTTTTTTACTTTTCCGATAACAATATCTGAAAATGCATTTTTATTACAGTGTGGCCATACATTAACAAGGGTTTATATAACATTATGTTAAAACGAAGATAAGTTGTGTCTCTCGAAAACTTTGATCTTCTAAAGACTTTTATAATCTATAAAAAAGTAAAGTATTTGTAGAAATCTCTATGTCTTAGGATAGTTTTAGGCTATTTCCTAGAGGTTAGGTATTACTCAACAAGTATGTATATAATGAGCTTACAAAATTAGGCTGAAATGAAAACTATTTTATAGATACACATTACACAAGGCTAGGGAAGAAAAGATCTATAGACTACTTTTCTAAAAACAAGTTGTTTTGTGTCCAGTGTCATTAATGAAACTGTATTCATCAAGTTAGGGGCGTAAAGTGCTAAAATATTTGAGGAATATCAGATAATCAGGTATCTAAAGGGGTAAGAAAATGGCCAATAAATAAATGTTCAACCCCGATGACAGTACACAAAATTACCCTTTTTGTAGATTACAATTAGTGTTTGAAACAATAGGAAACTCAACTAAACTAACCAACTAATTAAAGTGCATTAAAATTCCCAAAGTTCTTTGGCAAGCAAATAAGAAAACGTTATCATGAAACTTTGAGGTCTAGCGTAATAAACAGCACATTGTCCCCTCCCTCCTGGCCAGATAATTATTTTAAAATCCTACTAGGGACCTTTACATAGCTTCTCTGAATATTATCAAAATTCTCAAAAATCATTGAATACCTGCCACTATTAAGTTTATTCAAATATGGCAAATTGTAAAAAGCACTCCATCCCCCTTGCTACGCTTATGACTTAGTGGTATATATTATATACATAAACTACATATGTAAAAATAAAAGATAAGATAATTAGGTTGTATCTTTTTAGGTGTTTCTTTACAAAATATAAAATTCCAAAAAGCTATTATTATAAAAATGTTATTTTTTACATGCTAATTTTCTTACAACAATGCATTATTTGTTTTAGTGAAAACACTTATGGCACGCTTTTTCATACAAAGTATTCAAACACATAAACATCCAGCAAACAAAAATACATCCATGTTGCTATCTCCATAAATTAGTGTTTTGATAAAAACACCTCTTTTATTTGTGTTGGAAAATGGAAGATTGAAAATAGAGTAAATTTTAGAGTATCACCTCAAGACAATTTTTTTTAATCAAAAGAAATACTTAAGAGTAAGACTATAAATCAATCTCCTACCCAACTTTATGAGTAACATTTTTTTAGTGTTAGTTTTAAATTATTGGAAGGAAGAGTATGGCTTAGATTATCAAAATCGCCATTTTGTTGCAATAAAAGA